>NC_058050.1:6605653-7205653 GCF_020085105.1 Siniperca chuatsi | reverse complement strand
CATGCGTAACTGCAATACATGGAAAGAAACCGAATAAGATACGTTTTGTTTTTGTAACATTCCGTTTACGAACGGAGCAGCTTGCACATTTATAGCCATATTAATACAGCCATAAAAATCGTTGCAAAGATGCATATTTTTACCAAATAATCCGACACTGGGCTTTCCCTGGCGTGTCCCATCCGGAGGACGCACTGTTATCTTGACTGAGCGCATCGAAACTAATAGTAAGTACACATGCTACAGCTTTGCTTCAGGGGGCTAGATGCTACTATTACTGTAGGTCGCAATATTAGACTACATCTATTCAGAAAATGCTCCATTTCCCGTGTAGATCATCTAGACCAAATTCGCTCCTCATTTTGTATGCAAAGGCCATACATTTTCGATGGGCACAGGCCAGATTTGTTTTCAGTTCCTTCTTGTAAGAAACCATCACCATCCTGTCTGCATTTACCTTTTTATGCGTTAGAAAGGGAGGATAACATGGTGAGATTTTACACCTTTTTAAACAACACGCAGCCGGTTTAAGCAGATGACATGTTTTTCTAGACGCTACTTTTGAGATCCATTCATATGAGGGACTATACGGGCTTGTTAATATGGTCGGCCTTTCTCTACAGGCCATCACGGATTCCCTCGTCAACAGCCGACAAGTAACTACCGGCAGCATACGGTTGGTGGCACCCTTACTGTGACCCTCACGTCTCAATAGTTCAGCATCAGCCATGCAAAATACAGCATCTGGGTCTATGTGCATGTACGGTGTGGACCTGCGTAGAGCTTGGAAATAGCCACTACATGCTTCTCAGCAAGTGTAAGCTGTCTTTGGTGCTGCAATGGACCGGATCATCCCTTTCTATTGCAGCTTCCGGCATTATAAACACACAAGGAAGTAGACAACAGTGACATTAGATGTGGAAGTGAATGTGGATGGGCTGTAGGTGTTTTTGTAACAAGATGTTTCACAGGGCTGCAATGTATTGGAGCAGCGAAGGCGCTGTCCGTGGTGCTGAAGCCTTAATTGCATTTAAAGCTTGAGGCTAGTTGACGGCCCCCCCTTCCCCCTGTCTGTTCGGTGCTGCTGCAGCCACAGCACTGATGGAGTTAGCTGGCTTCGTGCTGGTGCGGCTGCCTCATCTGTGCTACACTCACTCACATAGTTTGCTTTTATCCGGCTCAGTGTGTGATCGCTGATATTAATGAATCCTGCTGGGCTGTCCTTTCTCCCCCTTTTCTCTCTACTGCCTCCCCTCCCTCCTTCCCACACAAGACAAAAGCACACACTGTACACTGCCAACACACACACACACATACACACTCTCTGGTGGTGTCTACCTCCTGCATGTTTCTTGTCAGTGAACTCTAAAAATACACTGGATAATGCTAATGAAGTATCCAGCAGAGTTTGTCTGTCTTCCACAAGCAAGCCTCGCTGCCATCTGGCTCCCTCACTGTGGGGCTTTGCTTTGTTATGCCCCTCACCCCCCACCTCCACCCCACTTCACCACACACACCCCCTCCACCCCCTTACTGCCTTCTTAAGTGTGAGAGTGTATGGACGTGTTTATGTTTGTTCATGTGTGACAACCACATAAAGCATTATTTATTAGTCAAAACTGCAAATGAGCAGCTATATATAGTGTGTTTATCATAGATACAGTTAGTTTGTGTTTGTGTTTCCCTTCCTGCCAGCACTCGAGGCGCTGTGGCTCACGGGACTAAAGGGTCTTTTGACTTTTTGCTTGTTAGCATAGCACACTCATTCTGTACTCATGAAATCTGCACATTAGGCAGTCAGTGTGATGGCTAAGTGGCCTGTCATTTCACCATCCTTGTAAAGCAGATGGAGTCTTTGTACACATTAATTATGGTTAAGTTAATGTAATAGTTTGCTCTACTTGTTATTTGTTGATATATTTATTGATATAATTGTAGATTCACTCTTCATTTAAGGGGGAACTCCTCAGATTTTAAGATTCAAAGTGTGTTTACAGGCAGAGCAGTACTGAATATGTGAAAAAAAGTTATATAAAGCCTTTGTGGCTTCAGAGGGAGCCGTGTGAAGTCTGATAAATTGACTTAAGTGATGTCACTTGAGTCAGTGTCGGTTGGGGCTCCTCATCTCTGCTTGAGGCTAGAGACTCGAGGCTACATTAGCCGCTACTAGCATAACACACCCGAATCTCCAAACTGTTGGCGGTTGAGTTGCATTGTGGGCAATGAAGGCACCATGTTTTGACAATGAAAAAGAATGTGTGGAATTAAAAAGATGATATTTCTGGTTCTGCTGCATGGATTTTGATATTTTTTTTATAAAACTGTCCATCATGAGTCTGACAAGGTTATAGGAGTGCAATGCTAAATCAGTAGAGTACTCTTTTAATGTATCCCAGAGTTTCATTGCCAGTGAATAGGTGGGGTAGGTCGTTGTGCTTTAAAAAGTTGTCAGGATGCCTAAAAACACTTTTCCACCATGGAATGTGTTCCAGATACTTTTCTACCCTGGCATGATGAAACTCAAAAGTCTATTGAGTCAGCCCTGGTGTGAAATGTTTCCATGGACAGCCACTTTGCAAAAATATCAGTATCAGACATCAAAACCTCAGCTAAAACCCTGTATACAGGGCCTTTGAAATTAAGCCAAGCTGGCTATCAACAGAGCCTCGGCTGTCTGCACTGTAAATACAAATAGAAGCAGAGAGAGAAAAGTGGACTCATCTTGCAGCTCATCCTCTCTGTGTGCAGTCAGGCAGACTGAAAAAGGAGTTTTTTTGCCAAAAAGTTGATCCATCCCTTTTAGAAGGAAAGACAGCAGTGGACTGAAAATGACTCTATGAGGACTGAGAGTGTAGCATTAATACTGTAAGAATATTTTCTCAGTAACCTTTTTCTTTTTGTCTCTTGTTTCCTCTTCTGTCTTTCTCCAAAACCCCCAATTTCCCTGTCACACTTTCTTTTTAAAACCTCTCTCCCTCTTGCTTCCTTCTCTTTCAGATCCAGAGATGGCACGGCTATTGTTTCTGATTATTCTCTATGCTCTTCCATCTCTTGTTGTGCCCATACATAATTCATCAACTGGAGGTAATTTGTGTGTGTGTTTGTGACTGAATACATGTGGGAATCTGTCTGTGTGTTTGCTGTCTGTGTGCGTGTCTATAATATGCATTAATGGACAGAAGTAACTCTGCAGAGATTGCTAAGTGACCTGAATGAAGCACTGTAATTTGTGCAGTGAGGACGGCATCAGTTAAATTGACAATATATCATGTTGCTGTAATATATCTACATTATCTGGAGACAGAGCTTTCCCTCTCTGCTCTTGTCGTCCTTCTTTCCTCATTCTTCTTCCTCTTCTCTTGTTTTCAGGCTGTGCCATCATCCGGCCTCCCAGGGATGGGGGGATCCGATACAGAGGCCTGACACAAGAACAGGTACAGAGTATGCTGTTACTGTGCTGGATCTAAATTACAGAAGTTTTTTCAAAATAAAAAAACCCCACAGAATTGGAAGTATTAAGCAGCTAACACCGTATCTGCTAACTGTAATTTAATTTCTTCCCCATTAAACTGAAAATATATGCCTAAGAAAATAAAGTGATTACATTAATACAAATTAGCTGGTGTTAATTATTTCATATGATGAGGGATATCTAAGCTAATGATATAATAATAATAATAATATTGACTAATGATGTAACAACGTCTAAGAAGAATACATATATCAGCTGATATTATTATTACACCATCAGTCAAAAGTAAGTTGCATTTAAAACTTAAAGGTTAGACATTTTGTGAAATATGTATATTCGCTTTCTTGCTGAGATAAGAAGATTGATACAGCTGCCATGTCTGTGCAATAAATCTGAAGCTACAGTCAGCAGCTGGTTAGCTTAGCTTATCATAAAGAAATAGGGTGAAACAGCTAGCCTGGCTCTGTCCAAAGGTAACAAAATCTGCTTACTAGCACCTCTAAAAAAATAAAATGTATGTATGAATGTAAATGTGAAATTGATAAGTTGAGGTATTATGGGCGGCCAACAAATAGTCTACCACATAACCCTGTAAAACCACAAAATATACTTTTTACACTTCAGTTTTTTTTTACACTGTTTCCAGTATTTATGCTAAGATAACTGGCTGCTGGCTGTAGCCTTATATTTACAAGACAGACATGAGAGTGGTATCAGTCTTCTCTAACTTCCTGCAAGAAAGCAAATAAGTGTATTTCCCACAATGTTTATTGCGGGACATTTTATTACATGTAGACATGTTATACACAATTAGTTGGGTTGCTACAGAGCAATCTTCTGGCTCTGATGGCTCATTTGCTTACCAAAGCCATGTTCCGGGATCAGCTGCAACCTTTGACCTTTGTCACATGACATCCAGCTCTCTCCCTCTAATCGTTCCATGTCTCATTCAATTGTGAGCTGTTCAATAAAGTAGAAATGTCAAACAAAATCTTAATACACTATAGGATTAATGGTGAGACAAAGAGAGACTCACTAAAAAGCATGAAATTAAGGAGGCAATTTACAGATTCCAAACATGAAAATCAGTTTACTAGACTTGGGCAGTACTGCTCAGCCTGTGAAAACAGTTGCATAATTGTCTTCTGTGGCTCTAAAAGGAGCTTTGTCAAGTCTGGGAAAAAATCCCTGGTGATGTCATCAGGTTATTTCAGTTTGGGCTTGGAGACTACACATTTTTAACAGAAATCCTGTGTTACAAACTGAGGGTGCAGATTTTTTAAGAAATGGGCGTTTCCCTCGGAAATGGTAGTTTGACAAAAATTCTGAACTCAAGATTCAATTATTAGCATCCACTGATGAAGACATGACAACTGTCTTAGTGTGTTTTTGCTGTGTGTATGTTTCATGTTTTATATTTGTGTTTAGATGCTGCCTTGCTGCAAAAATAATTTCCTCTTGTAGGACAATAAAGATCTGAACTGAACTGACATGCAGTGACAGAAAAAGTGCCAGATAAAGCTAGCAAACAGATTTCTTTCTTTCTTTCGAAAGATTTCTTTGACAAACTCTTAACACAGAGTTTTCCTATTTGTTTTCCCTTAAATAGTTTTAAGGGTGGAAAAATCGCCTTATCCCACCTTGTCTGATATCATACACTATATATAAGGCTGCAGCATTGCATCAAATGTAAATGATCTAAATGTCTTGTGCATAATTTTACACATATTTCCTCCAAATTTAGCCATATTTATTATATTTAGCCATATAGTCATATTTGGTATCTTTGGAAACTTTGGGATCTCAATGAGAATTTAAAATAATGTTATGTGGCTTTGAACAATGTTTGAACAATGTCTGTACTAACTGACCCAATGGCAGGTGAGATTTCAGAGGCTACTTTGTCCCTTGCAAATCCCCTAACTATATGGATGTGAAATCCTAAATTGCTGGAGTACCCCTTCATTTTTGGCTCACCTTAAAACGAGTTGTAAATTACAACAAATAAATAAAAAAAGTCTAATCTTCATATCATCCTGTTTGTCATTTTTAGTATAGAATAAATTACTGTGTGTAAAAAAATTACTCTGCTTCTAATAATAATAATCTAATAATAATTTCTGTCTCTATGGTTTTTCCACAAAAAAGTTTGATTAACTAGTTTAAAATTTATGAGATGACATCTACAATATTCCTGGACACAAGATGTCTCCTACTTCACTGAAAAGTCCATTCTCACTGTATGTGCACTGGAGGTTTCAAGTTAATTTGCATATTGGACCACGACTGGCTTCCACATTAGTTGTGATGTGGCAAAATCATGCTCATATGTACGTGTATGTAAGTGTTAAACTGGGATTTAAGATGAGCACAAAGAAACTTTCTCCTTCAGCAGATGAATGTGAAAACAGCCTTCTAGTGTCAAACACATTTATGAACACTTACAAGATTGTAATTAATTCTATACTGCAGCAAAACTTTTAGAAGAAATTAGAAGAGAGATTGATGCAGTTTCAAAATGTAAGAACGATCAAAACCTCTAAAATTGAGCCATTCAAATGTTTGAAATCTGATTGCACCACTCTGGATGTATTCACACATGAGTCAATCGCACATGCAGTAAAATACAACGCAACACAATGCAGCACAACATGAAATTGAAACATAAAGCCTGGGCCTATTTCCCTCCTCTCCCAACCAGAGTGAAGGTGTAATTCAGAGTGTGACAGCCCATCAATTCAGACAAGATTGCCATAAAATGTTCTTCCTAGTGGAGCTTTATTGTCACAGCCATATGGAACCAGAGTCTACTGCACTGAGACAGAATGAAGAGGGTATAAGTGAATAAGAAAAACTGGTATGAAAAACTGGAGAGCATTAATCACACTTTAATTGCTGTCTCTCCTTCTCCCAATCTCTCTCCATTTGTGTGTCTCTTACAGATCCGCAGTGTGCAGATCCTGCCTGTGGATTATGAGATAGAGTACATCTGCAGAGGCAACCGGGTGATCGTGGGACCCAAGGTCAGGAAGTGCTTACCCGACGGCACATGGACGGACATCACGCACCACAGCAGATGTTGTAAGTCCTTTTTGGTCTAATTCTCATTCTCTTTTTATCCTGTCCTCCACCCTTTCCTTATCTTGTCACAAATGTCCCTTTTCCAGACATTTCTTGCATATAATAATCGGTTCTTACGTGTTCTATCTCGTTAATCAACATCAAAATAAAGCCACAGTTAATAAAATAAAATCTCGTTGTTTCGACAGCACATTACCGCCTTCCCAGTTTATACTACACACAGAGGAAAGTGTGAAATACCGTGCAACCTTCACTCTCACTTTTTTAAGCACTGGGATTGCAGTCATTTTTATCATCTACAGTACTAATATGAAAATACACAGTAAAGTGATGCAATCTTAATTGAAGCTTACATGAAATCAAACCACAGTGTTTTACTGTTGTAGTTTCCTACATTTCCTCCCATCATTTTTATACCTGCAATAACAGATTTTTTTGGCCACTTTCGTGGTAGAAACAAGTCGTTAACATTGACATATCATCACCTTTTTAAATTAATATGGCGAAGTCATAAACAGCTGCCTATTTACACATCCAGCAGTTACTGAGCAATATTATTATTCATTTGCAGTCGTATTTCTGCCCACCTGACGAATGTAAATCTAATATTCAGCTATTTTTTAGCTCTGTTTTTGGTCTCTTGAAGGAACTATCTGGCTTTTTAGCTGCTAAATGCTCCACTATTTTCACCAGCTAGTCGCTAACTGTTTCTGTCTGCCATTGAGCAGATAGCATACAGTGGGTTTTTGGAGCTTTTTTGCTGAAAACAGCTGCCTACTGTGGCGTAAAACTGTGCTACGAGAGCAGTAAAGCTCACTGTAAAGCTCTGTAAAGCTGAGGGGAGCTGCAGATTCAGGAGATAATTCTCTGTAGGTTCATCACTACAAGCGACCCCTTTCACATCACATCACATTGTTATACATTGTTATTGAAAATATATCTATTATTAACTGCTTTAAATAATTGCTGTTGTACTGGATTTAAAGTAAAGCTTGTACAGGAACATCGTAGAAAAGGTTTCAGTCGTAGTCATCTGGATACTGTTTTTCAGAATCAAGACGTTTCAGCAGCTTTCAACTGCATCTCATGGTCTCTACAATAAATGTAATTTACAGAGATAGCAGAGAACTTAAGTTGTCTGTGAAAACCAGACCAAAACCAGTCACAACATCAACTGGGAAGGTGTCAACATCATCGACCAGGAGTCAGTAGATGGCCAGAGAAAGATCAAGGAGGCTGTTCACATCCAACCTCATCCTTGAACAGGGACAAGGGTTGTGATCTCCCTCCCATATACAACCACTTGTTTTCACATGATGACACTTAAGCCATTTGCTGATGAAGACTGTGAGATGTGGTTTAAAGCTTTGAGAAAGTGGACCTTTGAGCTGCGATTATTTTGTCACACATTTTGGTTGAATGGTCACAAATCATTACAGTGAAATTCTTCTCTTGCTGTACAGGTAATATATCACCAAAATCAGAGCTTGTAAACATATTTTGTTTTGCTGAATTCTGATGTTTGTCTGTATACTCTGAGATATGTGTGCCCTAAGGGCTATATAAATAAATACATGTAAATGTGAACTTATCTGTGACACCCCCATAGAGAATAGTTTGAGCTGATGTTTGCTGGGTATTGCTTTGGCGTGCTTACATTTAGATTATGGATAAAGAATAAAGGAGCTAGTTTGCTTAGCTTCCACATGTATTAATCTAGTATCTGTCAATATGATATGCAAACCCATTTGTTATAGGCTACATATTTTTACAGTATTTAAGTTGTTTTACTGCTTCTACATGGTTTAACTGTATCTTTTTGCTACAAACGTTGCCTGCAAACCAAAATTTCCTTATTGGACAGTGAGGCCTGAATGTAATTTCTATTCAGATCACATCTACAGTGCCTCTGCAAATACTGAGAATAAGGCCAGCGATCCAATCAAATCCCTATTACATCTCTGTTTTTGTTCTTTCAGTTCACATTTATAAGTAGAATTTATTTTTTCCCAAGAGTACATTCTCTAAAGCAGGATTTTTGTTTTCTCTGGCTTATGTAAGTGCACAAGATGCAATGTGCAGATTGGAGTTTTATTATGTGCTCCCAATGCTGGAAGGAAGATTAAAAAAACTCGGCAGCTAAACAAAGTATATTCAAGAGCTTGGCCATTTTGTCAGGAAATCAAACCAAGAGGACAAATGCTAAACCATATGGAGGTTGTAGTAGCATTGCAAGCTAACATCACAAATGTGGGCTAAAGTGTAGCCTAATATATTTCTTACTGGTAACTAACACAAAACTAGTCTTGATTTGGGTCAAAAGGTTTCCTATGGCAGTTAAGGTTAGATTTTTTTAGAGACCTTCTAACTTCATCATATTTGTATTATATTGTGGCTGTGTTGTATAGCCTAATACCTGAAAATAGTACATTATTATGTACATATGCAAACATTTCTCAGAGGTAAAACTGCTCAAGAGGCAGAGGTAATCTCCTCAGCCTCTGATGTTGGCAAAGCCACCATCAATTATCATTTGTACACTGTAAAAAAGCTCTGTATTTTCTGAGTAGCCAATGTCAGAAGCAGCAATAACCATTTTTCACCTATTGCCTTAGTAACTGATGCTGGAGTTTGTGATTGCTTTGCTAACAGCACTAACCTTTCATCTAACTTGTGAACTATAACGACAAGTACTAGAAAAACTAAAGATATTCCCATCGACCTAAGCTGTACTTCAAGTTTAGTGCTAATTAGCTAATGTTAACACGCTAACACGGTAAACTAAGGTAAACATGGGTAAATATTATACCAGTATGCTGCGTTGGCATTTAGCTCAAAGCACTACTGTGCCTGTACAGCCTCACAGAGCTGCTAGCACGGCTGTAGAGTCTTTTAGTCTTGTTATCCCTCAGTAAAGCTGGTTTTCCCCCCAATTAATTTGTCAAGTTGACATGATTGGTGTTGTGGTGTTAAAATTATGCTGTCCTTGACTGTTTTACAACTTTAGTCAAAAGCTAACTAGAAGATTAGCTGAAATAATTACATTTCTGCTTGTTAGTGGCTCATGAATGATGTGCTAAGTCCAAGAGTTTTCCATTCTCTGACCTGCAGGGGGTGATTTTCCGACATTAGATGGACATCTCCCCCTGACTTTGTGGGTACACCATGGCCTATTGTGTAAACTAGGTCTGAAATGTAGTTTCAGTTGGCCAGGTCAAGTAATAAGGGAGCAACACCCCCACTACACATCTGCAGAATTAATTAACTTAAGTAGCCTATTTAAGTAACTGCTTTTGCATTTTTTTCCTATATCAGTCCCAAATTCTTTGCTGGGTGAAGCTACACACATTTTTATATTAACAATTAAACAAATGACATATAAAAGTGTAATGTGAAAGATGCTGCTCGTTGTGACACATACAATTATCACCCGACTCTGCAGTTCCCCTCAGCTCATTGATTTGGTTTTACAGCCCGCAACTTTTTGATTCAGGCTAACCGGTCTCATCAACCCTGTTTCCAGCCACAGCAGGCAGTTGCTTTGAGCAAAACAGTTCTGAAAAAGCAGCTGATGACAAAGTTAGCGACTAGTTAGTGAACACTATAAAGCAGCTATAAATAGCCAGATATGACCAAAAACAGAACTAAAAGAGAGTGAATATTGGACATACATTCATCTAGTGCCCAGAAACGTGACTCCAAGTGAATGCCAATGTTGTCCTGTCTGCTCTGCTGGATATGTGCTGTAAATAGGCAGCTGCTTGCTAACAAGTTTAACAGCTTTATAAGGTGATAATATGTCAGTGGTGTGTTTATAGCTTGTTCTGCTGTCCCCAAGTGGCCACAAAAAGTTAGCTAGCCTGTGTTGGTTATTTGGCCACACCCACTGAGCTTTTGGACAACCAGTAATATTATTTCCTCTTCAAAGCACATTTGCCTCTGAGAAATGTCTGTGTAACTGCAGCTCCAATCCCATTATTATGAATTTACCTTTCAATAACTCTCTGTGTCTCTGTCTCCCTCTCTTTTGTGGTCCTTCTGGTTCCCAGTGCTGCTGTGCCCGCGGGTGTGGACTTCCCTGGAGAACGGCCGGGTGACCGTGAAGCCCCCAGGGCCACCAGTGGAAGGGACAGTGCTCCATTACAGCTGCCACGCCGGCTTCATCCTGGAGGGCAGAAATATCAGCCATTGCACTAAACTGGGCAAGTGGGACGCGCCTAAACCCACCTGCCTCTGTGAGTGTCTAAGCCAGTGTGCCTAAATGAGATTTTACATTAAGCTTCCAATTATGGTAGAATTAAGAAAATGATGTTGTATCGTGGGATGCCATTTACTAACTGCTAGCAAAGAAAATTTGGTGCAGAGTCAGTGACAGCAAACATTTATACCACACTGACCACCTTGGCATAAATGTTTCTGACATAAATTCATAATATCCATCATAACAAGTAGTAGCAAATAAATATATTCAAAGATTAAGATGTTTCTGAAATTGATATCGGTGATTAAATGAGGTTTTGAGAATCACCGACTGTAATAATAATAATAATAATAATTTAATAATAATTTACTCGCTTTATTGTTTACGAAAGCAAATGATAGATTTACTGTAAATTTTAGAGCAGAAATGATTAATAGATTAATAGACAGGCAATTAATCAGCAACTATTTTGATAACCGATTAATTGTTGCAGTCAATTTTTTAAGCAAAAATGCCAATCATTCTCTGGTTCCAGCTTCTCAGATGTGAGGATTAGATGCTTTTCTTTGTCATACTTGATACTGAATGTCTTTGAGTCGATGAGATAAAACAAGCAATTTAAAGGCATTACCTTGGCCTCTAGTAACTATAATAGGCATTTCATTTTACTATTTTCTGACATTTTAATGTTAAAATCACTTAATCTTAATCTTCTTTATTGGCAGAAATGTACATTGTAATCAAATAAACAGAACACATCCTGTGCCATTTCATCACATAGACATGGCTCACTTAGCTTTTCCAGCCTGCCTCACAAAAATGGGAACATAAGGCTTTAACGATGACAGATAATTACAAACACCTGCTTTCCCAATGGTGACGCACAGTTGCTAGGCAATAAATGATCCAACCAATCAGAGTATAATCCACAGAGGGCAGCGTGCGTTGTTGGCACAGACAGGTAAAACGAATGATGAATACCAGTTAAAACCTGATGTCCTGTACATTAAACTGTACACAGGATAAATACTCAATGAATATAATATGAGAGTGTGAGTGGATATTTGTGATATCACTGACGCCCAAGAGTGTTCTCAGTTACAACAGTTGGCATGTCTACTGTCTGAAAAGATTTGTCCAAATTAGTGCAAATAAAATGATTTAAGAAAAAACACACAGATGAAACAAAGAACTGAAAGAAATGACATTGCCAACTGGTTATCAGAGGAGTTGGCATGGCAACCAATAAAGTTGCTATGGGAATGGTAGTATAAAATGGATGAAAGAGGGAATTTTTAGCACAGTTGTACTGGGAAACTAAAAGTAGGCTATTTGTATAATAAAAAAATCTAGACTATGTGTAAATGCTTTATGGTTCACTCGTATTTTTAAATAATTACTTATAATGCCCTCTGATAATGTTTAAATCTTCTATGTTGCTACTATAAGACTTTCTATGGTACCTACACTATATAACTATATGAGATTTAAAGGCTTTTCTGTCTATTTTTATGGTATGCCTGTAAAACATCATAGGATTACATAATATCTAACACAGTTACTGCTCAGTATCCAACCAACAGTGCATCTCTCAGGACAACTACAATGTGGTACCACTGCCATCTAGTGGAGGGAAATAATTATAATTTTCAGCTTTACTGCACCAAATCTTTACAAATTATACATTATAAAGGTGAATAATTAACTTGAAATGCTGAAGCAGAATGATCTATTCCTTCTTGTTAACTGTTCTGTCTCCACCTGAATAATTGTTCTTTTTCCTTCTTTTTGTGTTTGCCGGCCAAAGATGACAGAAACTACACAGGTAGGATTTTTTCATTCGTATTATCATGTTTATGCTAACCAAATCCTATTACACCACAATAGTTAGTTAGTAATACATACATATAGACATACAAGTGACCAGCTTGCATGGACTTGTTTGACACTAAAACATACAGTTGCTGTGGTGAAACATTTGTCCGACATGAACTTCTTGCATATAACATTATATTGCAAAACTAAGAACTTTGTCTTCTGTCCAAAGCTCAACAAATAAAATCTGCCACAAAATAGGTTCCCTTCCTTTTAAAAGCTTTTAGAAATAATCAATCCAGAAAAAAATTCATCAGAAATGAAGGACATTTTACTAAAAAGTGTAGCCCTTAAATCGCCACATAATTATCAGAAATATAACATGAAATGTCTTTTAACTTCAGGGAGACCATTAAACCTGCCTGTTTCTATAGCTAATGGTAACGTACCTGAACGTAACTGTGCACACAGAGATCTTTGATCTTTTAATTACATTCTGTTTCACATTAGGCTTTGCAATATTGTGCTGCAGATGTAATGTGTCCTGTTGCCACAAGAGAGCAGCAGTAGCCTAAAGCACTGACAAGTGGTTGTTCTGCAACTGAAGATTCAAATCCCCACACCAGCTGGGAAAATCTGGGAAACTTCTTCTACGTACAACTTGTCCAATTAAAGATTTTTCTGCTGTGTGAAACAAGATCATAGTTTAATTGTATTTGAAGCTGTAAATGCAATTAAAGAAATTAGTTTTCATATCCAATATTAGAACACATACATATTACAGAGCTGACAGCATTTCCCTCGGTTCCTTACCAGCCCATTACATGAGAAACATTATTTTTCTGTCCCTGAGTATTGCGCAAATCCTTCTTTCATGAATCAAAGCACTGAGAGAGAAGATTAAGACTATTTAATTTCCTCATAAGCATCATTAGGAGCATTTTCAACTCAACTCATCCAAACGAACCCCCTTGTCTCTTTAGTTAATTTTAATTCAAAAGTTTTAATTAAAATTGTGTGTATTAGTTTGTTGCTAATCTTTTTTTGCTATGCTCCTGCCCTCTACTAAGACTAAGAGGGATTATGAAAAAGGAGAGGGTTAATAGCATAAGAAGAGCAGCCGCAGGTTTGTCACCATCCAAGTATAAATATAATCAGGTGTGGAATATTCTGCTCACTTACCCCAGTCCTACATATAGTGCTATTAGAACTGTGGTTCTGTTGCTGTGAGTGTAAAACTGCATGAGTTTGCAGCAGGTCATTTCTAGAACAAAAAACATTGTCGACCCATGGTCTTCTCCTACGCACCTGTCAACCTACAGGTGTGCAAAAGTTCTGCTCCTTTTTAGCAGGTAATTTCTGAAAATGAACTAATGTGCTTATCCAGCATTCCCTTGGAAAATAAAGGATCAAAACATCTACTAGTACAGCCATTTTATTTGATCCCTGGCAAGGATGATGAATACATGTGTTACTGTTGCAGGATGGCTCACCCTCTTGCACAGTTATGTCACCACGTTAGAAACTGGCCAGATATTGATTCATACGCTTGCTACAGTCCTTGGAAGGCTCACAATACACCACAGTTACTCTAATGAATTAGGCATAGACCTATGCTAGCCTTTCATAAGACAAATACTGTGCATACACCCATAGACACTCGTGTGTGCGCACACAATGTTCAACACTAAACTTGATATATAGTTTTATGCAAGTAATCCCATAAGTTGCTGATAAAAACTTTCCAAATGCCATGGATAGTCTTGACAAACACATAATTAACAAAGCAGCAGAGAACACTGTTTCCTCAAATAGAAATTTCCATCTACTGTCACAATACTGACCTCTTTCTGGCTCTGCTCTCTCTCTCCACTCCATGTGCCATCACCACCCACAAACTGCCTCCTCAGCGGGAGAAAGGTTAATACCCTGCTCCTGTCTGTGTCTGCTCTACCCTGTGTGTGTGTGTGTGTGTGTGTGTGTGTGTGTGTGTGTGTGTGTGTGCGCGCGCGTGCACATATATGCAGTAGGGGTGCATCTCTAGTTTCTGTTTTCTCCAAGTACAGTATAACAAAACCAGGTACACATAGTGAATATAATCAAAGCAGCAAACAACCAGGACATAACAAGCTAACACAGTTTCTATCCAAACTCTGTATATATATATATGTACATGTACTCTGTATATACTCTGTATTATATTTTTAGATTATTATATTTAATAATCTATTTAATCTTTTTAAGATTATTGTAAATTAGAACGCAAGAGCGCTAACAGGCATTAAAGTAAAAGGGTGGCATTATTCTATATTTTATCTTTCTTTCCAAAACCCACAATGCATTAGTACATCTCCTATTTGTGGTCAAAACGTCACATCCATTTAAAATAAAATAAAAAAAAGAATTGTCAATGTTTTTGTCTTTTTGTGCTGATAGAGTAATTTTATAAAAATGGATAGTTATTAGCAAATCTTACTTAAACAAGAACAAAAGCAACATTTGTTGGAGTCTAATTTCAGTGGAGGATTAATACACATTTAGTGCACTAGGGAGTATTTACTGCAGCAGGTGTATGTGGGATTGCCTCAAAATAAAATATGTTCATCGTAATCAAGGCACATGAAGGCTCATTGATGTGTTTTTAATAGTTTTTTGACAACAATGGCAGTCTATGGCAGAGAGGAATAAACTATATCAGACTTTGGCAACACAGACAATACTAGTAGTAGTGTAGTTGGATCAATTTATTGTTGGATTTGGTATTTTCATGAGATTTGTTGAAAACATAGGCAAAATATTGCCACCCTCATCCTTTAAAAGATGGGTTGTAATCATTGGGATTTTAGCTGTGCTTTAAACTTGTGTGGCATGTGTTTTATCTGTACAGTATCACATGATGTCAAACATGCAACCAGGCAAACTGTTAGCACTTCATAAGTCCATGTCCTGGGATTTATTCACACTTCTGACCCGATGAATTTGAGCCTTGCACGTGGCAGTAATGGATTTTTAAAGGTGATGAATGCTGATATTTTGGCAGTCAAAAAATTCTGAAAGAAGGTATTACTTTTTTCATAGCTGTCTTCATAATAATACACTATTGGTTACCAAATGTTGCTACAAAGTCCTTCATGCCCTAGTGACAGGATATTTATATTAAGTTGAACAATAAACTTATTATTCTTAACTCCCCTCCACCCTCATACTCAGGCATGATAGATTACTCTAGTAACTGCTGTGCTGCAGAGTATTGGAAACAAGCTAGTGTGTAATGTGCTGCTGCTGGACAAATTATGTAATGATGATACTGTATCGAAGTTGCATGATGAACTGTATTTTTCTAGCGTGCTGGCCAACATTTATACTCCTATAAATTGTTGTCATTCGAATAATACCGATCCTGTAATGTATAAATGAGGCTTGAGTTTTCACCTTGCCCATCTGGTCCTATGAGCGAAGTAAAAAAAAATTCACAACGAATGGATTTTGAAATACTTTTTGACAAAAGTCTGATCTCTTGTACCGTCAGCATTGTGGAAAAGCCTTACGTCTACAAAATATCTGCATCTTGGGAATTGAAACAGTCTGATTGATTTTACACAATATATTTTGTCAGAGCATTTTCACAATGATTTGGTTTACTCCCTGAATAAAATGTGCTCTGCAGGTGGAGGACAATGTAATCTGGTGATTGTGTTAAAAAGGGAACATTCAAAACATTATTTTCCCACTAACGCATCTGCCAAGAGAAAAACAGGCCATTATCCTGAAGGATGCCCAGTGTGCAAACTGCAGACACACACATATACAGTACAAGGCCCTCATTAAAGCGGCTCAGCAACATGTTACAGCACTCATGTCTCCATTGCATCTTTTCCAGGCTGTGCCACAGCTAACGTCTTCCCTGAATGTGGCATTTGCCACCATGGGGGTTGTTAACACTGCACTGCCCGATACTGGTGCATCTTTCCTGTGTTGGCTGCAGGCTTATGGAGCGAAACAGCACATAAAGTTCATGGCTGAATAATTGATTGCGCGTTGGTTGGGTCACAGGGTGGCAGCGAGGATGAGGAAGTGGAAGGCAAATGCCAACAGATGATCACTACACTCACCTCAGCCTGTGAGGGCTTGTTATCAGGATCTGAATAGCTCTCCGCTACATGGAGATATCCAGATAATGAGATTTGGGTAATGAACCAGGGTTATATAATAGTCATATTCCATCGCCTAACTACAGAGGGTTTTTAATTTAGACTGGAGAAATAATGGTCTTCTTCTCAGTTGCTGCAATAAGTAATTTTCAAAAGGGAACTTCAACACAAACATTACATTGCAATTAAAGTGCTTGCACAGGAACTGCAAAAACATGAGCATAACATGGAATAAAAGTGTAGTCAATAATCTAAATAGGCTGCATTGAAAATGGCAAAATATATTGTTGGCACCACAATGACTTTCTATTTTTTTCTTAGATAACGAGCTGCTAACCTTTAGTTATAATATTCCTCAAAGGATTCATCTATATCAAATTATGTTGGCAGATGTATCTCCAAAAACATCAAAAGTTCATTTTAGATAAGGACACAAATGAAAACCAGCTGTATGATCATTCAGTTATAACTATAAAGACTTAAAGGCCATTGTGCGTGATTCTATGTGTGTACGTGCTTATGTAAGTAAACGTTTATGTGTCAGAAAGTGTGTTAGTGCATGGTCACATGTCTTTGTGTGTCAGAGTCACAGATAGGAGCTGTGTTGGATGTGAACAGAGGGTTCAAACAGGTGTGCAGGGAGTCCAGTCTCTCTCTTATCTACACTAACTGCATTTCTGTTTCCACTCTTGAAATGGAAGCAAATAAAAACAGCCATGATTGATACTGCCTGCCACATTTTTTTGCTGATTTCTCAAAGCAGCTTCTGTAGCATTTTATAGACTTGGCCATGGAGGGAAGGTAGAAATGAAATGGTCTATGGATTAGCAGAGGTGGTTACAGAGCAGAGTTGCACACTGCTCGTGTGTGCTATCCCAGTAAGCTTGGAGTTATTGATTTGCAGGTCAAATGGCATCTTGGTATCTAGGTTAAAACCAGGCTAAATATGATTGAAACTGAAAGTTTCTCAGATGTTGTTTCTGCAGCATTTAAAAAGCATATACAATTGTGCAGGTCCTAAGAGTGGAATCAGTGTTTTTAGCAATAGTGCCAGCTCTAGGGATGGCAATGTCAGTCTGCCTAAAGTACAGTTTTGAGGTATTGCACTTTACTTGAGTATTTCTATTCTATTTTATGATACTTTATACTTCCACTCCACTACATTTGAAATATTGTACATTTTAAAGAGTTTCCCCTCGGGGATCAATAAAGTATTTCTGATTCTGATTCTGATTTTACGCCACTACATTTATTTCATAGCGAAAAGTTACTAGTTACTTTTCAGATCAAGATTTTTTATGTAAATGATCAATTTATCAAATATTATTTAGATTAAACTACCCAACAGTATATAAAGTTGTTAAAGTTAGCTCTCCCTTGACAACATTAAAATGCTGCTTACACATGAATAAATCAGTAATAATCCAATAATATATTATATTAATTTTGCATAATGAGTACTTTTACCTTTTGCTGCTAATGCTTATATACTTTTACTTAAGTAAGATTTGAATACAGGATTTTTACTTGTATTGGAGTATTTTTACACTGCGGTATTGCTACTTTTACTTAAAGGCATAATGAGTAGGATTTTCCTAAAAAACATTGTATAGACTTATTTAAAAATAATCTCTCTTAATCATCACTTATAACCCACTAGAAGTGTGTGTCTATGTCTGTATCTGCAGAGACCCTGTCTTCTGCGTCAACCTTTGGGCAGTGGTGTGCAGCCTCTAGACAATAACAGCGCGCAGGCTGTGAGGTCGAGACGTAGTGAGCAGGTTACATCGCTGTCTCTGTCTCCTCTGCTCCCTGTCTGTGTCATGGATGTATCTCCAGTGCTGACACATTTCTAAAACGAAGTGTGCCGATAGGTCTGGTTATGCAAGACTATAGATGTATAAAGAGCAGCTCTTTATTTGGTTTGTGTGTTTGTTAGACAGAGAGCGGGGCTGATCTACTCACACACAGGCAGAGGCAGAAGCAGAAGCGTTGCTTCGCCTGCATTAACAGGCAGGGTTGTGTGGAGGTGTGGCCGTGTTTATTTGTGCTTTAGAACGTAACCCCTGTGAAACAATCAGAAAATAATGTTTTATTTCTGTTAGCAGGCTAGCACGCAAAACTAAGATGGTGAACGTGGTAAACTTCATACCTGCTAAACATCAGCATTAACATTGTTGTTGTGAGCATGTTAGCATGCTGACATTAGCGTTTTGCTACTGTGCAGCCTCACATGGCTGCTAGCATAGCTGTAGACTCGTAACTGTTGCTCTACTGTTACTGCACTGCCACTGCTGCTGCTACATAGGGCCCATTGTCTACTGTATTGGTTCTTTCTATGACCTGTATTTACATACTAGCTTGATGTAGCTTGATGTTTAACCTTGCATTAATGACATATCATTGCTGCATTCACTCATACTGTACATTTTGTGTATTGGTTTATTGTTCATTTTGTACATATCACAGTTACATCCCTTCTTATTATTCTACCCTGTTTATTGTACATGCTGTACATTAATTAATCTTTATATATAATATATATGTATATGCACTCCTGGTTGCACTAATCTGATTAGATGCTAAACAGCATTTTGTTGTACTTATACTTACTATGTGCAATGATTGCAATGCAGTTAATTTAATCTGATCATATGCAACTACAAACAAGTCAATTACAATCACTTAGTTGATTGACAGAAAATGTATCGGCAACTGAAAAATGTTTCTCCATGCATCTCCCAGTAGTATGCAGCTGAATGAGGAGCTTCTAAGCTGGAGGACAGTGAACTGTCCAAGGAAAAAAAGTAACTGGAGCACACTGATTGATTTGCAGCCTTTAATAGTGCAAACAGACCAACGTTTTGACACCACTTTGTCTTCATCAGAGTCAAAATGGACAAAGACATGAGGCAAACACATATATAGCCAACCTAGAATAGGTGTATAATTGTCATTTGATAAGTGGTTGAACAGGATTTCAAATCTATTGGATAATGGATCCGAGGGTGAGAGTTGCCATAG
Organism: Siniperca chuatsi; assembly: GCF_020085105.1. NCBI lineage: Eukaryota > Metazoa > Chordata > Actinopteri > Centrarchiformes > Sinipercidae > Siniperca > Siniperca chuatsi. The sequence continues at coordinate 7,185,909 of NC_058050.1, read as the reverse complement.
CCAAGTCCCACACCCCATGCACTATAACCACATCAAAAACATCAAAAACAAAAGAATACAGATATATCTTAATGTTACAAAGACTAAGTACAAAAAGTACAAGTACCGCATCCATCAAGTGTAATAAATTAGAGGAAACATGACAAATTCAGATCCTCATTTCACTTCAACCGGCTAAAATGTGTTAAAAGTATGAATTCAATACGCCTCTCTGCGGAGGAGTGAATTGACTGTCACCACAGTGGCATTGAGCTGTTTGTACTATTAAAGGCTGCAGATCAATCAGTGCTCCACTCCCTTTTTTCCCTCTTGGAAATGTATCGGCAGCAGTCGATTAATTGTTTAAGTTCTTATGTGTAAACTGAATATCTATAGTTTTAATGTTGAGACTTAGGGCTGAGCCATACTTTAATATTATTGTTAAGCAATTTTTAAGTGTAATCGAATCAGGACAATATATGATCATATCTTAATTGAAAACTAATCAAAGAAATTATTTAACTTTTTGATGTGTGAGGAGTTGAGTGATATATTGCAGAACAGTGGAACAGATTAATGCATTGCATCATTGCTTTGAACAACAGTTTGATTATTTTGTTATTTACCATACATTTGTAAAATCCTGATATTAATCAAGAAGATTGTGGATGCACTAACCAACAGTGTGGCACACACACAGCTGCAGCAAGTGATGAGTGATGAAAGTAAGAAGAAGCAAATGTGACAAAATGAGGTTGTTGTACTCTTGTGGAATGGATGTACTGTTTAAGTCAAACTCAGCGTGTAACTCATTAGAAAATCTTTGAGGAGATTTTGCCCAGAGCGCCCCCCCCCCTCCTCCCCTCCTCCCCGCTCTCGCTCGCTCTCAGCCTACATTTCAGACTTGTCCTGGCTCACTCTGTCCTCTCTCTCACTCTCTCCTCTCTCTCTCTCATACACACTCGGTGCTGCAGTGGATCAGACGCAGAGCTCTGGCTCGCCTGCTTTTCCGCGGCAAATCGTTTCATCTGTTGGAATACGGCAGTGTAAAAGGGGGGAGATGCTGCCTGCTATTTCCGCTGCTTCAGCTCTCGGTTCACACTCCAGTCGTTTGTTTTTTTTTTAGCAGCAGCTTCCAATCCACACTCATTTGACCCGGTTGACGTGTTCTGCGCGGACTCCAGTGTCTAATTCGCGCGTCCTTTTTGCGTAAAAGTCGTGAGTAAGGGACGCGCTGTCCAATATTCATGATTGACTGTAGGCAGAAAACGTTGCGTTAGTTTATTTAGTCACGTCCAATGTGTGGAATTGGATATAAATGCGTTGGACTGCAGGATTGAGGTTCGTTTGAAACTTGACTGATCTCGAGGCGAGCAGCAACGTGTCCTCTTGATCGCTACGAGCTCTGCAAAGTAAAAGCTGACTGAACTGTGTTTGACTTTGTCCCGAAAATATCCAGCAGACCATGTATTATTAACTATGCATTATACTAAATTATACGCTGACTAAATTATTTACTCGATTCGCTAAACACTTTTAAATTAATTAAAGGTAAATAGTAAATAGTTGGCTTACACAATATCTGCAACATAACATCCAAACACAATCCTGCTTAAAGGAGTCCGACACGTGTTGAGTTCACTTAAATTTTAGTTGCAAAAATCGCACATCAAATAACGTTTTCCCGGCTTGAATCCGCTGCAGTACCGGGACAACTTGTTCAGCTCACCTTGAACCATGCTGATAATTTGCAGAAGTCCTCCGCGGGTAACTCGCGCAGCCCGCGGGCATGCGATGTTTCTCCGGGCATCTCTCATCGTCCTTCTCCTCTTTTGGCCACGGCCGTCCGCAGGCAAGAAGAAGCTGTACATCGGAGCGCTGTTCCCCATGAGCGGAGGCTGGCCGGGCGGTCAGGCGTGTATGCCCTCCGCTCAGATGGCCCTGGACCTGGTGAACAACAGGAGCGACATCCTGCCCGACTACGAGCTGGAGCTCATCCACTACGACAGCATGGTGAGTGCATGTGGAGGAGAGTCAGAGGAGGTGCGCACTTAAGTGATGTGAGGTGTCAGTCAGTGAGGGATCTAATGATCTGCCTCTCAAGTTATCAGGAGGAGTAACTGACTGTTGTCTCATTTGTCATCACTGCTGTGTTTCGTTTTGATGTTTCCTCTTGCAATCAAACAATGTTTTCTGACTTTATGGAGCTTATTTTAATTTTCCACCCTGGTTTTCTCAAGAGTCATGGCAGGTATATTAAATTTTACTTTGCCACAACAACAGCACGGGCTGCCTTTTTAGAAACACCTGCCTTTTCCCAAGTCACAGATCTCAAAGAAGAGCTTTCATAAAAGGTCACCCCACTGATAACTAACCCTCAAGTCCTCACTCTGCTGAACAAAGAGGGCTGCCATGCCATGTGTGCTGGTTTCCGCTAAATGAACAAACACACCTCCTGCTTGTTGCTCATCAATCATTAATCATGGTGGTATTTTAAAATGTCAGCATTATCAACCCCTATAAATCCAATATCCACCCCCCAACTGGTTTAATTTCCCCTCGCTGCCCCAGTTTACCACCCACTACACTGACACAGACTTTAATCAAAAAGCACATTATTTATCTTTGTAAAAAGTGTTCTATTTGCGCCTTGTTGCTGCATGTCCTAATTGTTATTCTAAAACTTTCTCCCCCAAAAGGAACCATTTTTCTCAACAATGGGATGAATGGAGACACATGAAAACAATTACTGGATATCCCCTCTGTCTCTCTCTTGAGGGTTATTATCAATCATGCTGCAAGACAGACGCCTGGAGAATGGCCAGGGAACCAAACAGTTAACTGTACTGGGACTGGTTAGAAATTTGCTACGAGCTTTATTCTGATTGGTGTACAAGGCTCTGCATTGGAATCCTTTTAAACAGAATAGCAGGGAGAGAGAGGGGGAGAGCGAGCGAGTGAGTGTGTGTATGTGTGTGTGTGTGTGTGTGTGTGTGTGTGTGTGTGCGTGCGCGCGCGCGCGTACGAGAGCGAGAGAGAGAGAGAGAGAGAGAGGGAGAGTTGGCATGGCAACACAGTTACTCTTGAAGCAAACCACAGAAACAAATAAGGTTTTAGCTCTGTGAAAATACGTGTGCAAATTCATATGCTGGATGTATGCAGAGCCGATAGTACAGTGCATGCTTATTCACATTCTGTTATGCATACACCTTGTTCTTTGCAATCAAATGCTAAACAGATCACATATGTGTGTATGTGTCTATGTGTGTGTCTGTGTATCCTCTGATTACAAGTGTAGTAAAGCAGGCAGCTGCAGATGTAGCTGCCATAAACATAAAGATAAAGCAATTGCATGAACAGATTTCATAGGGATTGGAAAACATCACTCCTCATGCTTCAGGAGTCGCTGGTGCCTCTGGCTCGAGAAATAGATGCAGATCCTTTGAATAGAACAGCTCAAAGAGGCTGGTATAACATTGTCTGAGTGACGCTTGCTAATTCCTTGAATTAAGTCAAGGGGGGATTTTATTGCTCCTGTTCTGGGTACAGTGTGTTTGGAATGTGGTTTTCTTACCTTCTGATTGCAAACGTTTTTCACCTGGCTGGAATAGTAATGAGGATCTTATCCTCCGAGAGCCGGAAAAGCAAACAGGATTAATTAGCTATCATATTTACATCCAGTTATTACGACTGACTCCTCATTCTTGTTTGGTCAGAGAACAAATCTCCACCTTGTGAACTCTTTGTTTAACTGTGAAATTAAGACAAGGGCGTAACAGGCCCTTTGTTTGCTTCCATCTCAAGATCAAGGCTGGAGAAGCGTAATTATGCAGCAGACTCTCTTGACCTGAATTTATCATGATGAGGAACTTTTATTGCATCTTTAAAGTCTAACAGCAGCATTGAAAACAAGACATGCTTTAAAGTTGGCAAACAGGTGCCTAAACACACACACACACCAGTTTGTGACCGTTAGGGTTGGGAGTATCAAGCGATGTCCTCATCTTGTTCAACATCATACAATATTCATGAAGCTCAACTTAATCCCAGCCTGTCCTTTTAATGGATGCAGATACCCTGTGGTAGCAGAACGGCTTGTTTCTTTGGCTATTCTGGCAACAGCATCAGACTATTTACAGCCTTCTGAGATCTACACACATGGACAGACGTGTACACACACACACACACACACACACACACACACAATACGTGCAGACACACACTCTCCGCGTAGGCTGTTGCTATGGATATATCAAAGCCGAGACTGCAAACTTTGATCAATTATTAACAGTGATGGAGTGAGACAGTGGAGATACAGAGAAATGGTGAAACAAGGTGCTTCCCTCACTTCCGCCCTTTATTTTAATTGGCAGCCGTGACACAATTTCCTATCCACTGTGGCATAACCAGTCTTCATCAATGGTCCTCATGCATGTCCATTGGCATACGAGCCCGGAGTGAGGTGCCAGACGTAATTATGAGGAAATTAGGAGCTGTAGCTGAGCATGCTTTGAGATTCAATACATAGGCTGTCCCCCAGGCCCTTATCTTATCCCCTCTTCACACTCACACTTATATTATTCAATCTGGAGTGTAATTAGAGAGTATATTATGATGAGTCAGTGTCTTCTCCCATTTTTCCCAGCCAGGGAACCTTCACTTTCTTTCAAAGGTTCTCGCAAGCTGAGTTTGACTGATTGAAAAGGCTACATAGGCATGTTAACACTAACACTGATATTGGCTCAGGGAATTTCAGCACCCAGGACAGCGACATAAGTGGTGCTACTATGTCACGTATGTGTAGCTGTACAAGAGCATTTTTATGACTGTGTACACACACTTGCACTAATCTGTGTGTGTGTGTGTGTGTGTGTGTGTGTGTGTGTGTGTGTGTGTGTGTGTGTGTGAATGTGAATGGCACCGGGGGCCGTCAAACTAGGCGCTCTCATGAGCCAAGGAGGGCTAGAAATGAAAGTGGAAATACTGATGACCCCAGAGGGTTGTAGAAGACAGACCTCCAAGAATAGCAGAGATTCCTCAGCCTTTATTGCATACCTGCCAACACCCCTGTTTTCTCTTTATATATTTTTTTCATGAGGGAGACTGTGTGCTTTTTCACCTCTTACTGCACCGTGTTCCCATTTTGTTACCAAAGGTTTCATTTCTTGTGCTCATAGAAACAACTTGAATGATTGAAAGGTTCAACTATAGAGTCTCATGCCGTTTTGCAATTGTGTTCAAGAATAGACCCCCTTCATTATATACCTTAACAGCCTGTAAGTAGCTGTAAGCCTGAATCTATTCATTGAAACACCAAAGTCAAGTTCAAGCTGTTGCTTTTGCTCCTCTGTTTGCTCATTAAAGATGAAGAGTTTAAATAGAAAAATGTAAGTCTGCATTTGAGCGGCCTGTTCCACAATCTTGCGAAGTGAAGGAAATTTTGACCATTACATTCAAAGATCTAAGGGAGACTGATTTTATGGGAGGGATTTTAAAGCTTTTTAAGGGTGTTTGTCCATTAATGATTGGGTTTGGCATTGATTTACCAACCAATAAAACAAGTTTTTCTCACTAATGCATGCCTTTACATTTAAATCTAAGGAGCTATAATTCTCCATTTTTAAATTGAAGCTTTTCAGCCAAGCCTGCTTCTGTAACTATATTTAATCTTTGCATTCTATACTGTTGCTACTTTTGTTCCAATTAAAAAAACAATCAAAATATATAAAACATTTCTGTCTGACTGCAAAATAATCTGTAGAAAAATAATATTGACTAAACAAGTCGAGGGATAACAGCTCTTTGAAAATACTTAAATAACCTCCACAAGGTCAGAATCTGCCCCTTTTGATTTCATTCTAATTTCTACATGTTACAAGCAGCGAGTAATTTGGAAAATGTATTAAACAAGCTGTTATTAAAAGCGGTGATGTTGGATGGTGATGATTGATTGAATGATTCAAAGACAATCAGCGTAGGCAATGAATTACCACTCATCAGAGTATAGTTAAAAACACTGTAACAGCAGAAAGCTAACAAGCTTCTTCTCAGCATGCAGCCAGCCCACAGCCACAGTGACAGAGAACACAAACAACCTTCGGGAAAGACAGTGTTTAAAAAGGTCTGTTCGTCAGTCTGCATCCCCCTCACACGAAGATAACACAGCAAATCGTTTTATGAGGAATAGGCAACCCTGTTATGTGGATGCTTAAGGTGCAGGTTTGAATCCAGCTGAACACTGCAGCAGCTGATTTTACCCAGGATCACCAGAGAGGAGGAAGTGACCTGTAAAATCAGCTGATGTAGTGAGCCTCTCGGCCCTGCATTGCACAAGGTTGCCTATTCCTATATGACATCAATATTGTGGAGCTACTTTCCCAGTCAGTATTAATGCTATTAACCCAGTGAATTGAAAATTGAGTGAGTAATTTTTTAAGGCATGCACTCCAAAACGCTTAGGACAATATTTTGACGTTAACAAGTAGCCTAAGGGGATTCCTGTACAGATTTGTTTTGTAGTTGGTCAGTCTAAAGACGTAAAATCCAGTTTTCCTTGAACTTCCTCTGCCACAGGAGTTGGTGATCAAGCCACCCTGCCCTTTGTGGTGCTGTGTTAAATTAACAAATGAACTATCTTTGATCTTTGGAGCCTTGTGATGAATTTGGGCATCAAGTTTTCAAGGATTTCTTACAAAGATAACATATTTTTAAGGTTTTAATTGTATACTCATGACCACAGCGACCAAAAAGATGAGACTTAAATTTATCGATAAGTATATTACATGTTCATATTCATGTAACTTTTGATAGTACTAGCAGTCCATGGAAATTCTACATAGGGCTAGTGTCCCATGGGTGGGTGGTAAAAGGTTGAAAGTTGGTAGTTTTATTATTACAGTGATAACAACTTGGAAAAAAGTATGAAAACATTCATACACATTCATCAACTTCTCAAACTTCTCCTGCAGCATAGTCTAATTCTTGCACAGTCCAGCTGACTAACCAATGTAAGCAAATGTGGAGTGGAAATTCATTCTTGACCTTGGAAACACATAACTGTAACAAAATATTCTAAACTCAAGGTACACTTAACAAACCTTGAGTTTAGAATATTTTATCACATTTCATGTAACCAGCTTACCATTTACCAACAAGAATTCAAGCTGACCAAAGCCAGCCACCTTTAAGCCTATCAAGAGTGAGTATTATTATTATTATGGTGATAAAAAGTAGAATAGCGCGTTAGATGCAGTTCCACCAATCACCACTAGATACCAGATCCAGCAATAATCAGACTCCCACTCAAGACTCCAGAATCCCAAAGACCCAATTTTTATTTGTTCCATTATGAAGATATTAAGTCTTGGTTGACTGTTGCTTGCCTCACCTTAACTCCACCCACCCTGTAGCCCAAATCTAGCTCTAATCAATGCAATTTTTTGGCGCAAATAAGTGCCAGCATTACTTCAATGGTAAGCCAATGGACAGGATGTTTTATACTGGTTACAATGACCTTGGTTTGAAAGTTATTGTACGCTTGTTATAGCTGATTAGGTCAGACGGCAGTGGTTCACAAGGTGACGCACTTTTATATCACTGTAGTCTAATAAATCGCTGATTGGTCAAAACCTAAAGTATCAGGTGTCAGGACACCAATAAAGATTAATATAGGAATGGACTCAGGTTTAACGCACAGTTTGAACTCTTCTGTGCCTATTCTCTGCTATGCCTTTTTCTCCCGATATGGTCACCTCACAGTATTGTTTCCCTGTGGATGCTCACAATTGCCCGAGCTCCCGATTACCCACTGAATCGGCGCCTATGTAGGAGACGTTACAGATGCTGTGACCTTGTTTTTCTACAGTGATCACCTTGATGACATAGACAGTTTAAATAAACATGTGCTAAAGGTTTTTATGTCCCTCAATTAATCAAAGGGCCAAAAATATTAGTGATTTAAGCAGAGTTTCTTACTATGATTAGGACCAATAAAGAAAACCATAAAGACACTTTTATGTGAGGAAGTCAACAGTTGGAGCTCTCCTTTAATAGGGTTCAGATTAAATTATCTAGTGCATGTAACATCCTGACTTTTTCCGCGATGGCATGACAACTCTATAATTCCACCCTATCTAAAGTTAATGGAAAACACATCAATCAATAATAAGCTCAGCGATTCCACATATTCCCGGCTCTTGAGTGGTGATTACCTCTTCAGAAAAATCACAGGGCTGCCTCAAAGAGACAATTCAGCCATTGAGACAAACACCCCAATTAGGAGCCATATTGGTCGTCGCCATCATCGGCCGCCGTGCGATTGTTTGTGACACTCATCTGAAGTGTATTTTTTTTTAAATGTGCATGTGTGTATTTGTTTTTGTGAGCCGTATCTCCTCTTCCATGCTGAATCATTAGATGTGTCAGGCCAGTTTATCTGTGACTCTGATGAGCTGTGTGGCGGTGACGGCCTGTCGGTAATCTGGCTGACAGAGCAGTGATGGATCTTTCCAGCCACACTCTCGCCACCTAGACATGCTGTAAATGACTTTATTGGAGGGTTGTAATGACTTGTGATGGCTGCTGTTTTGGTCGTCAGGCTTCCTTTTGTGTGGTTTCTGCCTGTCTTCCTGTTTTTATGTCTTGATCTGTGGACAGCGTGTTGTGTTTTGATGATACATTCTGGCTGTGTTTGGACGTGAACTCTTGTGGGGATCATTTTTTATTTTCTTCCTCCAGCTTGTCTTTTCTCTTTAGATTTGCATCTGCTTTTTTGCTACTCCATGCCACTTTTGTGCCATTTTCCTTTACTTTATCGTGACCTTGTCTGTTTTGTTCTTTCCATTTCCTTTACGTGTCCTTTTCTTTCACCTACTTGTCTTTTCTCTTCACATTTGCGTTGGCCTTTTTGCTGCTCCCTGCTATTTCTATGTTATTTCCCTTTCCTTTATCTGCTCTCTTCTGTTTTCTTCTTTCTGTTTCTGTTTACAGTCACCTCCATCTCCTGCACTAAATTGCTTATTTGTTTCTTCCTTTTCCTCACCCTCTGTTCTCATTCCATCTGTCTCCCGCACCCTTATCTTTCACATTTTGCTCCCTCTGACTCTTCCATGTCCGTCTCGCCCCCTTTTTCTCTTTTTCGATCATCTCAATTAATTTCTCTTCCTTATTATTTATCCACCCATCCATCTGTTCATCTGTCCATCCATTTAACACTTTGTCATTTTGTCCTTCCAGTGTGACCCAGGGGAAGCCACCAAGTTGCTGTATGACCTTCTGTACACCGAGCCCATCAAGATTGTCCTGATGCCCGGCTGCAGCGGCGTCTCCACATTGGTGGCCGAAGCTGCTCGCATGTGGAACCTCATAGTGGTGAGTGTCTTTTACTGTTTTTCCCAAAGTACACACTTTCAGGCCATTTTTTCAATCCCTAGTCACTTTTACCCAGAGGTCTTCTATTTGTTGAAGGCGGGACATGGAGGGAGGGACATGAGCCACAATTTGCGTCAAAATTTGTACTCCTTCCCGGAGTCATAACTCAGTCAAATCTGAATACACAGACATGATACATGTTTTTAGATTCAGCTTGACTTACACTTCCCAAGGACATAGTTTAATTTAATCGTTGATGTCCACCACGAATAAACATCCATAAATCCACGTAGAAATCATAGAAAAAAGATGCTCCTTATAACTCCAGAACTTGCCTGAGAATCATCATGTTTTTAAATGTCTTCACTATCAAAGTAATCTGGTGAATGTCGTGTGTACATCCATGGGTACATTGCAGATATGAACTCCTAATAGCTAATTTGGCATACTTTCAATGGTGCAAATTTGGCAAAATGTATACATATATATGAGTGGGGGACCCCTGTTTTAACCCAACTGCACTGCTTCAAAACCATGGCCAAATAATCAGCTTAAAGGGTCAATTCACCCTCATTTCTCACTTACCTCTCAGTTATGCAGATAGTTTTGTCTTTATGGGTTCAGGTTTTGAGATTTCTATCCGCTGCTACCTCAAAACAATTGAGGTGAATGGAATTTGTTTGTGGGTTTCACAGCATTGAGAAATGACATTTAGAAATTCAACAGCAACATCTCTTTCCAGTATGTCTGTTCCTCTGGAAAATCCACAGAGCACACTGTCAACTGTTTTCATAGGGACTATTTCTTCGGTAGAAAATTGACAATTACAGCAGTTCACAGCAAGGTCTGTCGATTCACCTACATTTAGGTGGAGACAGAAATGTAAGAGATAGATATCGTAAAACCTGAACACATGAAACCCAACTATCTGCATTGCTAGACACCACTAGGGGTAAGTGAGAAAATACACATACAGTATTTTTGTAATTTGGGTAAACTGATCCTTGAAGTCAAATAAGATTAATCTGAGTAGCAAAGGACTCAAATAAGATAAAACAGAGTGAACAAACTCATCAAAATCTAACAATTTTGAATCTGACTTGGTTAAATGTGACGTATTTAATAATCTTAAAGCAACACTATGAAACACACAACGCATTCTTCCTTTTACAAATGTAAAGTTAAAGCCATAAGCAATAAAACACTTGCTTAATTCAATACACTGTGGAGTTTTTCTGCTACAGCCTTACTTGGTCTGGTATGACTTTAGGTACATATTGCTGTATAACTGACATTACTAAGTCAGTTTGCTCTTTGCCACTTGTGCTATGTTTTTGCATTTAAGATTATCTCGTAATTGTCTCTTGTAGCGACAGTTGCAAAGTTACAAAAAGAATAGACTTGCTTAAAAAACACCATAATAATTGTTTAATCAACTGTCATACTGTAAAGGCATCATTATTCTCTATCAGAAGTGCTTGTTGGATGGTCAAACAGCTTCAGAAACCCCACTGTGTCCGACAATTTTTGTAACTTTCCAAAACTGACAATCCAACGTTCACATCCACTTCACACAGCAATAGGATTAGGACCACATTTGCAATAAAACCTTTCTCTCACAAAGATATTACATTACATTACATTTGTAATGTAATGTAATATTGGCTCAGGAGACAGAGCGGGTCGCCCACTGATCACAGGGTTAGTGGTTCGATCCCCACCTCCTCCTGTCCACTTGTCACAGTGTCCTTGGGCAAGACACTGAACAACAAATTGCTCCGGATTGTCAGGCCAGCATAAAAGCGCTACATAAATGTAGCCATAGTCCAAAGCGACTTAAATAACTGCACTGATCCTCCGTAGGGAACAAGAGCTAGATGCCAAACAAACAGCAAAGAAGACAATGTTGCCTCTTGTCCCATATCTCTGTCTCTGGTGGACTTTTGTTCTGGAGAAGGATGTGAGGTGATAACAAACCTTGACACCGAAATCTTTAGCTCTGTTTGTGCTGAAAGAATATCGTCCCTCTATTTTGTGCAGGCAAACAATGTAAAATGTACTGTAGATGCTGTTGGAAGCTGACATTCATCTAAATGATGATCTTTTGTACTTGTAGTAATTATACTAAGTTCCCAAAATCAATGCTGTAGTTGTTTATTGATTTTCAAATACTTCACACAGCACTCTTAATTAGCGATGGCACTTTACAAGGCAGTTTCACAATACTGCATTGACAGCGACACTACGTGCAGGACAAAGCATATTGTTTGACCTCACATACTGCATGATAATATATTTATAAGTGCAAACACATCCCAAATCTCTAAATCTAAATCAGCAAGAGATCTGATGCTGTCTTCTGCTGCCGTTACTTTTTGAAAATATTTCATCTTTTTATGCCTTCATCAGTGAGTTTATTTTGTTTTTCTCATTCTCTGTCATCTCTTGATCTGCCTCTCTGTCACTCACAGTGCTCTGCTTATTAGCTTTGTCCTATAATTGAAGTTTCATCCAGAGATTAGTCATCGAGAACAATCAGTTCTAGTGGTTGGCATCAGCCCCGCTTTCTCATTTCTGGTCTGTCACCCTTTCTTTCCTCATCATTAAAAACTCTTTTCCACTTTTTGACTCTTTGCCTTCCTCTTTTCTCTGTCTGCTGTCGCTGCCTGGAGCTGGTCTGCTCTATTTCAGCCCCTTTTTCTTTCCTTCCTTCCTTCCTTCCTCCTTTCCATCTCTGCCGTCTTTCTCTCCCACTCTTCATTTCCGCCTTGCTCCCTTAACTCGAGCAGTTGATTCTCCCCACACACAAATGGATCTGTCTCTCTTTACTACACACCACCACTGGCACCACCTCCTAACCGCCACACTCAATTATTTCTGTACGTTGCCTGCCTGCAGGAGCCTCCTCACATGTCAAACCGCCTCATCAGAGCACCAGGGAGGCAAAAGCAACCTCCATTTCTGGACACTGATCAAGGAGGGGGTCTCAAACTGGCTCTTCTTGGCACAGTGTTAATTTGATCCCCCATCTCCCTTTCTAAAAGCACTGTAAGCCATAGACGGGCGTTGATCTACTACTACAAGGCTACGGGAGAACTGATGAACTGAGAATCAAGAGATATTGTTTGTGGTTTTTGGGAAGCTTCGATATGGAACTTTGCCCGTCTGTTGCAGAGTGCTGCTACATCGGTCTATTTCTGCCACAGCAGCGTTTTGCTCCATTTTAGTTTGTCACTGTTTTCATGTCTTGTAAAGGTTCATAGGAGTTTTACCATGGGGAAAAGCTTCTAGCTTCTAGTTTGATTTTCAGATTTTGACTTCAGTTAAATTATTACATTCTACCAGGCATGTAGCTAATGAAACCCTTGCAAAAAGCAGATTGGACAAACTATAAAATCTGTCAAGGCCAAGCTAATATCACCTCAGTTTTTCTTTCTCATTTACCTCTAGTGATATCTAGCCATGTTAGTTTTTTGTTCTGCCTCTGCCTATAATTGAGTTTATTGGAATTCAATTTTTAATGCTCACAGCATTGAAAAATTACATTTATTATTTCAACAGCAACATGTCAAATGACGACTGTGTCCGAAATCACTCCCTAGATTATAGACATTCAATAAGTTACTCTGTGGTGAGCAGTAGATCATTATTTTGCGTTATCATTGACAATTGTAATGTCACCGTCTCCTAAGCAAACAGCATGACTGTCATTTTCGCATCTATAAAATACAACACATTGCATTGTGGGATTGTTAGCAGATCAGTGTCACTCATCCTCATAATGTACTTTTTTTAGTTTTTGAGGGTACTATATAGAGCATACATTTCTCTAATTTCTTTCTCAGAGTACTGACACTCATATAAAGTGGCAAACAGTAACTATAGTTTACTAGAAAGTAGTGTTCTGTGGATTATACAGATTAACCAGGACACTGTTTCTGGAAAAATAATTTTTCCATTTTTAGTCACTCTCTGATGATCCCCTGACTCTTCCTCTTGCACCACCAGCAGGTACAAGTTTTCACCCATTCAGTTAAATAGCTTGACATGTAATACTGTATATGGATTAGCACACAATTTTGTACAGACATTCATGGTTCCCAGACAATGTATCCTAATGACAATGACTAATGATAATGACTTTTCATCTAGTGCCATCATCAGGTCAAAATTTCCAAAAGTCCAATACTTTGGTTTATGACCAAATACCTGCAAAACTGCCCAGTGCGTTTTGTTTATTGCTAATGCAAATGTTAGCATGATAACGTGAAAAACTAAGATGATGAACTTGGTACTTATTACCTGCTAAACATCGGCATGTTATCATTGTCACCGTGAGCATGTTAGCATGCTGACATTAGCATTTAGCGTTCCTGACCACAGCTTTTTCCAGGTTTTGCTTGCTTCCCCCATGCCTACTTAGTTTCCCCGTGCTGACAGATTACCTGTTGCCAAACTCTGTTTGAACTCTTACCAAGTAAACAATTGATTGCTTTCACCTGCTCTGCTTCTGAGTCCTGCTTGTCTACATCTCTGTGTGCAGAACCGTTACAGGAGCTCTGGAGCACAGGAGCAGGAATAAGCTATATGAAGCTTTGTTTACACAGGCAATACTTGTTAGTAGGATCAATTCATTGTTGTTTTTGGTCATTTGTCATTTGGTCATGTGATTTGTTAAATAAAATAAAGTAACGTATTGAGTATAGCCGGCCTTATCCTTTAAGAAAATATGTTTTTCTGTCATTTGACTCCCGTCACACTGTCTGCATGTGCTCATGTATGTTATGAACACCTATCACATTTATTATTGAGCACGTGTGATCCACCGAAGCTGCTTCTGGTTTCTCCAAATCTTTCACTGCCACGCCCAGATCAGCTGTCACTTCCGGTTTCCCTTCTTTCGTTTTGATGCCCTCGTCTACCTGCGTGTGCCAACAGGGATTTATTATTGAGGGGAGTCCACATTGTACATGACATTTGACATCTATCATCAAGCCCCCTCTCACTCCTAGTGGTGAACATCCAAGAGCTGTATAGGTAATGGGTCTGAGATGAGAGCTGGGGAAGAGGATAGGCTGTCTGTATCTGTAATGGTTCCCTAAACGGCAGGTTCCTCATTTTAAAGGAAGATTTTATCTTCAGTTGTCACTGTCAAACTAATTGTTGGGGGAACAGTCTTCTCTCTGTTTCTGCTGCCATTTTCCACGATCCCTCTTCCCTGCTGTTTTGGGCACACATCTTAGCAGCCTGCCTCTTGTGGGAATTGTGCCTGAGAATTCAAATTATATGGGTCCAAATGAAAGAAACAGATGATCACTGGGGCTACTGTTTGCAACAACACTAATTAGATCCTTTTTTGTATTTGTTCTGTTGGTAATAGTAGAATATGTCATCACAATTGCATGGCAATGTATGCATGGGAAATCCTGCATGCAGTGTTTTACTTTTTTGTTGAAATTATCAGCACACCTGATAAGCCGGAAGGGAAGCTAAAAGGAGGGAGTGAGGGAAGGAGGGAGGGAGGGGGTGTGGATGAAAATGAGAAAATGGGAACGGGGATTGTTTCTCTGGTTCTCTGTCTCTTTGCTGGCTTTCCTCTCTGTTGTTTGCTGTTTGAACCAGTCACCATCAAAGAACACTGTGTACAGGGGAAGAACAAGAGAGTCTTGATTTGAATACATTTTGATTGAAGTCTGTTTACTACGGATGCCTTGAAGGACCTTCAGAAGTATATTTTTCTCTGTTTCTCTATTTCCGTCCCCCCTAAACTTCTATATCCTTTACTCCTTCCTGCCTTAGACACTGTTTCCTCTTTTCTCAATTTCTGTCTCATGTTTCCCAGCTGTCCTATGGCTCCAGCTCGCCGGCCCTGTCCAACCGCCAGCGCTTTCCCACCTTCTTCCGCACGCACCCGTCGGCCACCCTTCACAACCCCACCAGGGTGCAGCTCTTCCAGAAGTGGAAGTGGACCCGTATCGCCACCATCCAGCAGACCACTGAAGTCTTCACCTCAGTCAGTACCTTTAATCTTCTTCATCTCTCCTTCTATTTACACCTACGTTTTATCTCCAACTCTTCCTTTTCTTTTATCTCCCACACTTTTATCACTTTCTCCATGTCCTTACTTTGGCCCCATAATTTTTGGTAAAGTGTGGGTTGCCAGATTCCCCGACTGTTTGTTTATGAGAGCTGTTGTGTTCTACTCCTTCAAGCAATCCCTCCTGGCAATTGATGGAGGATTTTTAAAGTAATTTGTTGGAGTATTGGTTGTAAGAAATATTGATCAAGCAATACATCTCTCCCAGGCACGGCGGTCGATACCATGACACTTGGGTTGGTTCCTGTAATGGAGGTTAATGATCCCGCTCTCACATTCTCACATTCTTCTTTTCTTCTTACCACTTGTGTTCTTTGTCTAAAAATATATTCTCTCCCATGCTGTCTTTCTTGTTTATCATACATCCCCACACTGCCCATCCCTCTCTTGACATTTCTCATATACACTTCAGATGTATTTGTTTTTTTTTTGTTTTTTTTGTTTCTTCAGTCTTGGTTCCTTTTCTTTTGTCTTTCTCTATAATCTCAGTCCCTCACCTCTTTCTGTCCCTCTCTGTTCAGCTTCCTCTTTAACCTCCTCCTCTCTCCCCCCCTCACCCTGTCTGTCTCCCTCTGTCCCTCCCTTTCATCTCGCAGACTCTGGACGATCTGGAACAGAGGACGAAGGAGGCAGGCATCGAGATCAGCGTTCGCCAGAGTTTCCTCACCGACCCTGCTGTCGCTGTCAAGAACCTCAAGGTGCTTTGATTAAAAATTCTCCTCAGCTGCTGGTTGTCTCTCTCTCCTTCCTTCTCCCGCTCACAGCTGCACACAATACCATTAGCATAGAGGCGATTTGATAGAGGAAATTAATGCGCCATGCTAATGAGCAACTCCTGAACAGCAGTACATGCCATCCTGTGAAGCAGCAGGAACTTTGGCACGCTGCACTGCCACATCAAACTGTGCTATAGTGAAGTTATATTGTTGCTGCTGATGTAACTAAGTAATGTTTTGTTTTGTTTTCATGTTTTGACACAGCGCCAGGATGCAAGGATCATTGTGGGGCTCTTTTATGAGACCGAAGCCAGGAAGGTGTTTTGTGAGGTTAGTACCTCTTCCCGCTCGATTGATCCCAATAGACTGAACCTGACTGGCTATTAGCAGAAATTGAGCTCTGTAATGAGCTGTTTGAATGTCTGAATGAATTTCCTTGTTTGGCAGTGATACAACATACTCCGCACATCTCTGGGAATAATTCTCCTCATGCTTATTTATCATTCTCTCCCTCCCTTCAACCACCCTCCATATCTACCTCCCTCCCTCCCTGCTGCAGGTGTTCAAGGAGAAGCTCTATGGGAAGAAGTACGTGTGGTTCCTGATAGGCTGGTACGCAGACAACTGGTTCAAAATCAAAGACCCAGCTATCAACTGTACAGTGGAGAACATGACAGAGGCCGTGGAGGGACACGTGACCACCGAGATCGTCATGCTGAATCCTGAGACTGTCCGCGGCGTCTCCAATATGGTGGGAACACACAAAACACTATTGTCTCTCCCACTACTGTAATAATTATATTAAAGAGATATTAAGTCATTTTTTATGTTAATCAGTGAAAAGTAATTGCAACATCCACAGACTGAAACAACCGCTGATGTGGTCCTTTGTCAAATAATAAGTGACATTTGTGTCAAAGAGTGAAATGAGTAAAACATCTCATGAAGATTACAATGCACTTATGGCACTTAGGTCCAGTGCAAGTGTTTAATGAGCTTATAATAATATCAAACAGAGCTTTGTCATACAAGTACAGATGGGAAATGGGGTTCCCAATTGTATTTCCCAAGGTCCAAATACATGGGAAACTGCACAAATACAACATACAACACAAAAACTAAGGATAAATCAATACAGAAAGCAATCAGTAAATCAAATATGAGAAGTAATAAAAGGTAAGAAAATATTACACAAACATCTGTAAATCCATCACGAAGTGCCTTACCTACAACCCTCAAACATTATCAGTTAACCCCATTAACCAATTTTAATGGAAAATTATTCAGATACAGGAGGAACATTTTGGTTTACACCAATTATCACCTGAGTCTCTAATTTAAAAAACTAATGAAACATTAACATGTTGTCATTGTCATTATGAGCATGGTTGCATGATGATGTTAGCACTCATTGTCTTGTTTAATGTTCAAAATAAACACTGACAAATTCCTAGACTTTTTTTCCTGAAATAAAACAACATAATGAGCCCTAAAATACTGTAAAATGGGGGTATTTTTGCTAGTTTTTAATTTCTGTTGTGTTCCTGCACTGCACTTTCCAGTGCTTTCCTGGTCCAGTAATGTAGTTTGAGTTTTATGTCTGTTCATCCATTGTGGTTAACGCTACTCTTTCTAACTATTCAGCTCTTATTATCCGTATCCCTAACGTCTTCTGCCATCCATGTAAAATGGATCAAATCACATGAGTTTTTTACAGGAAAGACCAGAGACTGAGAACAATAATGTCATAGCTGTAAAGAACTGCGTATGACCTGAATCAATATTAAGTTTCATAAACTGCTGATGTGTAATACTGTCACACTCTTTCTGAACATCTTCCTTAGCAGCTTCTCAGGTACCAGTCGTTTTCTGCTTCTCTTTCGCCCGTTGCTCTCCGCTGTTCACCTTCTCTAATCCTCTTAAACTGTCTCTTCCTCTCTCCGTCTGTCCCATTGTTCGACCTCCTCTGACTCTGCTGGTCTATGGTGGATCATCCTTTCATTCTTCTTGTTTACCCAACTCTCCTGTCCCTTCTCCTTATCAATTCTTCATCCCCACCTTTTTCACCATACCTCCTGTCCCTGTGCCCCTCCTCCCCTCTCTTGCGCTTCATCAGCAGCTGTTGTTTATATTCATATAGCACCTGCCACTACCTGCTGATTTAGCTGTTGATGTGCTGCTCAACGGGTGATAAGAATTACAGCCAGAACTCTTGCTCATAGTCAATCTATTCAAATTCAATTTCCAAGTTTGAAATTGGCATATTTCTTCTAGATAGAGCACTCAGATGAAGCTAGTGTGCCAATACTCCAGGGTTTGCAATAGCACATTGTCAGCTAGTTTCCCGCAGGTAGTGGCAGATTTAAATGCCAAATGCCAAGGTGGAATTTCAATGAGATGAATTTGACATAACTGAATTGGGGATGTGTAGGCCTAATTGGCCTCAGAGAATTCACAGGGACATTTTGATGATTGGTAGCAATAATCTCCCGTTACACATGTATCCCCGCTTTCAGAGGGAGATAATGTTTATTGGTGTTTAATTACAGAAACAGTTCTAAACAGCTAAATTGTACACTTCTGAGAAAAGGAATACATTGGTATAAAGTTGAAAATAACTAAGATTTCAAGTTTTTAGCAATGCAAAGAGATATCACAATCATTTTTTATGATTGAATCTCTTAATTTCCAGCTTCATCCAGATGTGGGTGTATTATACTTGCATTGTCAGTTAAAAGCAAGAAAATAATAATCTCCATAAGAGCCAATATAGAAACAGCACTTCTAACTCTAATCATAGCACCTCACTTTGGTTAATTTCCTAAAATTGCAAAAGGGGCATCTGTAATATTAGAGGAAAACTGCCTCCATATGTAACAAATGTGTAAACAAATATTTTAGCTCCCTCTTTAGGTCAGTGCAGCATATTTAAAAATACTTCAACATTTTTTGAAAGATGCTTATTCGAGACTTAGATGAGAAGATTAATACCACTCTCATGTAGCTACAGCCAGCAGACGATTAGTTTACCTTAGCATAAAGGCTGGAAGCAGGAGAAACAGCTAGCTTAGCTCTGTTGAAAGGTTAAAAAAAGGCCTTCAGGCACCTCTCTAATTAGCACATTATATCTCGTTTGTTTAATCTGTGTCAAAAACCAAAGTGTAGATATGATGAATTGTGGTTTTACAGGGAGTTAGGGTTTGGGACTGCCAGATTATTTCAGGAAGTCACTGCTCCAGGCCATGAAATAGTTCAGCACATAACCCCTGTTAAACCACAACTTGTTGTTTGCTAGTTGGATTTGGTTTATAAACTCTGATTTATTAACATGTTGTATCCCATTTGTTTAATCCCATTTTCACATTTAGCGTACAGGCTTAAGAGTGGTATCAATCTTCTCACTTAACTCTCGGCTAGAAAGTGAACAAGCGTATTTAACAAAATGTCTGAACTTTTCCTTTAAAAATGGCAGCATGCACAGCTCTGAATGCCAAAGGGCTCTTTTGTTTTAAAAAAAACAACCTTTATCCAGGATATATTCTATTATGTGTGTGGCACTGGAGTGGTCCAAGTGTTGGCCTCTGGTCAGCTCGACTACCCCTCAATAGCCCCTCAGGCTGCCCTCTAGTCAGCTCAAGAGCTCCTGTGGCCCAAATGCCCACTGGTTAGCTCAAATGCTAATCTGGTGTGACCTTGAGTCAAAACTAAACCCTAACTCTACATTTAGAAATGGTGCCCCCTCCTGACATGGTGCTACTTGATATGCACCATTCTCCTTCTTAGTTTTGTCAAGATTTGTATATATTTTGGCATACAAAATTCTATTAATGATGGGTGGACAGACTGGGGTTGATCCATAGTCCCTCCCCTCTGTTTCATCATGGGGGTTAACAATGGAGTCACACTTTTTACCAGCAGTGTTTACTTTAAAGCCCTTGAAAACGTGGTTTGAAATCTTCTCATACAAAATAATCTGTTTGAGCTTTTGCTGAGGAGTGTGTTCATGTAAGACTTACCCCAGTGGTGAATCATAATAAGAGAAATATTAATGTCTAATAATAGAAATATAAAAATGCCCTTGATATTATCCTTGTTCACAACATTGCATTTCTTCAGAAGGACTCCTCTTTGATATCCTTTCTGTCCTGTTTCTATCAGACATCGCAGGAGTTTATAGCCGCCTTGATGTCTCGTCTGGGTGGGAAGAACCCTGAGGAGACTGGTGGGTTTCAGGAGGCCCCTCTAGCCTACGATGCAGTGTGGGCTCTGGCCCTTGCCCTCAATAAGACCGTGGCACCACTGAAGGCCAAAGGTCGACGACTGGAAGATTTCAACTATAACAACCATGACATCACCTCCGAGATCTATAGGGCACTCAACACAAGCTCCTTTGAAGGTGTTTCGGTAAGTGCAGAGCAGAGAGAGATGAGAAAAAAGATGGGAAAAGAAGTACAGATAATTAAAACAGATGTTTATGCACTAATTTTGGCACCCCATAGTTATTGATCATATATGAATATGCAATGTTTTGTACAGATGTTTTGACTGTTGTGTTTTTGATCCTTACATTTCCAGTTGTTGCTTTGCTTTTCATGGTGATCAAACAATGCAGACACACTTGTTTCAAATCAATGTTCAATGTGCAAAGGCCTGAAATGTGAAATGTATATCTGTGTGAAGGGAAGGAACAAATGAAAAATAGTGTTTGATATCACAAAGTCAGTGATGTAGCAATTCACTGAAATCTTGAAAAGAGTATAAATCTTTCTGATAGAAATATATAATGTTAACCATTATAAATTAAATCATTGTTTTTAATAGCAATAATAACAACAAATAATAATAACTGCATCATTTTGAAATGTGTTTCTGATATTCTTCCCCCTTATGTTTGTTAAAAGGGTATGCAAACATTGGAAACACCTCTCAATATAAAGTTCAACACCAATGCAAACTACAACCTCAACAATAAATATATAGTTAAATTAATACCTCTCTGACAGTGTTAATCAAAGCTGAACATTATTATTTCTAAAGGTAGAATTTATGGATGAGCTGTTGTATTGGGTTGCATTCGATTTTACAGGTGTACTTAATAAAGTGGCCACTGAGTATAAATTGAAAAAAGTAACATGATGAAGGCAAATTACAACTTGGGTCTAAATTTTGTAGTTTTGACCATCATTTCTGTTAATTGTGATAACACTGTACTCACCAAATTAATGGCTGAGGTTTGGAAACACTGCAACATCGCTACAAGTCTGTCAAGATAAATAGTCAGATGATCAGACAGGTTGTAAACAAGCCAACAGTTTATCCAGGTTATCTAAACTTCTTTATTTGAAGATAAAACCTAAAGTGAGCAAATTCAGTATGTCTGTAAGAATACCTCAATAAGTAGGTAGGTCAAAGTTGGACCATGAAGTTGGTTGGTAAACTGTGATGGATGTTTCCAATGGACAGTTTGGGTAATAGCTTTACTATCTGGGTAATTTGGGGGTTAGATTTGTTTGTCTGATTGTTAGATTGCTCGTGTTTCTTCCCCCATTGAAAGTCTTTTTAATGATGCCACCACGTTCCCAGATCTCAGCATTAACTTGGTTAGTACAATCTTACTATACCTTTGGCAGAGCCAGGCTAGCTGTTTCCCCAGTATCCAGTCTTTGTGCTAAGCTAACTGGCTACTGGCTGTAGCTTCATATTTAGCATACAAACATGAATGGTATCAATCTTCTCATCTAACTCTTGGCAAGAAAGCATTTAGTATTTATCAAAATGTCAAAATATTCCTTTAAGGAAGGAGTTAATCTTTTGCGGTAAAAAAAAAAAAAAAAAAAAATCCTCCTGTGTGTGTCTCAGGGCCAGGTGGTGTTTGACGCCCAGGGCTCTAGGATGGCAATGACTCTTATCGAGCAACTGCAAGGTAAATCACTCCTACACTGTCCTCCCACAGATGTTGTATTGCAGAATCAGGTCTGATAAGTAAATGTCACTCATTCATCAAAAAAGTCACTGCTGACTGTATTCATCATGGATCGATTGTTGCTTTCAGCTCATTTCAGAGCAAAGCCTCGGGTTGTTGCTGGCTTCACTGCAATTGGTCTCAATGTCCTCTAACAGCACATGCGAATGGGCTTGATGCAGGAATGTGTTGACTCTAGGCTTTGCTCTAATTGGGCACAAGCCTTCGGTTTAAGCTGTTTCTGGAAATGGCATCCTATTTGTCACCACTGACTTAATGAGTTTCCCCGCACAGGATAAGGTTGAGGATTATTTTCTACCTCTGTTCTCTTTGGCGTCCTAAAGGATGAGAATTTATAATCCTGCCCCTTTCCCCTCACAGTCTGTCTCATATTTCCTGTTGTGGTGTCGAGGTAATTTGACATCCACAATGAGACGACCTGACTTGCATCCCTGAATCACTGTGGGACCTCATCAGTATTCCTGGTCAAGACTGCCACATGAGCTCCTTTTTTTCTCTTCCTTTTCTCCTTCTTCTCCCCTTGGTACTTTTTTGTTTGTGCTTCTTTATGCACCTTTTCATTCCTCATTTCTTTTATCTGTTCATTGTGTGTATATTTCTGTACCCACACATTGCATTCATATGAAAGCACGGGAATGACAGAAAAATAGCTTAGCAGTGGTTATATGAATATGAATGTTTATCAGTTCTGTTATATTGTTTGAAAATGTGATCCCCCACAAAACACCAGGAGAGGAAATGAATTACACAAGCAATACTAATTAAACTGTGTATTTCTCTCTGACTTTTGTGCTTTTATTTCACTCTCTCACTGCTGTTTCTTTCATTCCCAATGATATAGGAGGCAGTTACAAGAAGATCGGTTACTATGACAGCTCTCAGAAGAACCTCTCCTGGTTCGGCAATGATGTTTGGATAGGTAAGATGGAGTTCATGACTGTCTTCACCCAGCTTCCTGTGTTTGTATTTGTGTACTGTCTGTCATGCTGTGAGTCAACAGGGTCACATCTTTGTGCTGTGACATTAGACCTCCTCGGTGTGGCTTAATTTAGACTTTCTTACTGTCTAAATCATATATAATCATGCTGGATTTTCTCTAACCACTAGTTTTGAAGCTTGTTATTTGGATGCTGACACTCGCCCAAAATTAGCTGCCTGCACACTCACTGTCCAACATGTGTTAAAAGTTGGCACAGCAGATGCATTGTAATCAAATGGGGCAGCAGCTAGGTTTGATTGGCTAACCCCCATCAGACAAAATCAAGACAACTGCGGTGAGTTAGCTCTGGGCTACAACCTGAGCCCTGTTTTTTTTAGCCTAGATTTGTTTACATATTGACAAATTTGTACCATTAAAAGTATACTGAATAATTTTTTATTAATTATTACCGAGCTATTAGCATTTCCTGTTTGCAATCTACCCATGGATATACAGACAATTATCACTGGATTACTTTGATACTGAAGAAAACTTAAAAATGTGATGATTTTCAGGCAAGTTCTGGAATATAAGGAGCCTCTTTTTTCTGATTTCTAAGCGGATTTATGGATGTTTATTTACGATAGACACTGGAGATAATGATATCCTCAGAGAGTTTAAGGTATACTCAATGTAAAAAAATGTGTGTTAAGATCATGTTTGTGTGTTAAGATTTGACTGACTCTGAGAAGGAGTGCGAGTTTTGAAGCAAATTGCAGCAATCGGGTGCTAATGGTTTTAAAGTTAACAAGTAAAGTAATTGCCACTGCTGCAGCTCCAGCTGCCGACCATGTTGGTAAATGGGACAAACCAACGGGACAAATACAATAACTTCCCGTTGTTTTTAAGAACACCTGCATGTATCTCTCTCTACATCCGCACCTTGAGCCTCACAGTTTAATAAAACCTCTGATCTAACGCAACCAATCAAACTAAGAGGGTTTTTTTTTTGTTTTTTACATCATTCTGCTATATGAAGATCAAGCTCATGTCACCCAAACCAGAACCTACTCTCTAGCTCCTGCTGCCCATATTCTAGTTTGCTGTGAAAACCTATTACTGCTGATTTGCTTCAGACACCAAGACTGTGGTTGTTTACTGGCCCGTCCCTCCCAGGAGAGGTGACATACTTGTGCCTGGACAGAGTGTGCCACTAATCAATCCTGCACGCCTCAGTGGCCTGTAGAGAGACTCCTTTTTTTAGGCTTTTAAGGAAATGATCTGTTGCCAAGGCTTAACTGAACCCAGAGGAGGTAGTGATTCCAGGTCAGCATCAGTGGCGAGGGATGGGTGACCTGTATGCATGTAGGCAACATGTCCTTCACCAGGCCAGCTGCCAGCTCTTTAGTTTGGCTTGTTGCAACGTGACAGGCTCAGAGTTAGCCCAGTTAAAACCTGCTGAGTTGAAACTGACTTGCTCTCCAGCTTGTTAGAGGTGAGTTTTGTTTACTTCGTTTTTGCCTTGCTTCCTCTTTTGGAGCTTGATTTAGTTTTTTTTACTGTTTACCAAATAAAGTTACACCCATTTGACATCTACTTGTTGAGAGGAAATGAGTAATTTCCTGCTCTCTGGAGCTGACTCAGTTTGGGGAAGTTTTTTTTGACAGGGGGGACGCGCTTGATTTGCTCCACACTGACAGGGTGGAGTACACACGGGGGTTGTCAACTTAACCCCTACGCTTGTTTTCCTGTGTTTACCAGGCGCCTCCCTGCCTCACTTTCTCACTCTCTTCACGGTCGCCCTAACAACCACTTCAGCTCAGCTCTTCTTCTAATCGCTGTGGCAACTGTTATAGAGCTGGGTCTCCATGGCAACACCCTGTCCTGATTCCTTGATCAAGGACGGAGGAGGGTTTAAATGGTTCAAACACATTGACTGAGTGGATATGCACACACACAGCATTAAGTACTACTGTTCCATATTGTACATTCATTCATTCACATATACAGTCTTTAGTATCTTCTTTTATGCATATTATAATAGCAATAATAATAAACGTGTCCTTTACGTCACGTTGTATATAACATTTAAACAAATGAATGAAAAGGTGGCAAACAAAAATACAATAAAACAGGATGGAATGATTAGAATAATAATAATAATTAAATTAAATAAAATAAAAGTCAAAAAGAAAAAATTGTTTTTCACAAAACTACTATCCTTACCTAAACATATGAAGTGAGCCACACAACATACTGTTGAGAAAGGCTGTTTCCAAGGCTGGATTTTTAGTTGTTAGAGTTGTTACAAACATCAGTGGGATTTTAATGAGGTTTTCTTACCTCTGGAACAGAACCCATAAGCTCCAGTTTCACTTTGGCTCTCTATGTACTCTCTTTTACTTGTTTTTGTTAAAACTCTTGCAGCGTATGGCATATGTCACACTTTTAAAACACATATATGTGACAAGTCTGGGTCACCGCACATTTGCGCTACTGTTCAACACATCAACATGTGTTTTGTATGCCGTCAAGACTGCATGCTCTCATGTAGTTCATATAGAATCAGAATCAGCTTTATTGCCAAGTAGGTTTACACATACAAGGAATTTGCTTTGGTATCTTTGTGCAAAACAATAAACATAGTAGAAATATAAGAAATATAAAGCAAGTACTGCAGGTCAAGAATCATTAATATGCAACATGAAATTGACAATAAGATATTAAAGAATATTAAAAAAATATATTATAAGAAAATAAAGAATATGTACAATATGACTGTTATTTAAATTACAGTTTGTGCAGGGATGTGCTGTAAATTGCACAGATGAAAACATTTCTCATTTTCAAAACATTTTCATAAACAACACATTTTCTTTTATAAATTGAAATGGAATGAATTATACATTTTAAACTGAAGTGTATACAGCGTATCCACAGGCCTTGAAAAGTATGTAATTAAAATGAAAAGGTATTGAAAAGTATTAAGTATTAAAGAGTCTTAAATTTAATTCACGAAAGCCTGCCGTAGACAGTGATGTTGGTTATAAAATGTTTTTGTATCCGATTGCGGGGCTGTTATACTATAAACTAAAAGTGGGATTGTTGCATTTTGCGTGCAGGAAGCTGTTCAGTCCTTTGTTGTGGAGTTTCAGTGAGCACCATCAGACCTGTAGCAAACACTGTCACCACTGCTCGCTACAGTAGCTAGGAAGCTCATCGTCTCATAATGATATTTTGGAAAAACTTAAATGAATTCATAATATTTAATTGACGTATGTATCCATTTTCTGCTGCTTATCAGGGTCTAGGTCGCATTAGTGTAATTAATTATATCATTAGGAATTATTGTTATATACTGCTGGGATGTACTGAAAAAAAAGTGATACAATAATAAATAATTCTAGGCCATATCGTCACTACTGGTTTTCCATTATACTTTAATACTTTGGCCGTTATGATCATGAAATTGCATTCTATGTGGTATTAAAAAGGTCTTAAAAAGTATTAAATTTAACTCACCCAACACTGCAGAAACCATCTTATATCGTCATTCCTCAGTCAGATGACACCAGTTACATATCTGCTGTGTGACGCCAGTAACAAGCATCTAAACAGAGCATGATGGGCGTCTTGACACCCTGCGACCCTCGAGGGGGCGACACTCTGACACTTTCCTCTGACATCTGACACATCAGCTTCACGCAGTGCTGACACTCCTGCTCTGCTTCCCCTCTGACATGCACACACAGTCTGTCTTCCTCTATTTCTCTCTCACAAACACACACAGTCGCACACACACACTAAACACATACTGGATGCACGCATAAATGTTCCCCTGGACTCATATGCACCCTCTTGATCATATTCACTCATGCTTACTGTATAGGTCTACATGCTTATCATGCATACAGTATATATTCAGTCCACACTGGCATATGCATACTCGGGAGTGTACGCACACACGTGCACACAAACCTGAAAGCATGCCCAGACTTACACAGACAGATAGTCAGAGGCTGATGAGGGTAAAAAGAGGCTCCCTGTCCATCTGCCCCTCTTTGAACCCTCCTCACTGAGGAAATCTCTGGTTTAAAGCTACACAAGAATGAATAATTGGTACTTAGTATAAACACACACACACTTTTTAAAACCCTAAAGCTTCAACTCTTAACACCAAAATTGTCTGCTTGCTTACAGTACTACATTACATTATGGTATACAGTATGAATCATTGGTAAAAGTTTATGGTTGTATATTTCACTTCTCTGTGTTCAGCATTATCAATATTTTATGGAGGTCATGGAGTTCATATGCTGATGTTAACTTGTAGGTTGTTTACATGTGTATGATACTGTATGTGCTCAAAATGAGAAACAACTCTGGACACCGGTGGCGTAATTGCAAGTAGTATATTTATTTAATGCATTAAACAGCCAGAATCATGACTACAAGTGCATAGCAAGTTCTCAACCATTAATGTTCAGTTTAACTTGCTGCACCTCAATAATCAGGGAAATTCTTCCATGATTTCTTTTTTATAAAATACAGTATGTAGAGTCGATGTAGGATTGCCGGGTTATGCTGGAACAGAAATAGTTTGAATGACGTGTTATGTGTCATCTGAAATCAAAAGTGTTTATAGTTATAGTTTATAGGCGAGTGTGTGATATTTTTTAAATATGGGGATAACAGAGCACATTTTCAAACAGTCTCTCCTGGAAGACATTCATGGTGTTGCATTTGGTTGTTCACATGAGAAGTGACAGAAATAGTTGTGTGTCAAGAATGAAAAAAGGGAGCTAGCAAGAGAAGTTCAAACCCTGGCTCCTTTCTCACCTCGGCCCAGCTGGTTTCGGGAAAAGTTACAGAAGTGGCAAGCTCTTCTGAAGAAGCATACAGGCGGCTTGATACTTAACTTTATTTGGTACTTAGACTATCTAATGTAATTCTGTGTAAGGCCATCAGCAACTACAAACCCAGACACTCCACCCCCGTAGCCACAGATGTCTCCTTCCTGAACGAGTTTAACGACTTTTATGCTCGCTTCGAGAGAGACAATAGGGAAACTGCCACCAGGCTCACACCCTCAGCTGACCACCCGACCATCACACTCACCTCCACAGATGTCTACACTGCACTGAGCCAGATCAAGCTGCGCAAGGCTGCTGGACCAGACGGCATCCCCAGTTGCGTACTCAAGGCATGTGCAGAGCAGCTTGCTGGGGTCTTAACAGATATTTTCAACCTGTCCCTTGCCCAAGCAGCTGTGCCAGCATGCTTTAAATCCACCTCCATTATGCCAGTGCCGAAACACTCTAGTCCAACGTGCCTGAACGACTACCGCCCTTTAGCACTCACACCCTTTGTTATGAAGTTCTTTGAGCGGCTGGTCCTGGCACACCTGAAGGACTTCCTCCCATCCGCACTTGACCCATAGTTTACCTACCGCAGCAATAGGAGCACAGAGGATGCAGTCTCCATGTCACTGTACTCTGTACTCACACACTTGGACAATAAGAACACTTATGCACGAATGCTGTTTGTTGACTTTAGCTCTACATTCAACACTGTCATCCCTTCCAAGTTAATCACCAAACTTGGAAACCTGGGCATTAACACCTGCATTTGCAATTGGATTATGGACTTCCTGACAAACAGACCTCAGTTTGTTAGGTCAGGCCACAACTGCTCCACCACCATCACACTCAACACTGGTGTACCAAAGGGCTGTGTGCTGAGCCCCTTCCTCTACTCCCTCTTCACACTCAACTGCAGGCCTGTGCATGGATCTAACACCATCATCAAGTTTGCAGACGATACTACGGTGATTGGTCTCATCAGCAACAACGATGAGACTGCCTACAGGGAGGAGGTCCAGCACCTGGCCACATGGTGCTCAGACAATAACTTGCTCCTTAACACCACCGAGACAAAGGAGCTCATCGTGGACTTCAGGAAGGAGAGAGGAGGCACACATGACCCCACCCACATTAACAGGATGGCTGTTGAGCGTGTCTCCAGCTTCAAGAGAGCGCAAGGTACTGGAGCGGGTGATGAAAACTGCCCAGTGCATCACAGGGACTCCACTTCCAGCCATTGAGGGCATCCAGAGAAAACGCTGTCTGCGTCAAGCCCACAGCATTCTTAAGGACTCCTCTCACCCCGCCCAGAGACTGTTTTCTCCCCTGCCTTCTGGCAGGCACCTCAGGTGCCTCCGGAGAAGGACCAGCAGACTGAGAACCTCTAAATCCACTTTGGTACTTACACTTATTTTAGCTTTTATACTAACATCCACTTTGTACTTAAGTTATCTTACCTGTATTATACTGTATTATATTTTGATTTGCTTAGTACTTCTATTCCTGTGTGCATTGACGTGATAGCGAGCAGCTGTAACAAAAGAGTTTCCCCTCTGGGATCAATAAAGTATTTCTGATTCTGATTCTGATTCTGAGAAACAGCTTTTTTCCCAGAGCTATCTTCCTACTGAACTCTGCCCCCCGCTGATTCCACTGTCTCCTCATATAGCTTAACTTTAAATGCTGCTATATTCTTTTTGCTGCTGCTAAATTGTTTTTGCTACATGTACCACATGTTCATTTGCACTACCGGACTATTTATTTATACATATACTGCAACATTTGCACTCCAGTACTATGTACTATGTACTGAATACTGCAATAACTCATCTACTGCACTGTTATTTCTGTCCATAATTTGCACTGCTTAATATTCATTGCACTACTGTTCTGCCCAGTCCAATTCATTATTGTACCTATCCATCAGCATACTTCTGTTTATAGTAATGCCATCTGTATATAATAAGACGGTGTAGTCCCTCATTCGTCCAGGAGTGTTCTATCGTAGAAAAGGTTTCAAGACGTTTCGGCCGAGTTTCTGTGAACAGTGATGACCAGATATTGCATGCAGTAGTCTCTTATGAATCAGACAAACATGCATCAGATCAGATGAACGTCTACTAAAGTCTCAAAGGGTTCATTGACTCAACCATTATGAAAAGTTATGAGGCGTCATGGGGTTTGCACTTAACTGCAGTAATTGGTATTCTCATAATTAGATGCTAATTCCTTATATTTAACATTTTCTACTCCTGGGCAGATTGTGCAGTCATATAGAGAGATTAATTCAGTAATTTTAAGTCATTTTAGAGAAGTAGGCTTGTGAGCAGGTTGAGAAGGTTGTTGGTTCGACCCCCGGACCGTCAGAGTGAATCTGGGTGGGGAAAATGAAACAGCAGCACTTGCCCCTCCCTCATTACCACTGCTGAGGTGCCCTTGAGCAAGGCACTTAACCCCCAACTGCTCCAGTGGAGCTGCTCAGTGGCCAGCAGATAGGACTGTATGAATGTGAACAAGGCGTTCTTGAAAAAGAGGCGTTCCTGCCTCTCAGCGATACTTCCCTGGTTAAATAAAGAGTTCTGTAGTTTCAGCTGCAAAACATCCAGGTACTCTTGGCTAGCATTGATTGACCTTGTACCAGTCTTGTTCAAGGAATAGAAGAAGGGAAGACAGTAGGGCTGCAACTAATGATTATTTTTGTTATCAATTAATGTTCAGATTATTTTCTAGTTAATTTACTAATCGTTTAGTCTGTAAAATCTCAAAAAATTGTGAAAAATGTTCATCATAGTTTCCCAGAGCCATCTTCATATGTCTTGTTTTGTCTGACCAAACCCAAAGATATTTAATTTACTATCATCATCATGTGTGGCCAGACAAAGCAGCAAATCCTCACATTTGAGAAGCTGGAACCAGCCAATTATTGTCATTTTCACTTGAAAAATGACTGACAAGATTAGTAGATTATCAAAATAGTTGCAGTTTTTTTTTCTTTCAATCGATTAATCGACTAATCACTGCAGCTTCTAGAAGACAGAACACTTCCCATTCCAGTCTAATAAAACTAACTCTAACCCTAGATAACCCACAGGTGATTACATACAGTATACTGTATATACTATATACTGTACATAATATATACACATTAGATTTAAATATTCACATTTCCAACAAATCCCACAAAAACATCAAAACCAACAATGAATTGATCCTACTAACAAGTACTGTCTGTGTTGCTACAGCCTGATATACAGTATCTTATTCCTCTCTTCCATAGAGCTCCATTGTTGCCCAAAGAATGTTTTATAACACATAAATGACCAACATTGTTGCACTGGGTGACATGTTCCTTCATTACCATGAACACACACACTGTAGTTTATTTTGAGTCCATCCCACATACATCGTCCTGCTTCTGTAAATAGCAATGTGTATTAATCTGCTTAAGTAAAGTTTGCTAAAAACAACCTTTTTTTAATAGACTACAATTTAAACTAGGCTGGGAAAGCTGGAAAGTATTGAAGGCAGACTAACATTGTTGGTTTTGGTCTTTTAATGGTAGTTGTTCACAATAAAAAAAGTATAGAATATCACCAGCCTTATCCTCAAATGAAAATGTTTGGGGGGTTCTAAATCCTGGTCTTACTGTCTAATTGTAGTTTTGGCCAGTTTGTGTTAGCATACCATTGTATCCACCATCAAAATACAGCCCTCACATTGCTTTCAAATAAGTCCAATCCACCCAACTGTTAAAACCAATTATTTGGAGCTCTAAGTAAAGGTGATCTTTAAAAATCTCATTAATACAGTGAGATGTGGGATGTGTCCTGGGTATTGTACAGTAATTAAGAGAAGATGGCACCAGAAGTATTTTCTCTATTCACAATTCTTTCTCTTGCTCTCTCCATTTAGGTGCTGGACCTCCAGCTGATCGGACAGTGGTGATCGAAGAGTACAGGTTCTTGTCTCAAAAGCTGTTTGCAGCAGTGTCCGTCTTTGCTGGCCTCGGCATCCTGCTCGGAATCGTCTGTCTAACCTTCAACATCTACAATGGCAACGTCCGGTGAGTTTGCCAACACTGAAAGAGAATGAACACATACTCTCATATCATTTAATTCCGAGGCCCACATTGACGTACCTAAATGACTGTATTGTGCATTCATTAGAGCTACAATGATTAGCTGATTGATCGATTAGTCGATCAACAGAAAATTAATTGGCAAGTATTTTGAGAATTGATTAATCGTTTAAGTCAATTTTTAAACAAATGCCAAATATTTAATGGCTTCATTTAATTGAATATCTTTGGCTTTGGGACTGTTGTTTGGAAAAAAGAAGACATTTCCACAGTTTTCTGATGTCTTATAGACCAAACAATTCATCAACTAATCGAGAAAATAATTGGCAGATTAATTGAAAATGACATTAATCATTAGTTGCAGCCCTAGTATTCATTATAATATTCTAACATTTTGTTGTCATGATTTATTTAAGTGGGTGTTTATCGTATGTTTAATTCAGTACATGGTTGATGGATTGTATTTTTTATTTTTTATTTTTTATTTTTTATTTTTTTGCTTTTCATGTTTATCCTTCCACGAAGCATTAGTGATGAGTGATATCTCGGATAATTATGAAAATAAAGTTGTCCTCCAAACAGGGAGGTCATGGTTAAAAGGATTTTTTTAAAGCTGAAAATAATAAGAATTGATAGATGGATTAAATGGGGCGGCAAAGTTTAAAGACACAGTTTTGGTATATGAAGGTCACCTGTTTGAGAAGCTACATTCGCTCTGAAAATCTGAGTAGTGAGTGGAAATGACTTCCTGTAACAACCACCAGCTGCTCCAGCAGAGCTGATCATTCACAGTGGTTGCTCTCCAAGTGTGAATGTGAGTATTTGTATGATGTGATGACAGAGGAAAAAATAATTCACATGTTCAACAGAGATCCTTCCCTCCTTTGAGGTTAATGTGAACGCTAATGGCACTGCTGCTTCTTGAGTTTAGGAACTACAAAGTTAGTGACTGGGTATGGCTTTTCTGAATCTAGCAGCTGTTTCATTGTCACAGCTTAAGCACAGCCCTAGACCAAATGCAAATAGAATTCCTTTAAAAAATGCCTTTTGATCTCGGATTTCTAAGCTTAATACATGTCTGTGAACCCGGCGCAGCATATCTCTGATGTCTTTTTAACATAGTATTTTTATGTTTGACCTGGGTCAATGTGATTTAAAGTCCCATAAGTCCATGAGCTTATCAGGAGTTTTTCGGAAAGCTGGAGAGGTTTGTTCCTTTGGGGATCTCTGGCTGACTCCAGTGTGCCAGTCAGGCCCTCTTCCAGCTTTGATTATATTTCAAACACAGTTTCACCAAAGGCTGCTCTCAGCAGTCAAAACACTATGAGTCAGATCAAATCAAATGTATTCAGTAAGCTGTTTTTATAAAACAAGTTTGCCACCAACTGCCTAGTTAGGAGACAAAAATACATAACCAATCCACTTTTAAAACAAGAAAAAGTCAAAAGCAATCACAGTCTTAAAGGAGCAACTAAAACTGGAAACTAAAACACTGTGACACTTGTAGCATCATGAGAAAGAATTTCCCTCCCTCCACTGAGAACTGAGTTGACTTTTCCTGACCTGTTCACAAGACCTGTGGGGTCGTGTGTCGTCCCCCCCCAAAGACCACTCTTTTCTGCCAGTGGGTGGGCAGATATCATTCACTGCTTTATCTGGTATATGTTTGTCCTCGTTCATTTATTAATTGTCTATCGTTGTATTCATTGCTCATCCATCGTTTTTGCTCATCCATCGCATTTATTCATTCATTTGTATGTTCAGTAGTTGTGTGTAGTTAGTAGTTCAATCAACCTTTTTTTAAGGGTGATGCCTTGAGGTGAATTTAATGCAAGTTAAATTCTGTTACTCAGTATAAATACTGATCATTTCTGATGCACATCTACGATGCATATTTAGGTGCCCCTAGAGGCTTATTAATTATCGCTGCATATTCTGGTACCCTATAAGGCATTCATGCTACACACTGTTTAAAGCAGCTATAATCGATATTTTTAGAATAACAACTTATCAAATGACAATGCAAAAACAATGTGACAATGTGAAAGGGGTCACTCGTAGTGATGAACCTACAGAGAACCTGCAGCTCCGCTCGGCTCAGTCTCACCGCTCTCGTAGCATAGTTTTTGGCAGCAGGCAAACAAAGCTCTAAAAAATCCAGAAATCCATATACAAGAGAAAAAGATGCCAGTTTTTCTTCTAATAGTAGCCTCAAACAACCTTACTTCAAAGCACAACAACAAGACATGGAGCATAAAAGGGAAGAAACCAGCACTTCACATCATAAAATAACTCCTGCAGCACATTGAACATCATATATTCATGGTATGTATGTTAAAGGTTTTTCAGAGGTATCAAAGGTTGGATTGGAGCCAGTGTGCATGTGTGAGTGTGTGTATATGTTAATGTGTGTTTATATGCAGGCTGCACGAGTGGCAGTACAGTAAAATAAGCAGTGTGGCCTCAGGGTCACAGGGGCAGGTCAAGGGAATGAAAGAATGAAAGATACACTTACTACTGCAGGATGCAGGGGAAAGCAGGGTGGGTGGGTAGCTGTCATGGTATTGTGCAGTCTTAAATCTGGAGTTTTTGAGAATATTATAATACTGAGATTGTCTCTAATGTAGCATTTATACAAACACATTGTCTCAACCAGATAGAAATCACTGTACTTGTTTTTTCTTATTATGGTAATTACTGTTTGCTTTATTATCCTTTAAGCTCCTGTCTCCACTTCCACATACAGCACAGTGTGCATGATTACCACAGCCACGCTTTAGTGCAGTGACAACATTTCAAAACTTTCATCTGATGTCAAATATGTAGGCAAAGAAATGTGGATAAGGAGCTTAAGACACCCACAATGAATTGTTGCTGCCATGGCAAAATGATACAGTATGTAGTATATTAAAGGACTGGTTCACCCAAATTACAAATTACCTTTAATGGAATCTAGCCATGCAGATAGTTTAGGTTTTGTCTGTCCAGGTTTTGAGATGTCATCTTTGATATCTCTCCCACCACCCCCTAACAGTGGAGGAGAAGCGGCATTTGTTAATGGCGCTCAAAGCATTGAATAATTTTAAAATTTGAACTGCAACGTCCCATTACTCTGGCCTCACTGTCAGTGTCAGCAGTCTTCACTGAAACTAATTTTTTAGCCATGGTTGGTCCACCACTGTGGTCAAGACTAAAATATCTCAACTATTGGATGTGTTGCCATGAACTTTGCTATAGACTTATTATTTCATCTATCATCATCATCAGGACATATTTTTAAATTTTCCAATTTGGATTTATGACTAAATACCTGCAAAACTAATAGTATGATAACAATAATAATAATAATAATAATAATAATATTCCCATCAGCCTCGGTTGCATCGTAAACATTATCGCTGTGTCCCAAATCCATGCTACATACTAATTCTATAAGTATAAGATTAAATCAGTATATACTAGATACTAATTGTCATAGTATACTGTTTTAGCAGTTAGTATACACAAGAATCAACATACTTGACGTCCTTATACTAACAGGAAATGATACAATACGTGTATAATAACATCAGACATCCATTAAACTTGGAATATCAATGACGTTTAAACTTCACAAACATAAATTAAATCAGAATCAGAAATCAGAAATACTTTTATTGATCTCCGAGGGGAAACTCTTTTGTTTCAGCAGCTCACTATCACGTCAGTGCACACAGGGATAGAAGTTCTAAGCAAATCAGAATATAATACACTATAATACAGGTAAGATAAATTAAGTACCAAGTGGATATAAGTATAATTGTTAAAATAAGTGTAAAGTACTAAGTGGATTTACCGGTTGATGATAAGTATGTACGGTATAATAATACAATATAATAATACAAGTAGTAAGTAATAGTGCATGAACTGTCAAGTTATGTGTTGCTTATTAAGATGATTATGAGACGGTGGATATTGAACAGCAGTATTAGAAGTATGAATAAATATCAAATATAATTTGTTTGACCAGCACGTCATGGGAGACACTGTCCAAGATGGCATGTAGTTTTAAGATGTCTTTCTTAAGATTTAATTCTTGGTTGTTTTCCAAGATATTTCTGGAGCTATTTCACCACCACACCACCCACAGTTTATTACATTTTTTTCCCAGCTGTGAGCAGCTCCTCCATTTCCTTTGCACATTGCATTTAGCTCAAAGCACCACTGTGAATACGTACAGACTCACAGAGCCGATAGCATGGCTGTAGACTCTTACTCTTGTTACCCAAAATATAGTGCCTATTAAAACTGTTGACAGTGTGATCAGTGGATTATCCAGAGAAATCAGCACATTGTTTCTGTGCAGGTTTGGGCATCACTGCCAATTTGCAATTAATTAGGAAAAAACTCACCTGCTGTTGGGCTCTACAAAATTCAACAACTGTTCCTCCTGCACTAAAAATTGTGTTCCAGCTCAAATTGTTTTGTATGCAGTTCTGCTGAAATTTGCGCTACACACAGATTTCCTTTTTTTGGAATATTTATGGTAAAAAATGTACATTTCACTTTTGATAGACATTTCACCATTCGGCTCTTCACACTAATTAGACTAATGAATGTCAATCACACATCAAAGGAGGTCCCCAGGGAAGAGCAGTGTTTCATATTTGGACCTTTTATTCATCAGTGTGATGAAACACTGCCAGACTGTCTGAACCAGGAGATAAAGATGATAAAATTTAAATTAAAAACCAACAGGAGAACAATTAACAACAATTGATGACATTTCTAAGAGCTGACAGCAAGACCACCAACACAGTTAATGCCTATTTACCTACAAATTCACCAACTGTACCTTTAAGCATAAATAAATAATTACCAGTGTTTTTCTAAATGTGTTTGTTTTTTGTCTTTATGTGTGTGAATCTGTCACTGTTTCAGGTACATCCAGAACTCTCAGCCGTACCTGAACAACATGACAGCGGTGGGCTGCATGATGGCTCTGGCTGCAGTGTTCCCGCTGGGGATTGATGGTCATCACGTCCACAGATCACAGTTCCCCGTCGTCTGCCAGGTAACAGGGAAAGAGACAGGCACAGGGAGAGAGACAGAGACAGAGAAGAGCCAGAGGGTAGGATGAAGAGTAGGGCTGGGTATTGTCTGCAAATATTTGGTTTCAGTGATTTGATGCTAGTACCTAAACAGTTATTTTTAAAATATGTGTTGAAAAGAAGCTTATTAGGTGTAGAAGAAATTAAATTCAGATTTTCTTTAAAAGTAGTAGTTGAAAATAAAATTCTGATTTAAGACCTTGGTTTGATGAAAAACTATTAGACTGAAGGCCTTATTAAACCAGTTTCAACCATTTAACCCCTTGAAGTCCAGCTGAAATTACATTTAGTCTTCACTTCTTGCAGTCAAAAATAACATGTTTTTATATTGTATTGTTAATAGTATTTTATTATTAAAAGGACGTTTTAATAATAAAATACTACACACTGTGTTGCAGTGTAGCTTACAGGCCATGGGCAGACAGTGTATTGTTAGAGTGAGGATGACAAGCATCTAAGCGGACTGAAGTGACATTTGCAAGTAAGTTAATAAGCTATTTAATGTGCTGCAGCTAATTAACCTGCAAACTAACTAAGCTAATGTGGGTTGTTGTTTAAAGTCTTCGGCTCTTGTGTTGTGTAGCAGGCTGCTGTCTGTCTGGCTGCCGTCTGCTCAGCCTATGATAGAATGCTGACGTTACTGCTTTATGCAAGTATGATTTAAAATTAAGTGACGTGATTGGCTGTATGGAAAGAAGTCCTCCATCTACTGTACGTAGACGGAGAATTTGGGGGTGCCATCATAAAAACAAAAAATATAAACTATAAATTTCTCCCTTTTGGTCTGTAGCAAAAAAAAACACATGCTGTTTAATTTCAGTTGGACTTAAATATATAGTTTTCCTCTTTATTTTGTTGTAATTAGCTTAAATGTTGGGAACATCATCTTTTTCCACGTTGTCTGACAGTGTTACATACTGTACATATTGTGTTTCATCTTGTTCCAGCGTTTAGTTAAAGCTATGTGATATTTATTGAGTGAAATACGTATAAATCCATGTTTTTTATGGCTGCGCGATTCCATCAAATTGAAATATTCTAGATGTCTAGATGTACATCATTTTATACACATTCCCCCAAAATTCAGCCTGACATATTTGGTGTCTTCTGGATCTCTAAAATAAAGTTCTGTTTGGCTGCACAGCATGAATTTGTAATGACTGGTCTACCTGCAGGTCAGTGAGGGTTAAGACGCAGTATCCAAAAGTTTAATATTTATGTTGCTCTCATTAACACTGAATCATTGCATTTGATTTACAGTGTTGCTGGACCTTGCAGTTATTTCTTTGCCACAAATATTGCACTTTGCAGTTACAGCTGTCAGTTTTAGTAAAGCCCTACCCTACTGTGAAATTACCTTAAACAAACCCACATTCAGGTGTTGTGAAGCCCTGACAGTTTTGATGTTCCTGCCTGTGGCAAGCAGACACCTGCAAACCAATCAGCCATTTCAGGCCGAATTTTGATCATGCACACTTAATGGATGAAAGACGATGAACGTTTAAACATGAAAAAAACTGAAACTGACATAATTCAATAACTATTTGAATGTATTTTGGTATCCGTTGGTACATACATGGTTTTTTTGGGTGCCAGAATAGCACAGACAATGGGATCCCAGCACTAATGAGGAGTGGGATTACTTCTCTGTCACCCATGTTGAGTCTTTTTGTTGTGGCGGCGAGAGGGAGATTTCCATTTCTGTCGCTTCTCTGCTCTTTGTCCCTGTCCACTTATTCTCTCTCATGCTTTGTTCTGCCTCCCTCCTGCACTCTGCTTCTGACCTTCTACTCTGGATAGTTTTTTCTTCTGTTCCTGCTATCTATCTATCTATCTATCTATCTATCTATCTATCTATCTATCTATCTATCTATCTATCTATCTATCTATCTATCTATCTATCTATCTATCTATCTATCTATCTATCTATCTATCTATCTATCTATCTATCTATCTATCCTCTCTTTCTCATCTCTTCTCATCTCCCTCTCCTGCAAAACCTACAAATTGGATGTGTGTGACTTTGTGAGAATATGTGCACACATTTCAATTTTTTTGGCTTAATGGAAGAAATGAGCATATAGTGTTTTTTCTGTATTTGTTGTAGTTTAATAAAGGCAAGGGCTTAATTCCCACTGGGGAAATTTTTCAAAATCCTATTTCTGTCCCCCTCACTTTTATAGTTTCAAGTTGATTTTCTTACTGAAATCTCTTTAAACTCATACTGTCCAGAGGAGGAGAATAGAGAGGAGTTGATAAAAA
Organism: Siniperca chuatsi; assembly: GCF_020085105.1. Lineage (NCBI taxonomy): Eukaryota > Metazoa > Chordata > Actinopteri > Centrarchiformes > Sinipercidae > Siniperca > Siniperca chuatsi. The sequence continues at coordinate 7,146,554 of NC_058050.1, read as the reverse complement.
TGTTGATATTTTCATCTCAATCACCTTCAGTTATTACCGTGCCCTTAGAGCAATAAGCTGAAGGAGCTGCAGCAAGTGGTGCAGCGAATGATTTGTGGACTTTTTGTGCCTCAGGCCTCTCAGGCCACTCACAGGCTGGCCTACCGTGTTGGTGGAGGTTCAAAAATGTCATGTAATCTATATTTTTATTTACAGTAAATATTCTCTTCTAGAAAACACTTCAATAAAACATAAGTTAAAGAAAGGCAGTAAAGCACAGGGCTCCTTGTAGTAAAAATGCAAATACAACATCATTATTTTTCTAAACAAGATTTTAGGTTACTACTAATATAATGAAAATGCAGTAACCACTGTCATTTGTCATTTCTTAAGTGCTAGAATGATTTACTGCAAGTGTAACTGTATCTAAAAATACAAGTTAAATGATATATTTATGTACCGAGAAAGAAGATTGATTGATGATATATGTATTTACACACACACTTCTGAAACCAAACCTACACCCTTGAATAAAAGTATTTTTAAATTAAAATTATCCTCTCCTTCTCATCACATCTCACCCTTTTCCTCTCCTCTCTCTCTCTTTTCCTTTCTCCTCCCCTCTCCTCCAGTTCCGCCTGTGGCTTCTCGGCCTCGGCTTCAGCCTGGCGTATGGCAGCATGTTCACCAAGATCTGGTGGGTCCACACCCTCTTCACGAAGAAGGAGGAAAAGAAGGAGAAGAAAAAGGTAGGGAGGCAGAGTGGGAGGGAGGGATAAGCCTCTCAGCGGTCTCAGGAGAGCCACACAGCATGTGTGGCGCCGGCTGATAAAAAAGTTCCGTTAAAAACTTTGCAGGCTTCCTAGTAACATAAGCTTCTAAGAGGCCAGCTCGGCATCATTCACTGCAGCAGGGTTGTAGCGAGAGTGCAGGGATAAGGGTGTTGGACACACACTGACATAGATACTGTACTTTACACATGCAACATTTATGCATAGAAACATGCAGATGCAGATTTTGGGCGCACAGACACACAAAACCAGGCCCCTGATGCCCACGTCATCAGCTTTATTTGCATGCTGGTGTATTTAAGAGTGGGTGTTTATGTGTGTATGGGTGTGTGTGTTTCCCCTTGAAGACAGTGTATCCTCCAGCAAGATACTGCCAGTCTGCGATGTGTTGTGGGAATTTCTAAGACCTAATCAGAAGAATAAGAGATTAAGCCATTTATGGAATATTTATGAATATGGATGAGTATTAAAGTTCTATGCAGAAATCCAACCTTCGGGGGGTTTATTATTTGAGCCAAAGCACAACGAATCGGGTTGACTTTCAACTCTCTTCATGTCCACAGAAGGGCATTTTGCCAGAGAGCTCTGCGTGAGTATTTAAAGAAACTTTCACAAATCGAGGGGAGAATGAGCGCTTTTCAAATCATTTTTCATGCAACTCAAGTGAAGAGGCACCCAGAATCGTGCAATGTGTTTTCTTCTTTATTTTATTTTTCATTTTTAGTCATTGCACGCTTGAATGGCTGTTACTATGTTGGAGGTGCTGGGAGTAAGCCAGCGTGGTTGAATAAAAAGTGTGGAAAGAGAGAGGGGGTGCCCAGTAGGAGAGCTCATTTTGGTTGCTTGTTTTCGGTTACAGCTATATTGCTTCCATTATAGTTTAATTTAAGAATAATAAAGTTGATATAAGTCGCTTTGGAAACTGTCCACACGAAAGTGGTGTCATCTCAGTGTGTATAACTGATGATTTCAGGTGGCAGCACAAATATAGCTACTGCAGCTCTCTGCGTGCAGACACGCACACATACACATGCGAACTCCCACTGCTCCTAAAATATACTTGGACACACACACACACACACTCAGAGAGACATTCAGAAAGACAATTCGTGCCCAGTCATCCAGAAATCACAAGGACGCCTGTCGTATTATTTGTCCTGGTTGTTTGTCTTTGTTTGTGGAGTGGCTCGTGATGCCCTTGGATAGTGATGACTGTTGTGCATGTGTGTGTGTGTTTCTTTGCTCAAACTCACACAGCAACACTTGGAGCCATGGAAACTCTACGCAACAGTTGGAGTGCTGCTGGCTATCGACTTCCTGTCACTCATGATCTGGCAGATTGTGGATCCTCTGCACATTACGGTTGAGGTAGAGTACGAAAGACAGATGAGATAATTTGTGTGTCATCACCCATTTGCACAGACCGTGCAGCCACTGTCATCAGTCAATAACGCAGTAATGAGACACCGTGCCTCGTTTGTAGAAATGTTCTTTCATTTTGATTCATCTTACACTCAAAGAGCACAATCTAAAACAAGGGTAAATACCATGTCATTTCACAGAGCACAGCTGAACAGCAGTACTATAACAGTGACATTTATGACTTAAATAATTATATTTATTTGTGTTTAATAGTGTAAGCACTATAAGCACTGTTAAAGGTACCCTGTGGCATTTACTGTAACAGCTAAACAAACATGTTGAATAAACTCCCTGCCTCAAAACATTTATCTTTTAAAGGTCCCATTAAATTGTAACTTTAGCTTCATTAAACCTGCATTAATCAATGTTTTCAATATTAACACTGAATCAAGGGACTCACATGCTCATTTTCGTCACTCACAGTACAGAAAACATACAATTATCAACCAAGTCTGCAGCTCTGTGGTGTATTTTAGTCTCTTTTAGCTCATTGTTTTCGTTTTACAGCAAATTTACTGTATGGTTCAGTTGGCTGCTCTCATCAACCATCATATGCAGCTCTATTTTTAGGCTACGCCAACTCCTGAGGGAAATATCTGGCTGCTAAATGCTTAACTATGTTCACCAGTTAGTCGCTAACTTTGTTTGCTGAGCAGGAAGTGTCCAGTGGATTTTTTTAGCTTTTTTCGCTGAAAACAGCTGCCTGCTGCAACCAAAAGGGACAGTATGTAGGGGAGATAGTGAACCAAAACAGTAACGCTGTGGGCTGGAAAACCAAAACAATTAGCTGAAAGATGCTAAAATACTCCATAGAGCTGAGGGCAACTGCTGAAACAGGTGATAATTGTCTGTGGGTCACAACGAATGATGCTTTTCACATATAAGTAGTGGTGTGGTGTATTATTAACATGAAAATATTGATAGCTGCTTTAATTATCTGAAAATTGCATTGTTTACATCAGTTTGCGCTCCTCTTTCTCTCTTTTTTAACCATTATATTTCTACATTTTACAGTTTGTTACTGCCACCAACTGTTGATGTGCATTACTGCACAGTGGTGATGTCTCATGTCACCCCTCATTATATGCATTTGTGTCCTCATGCGTAAAACACAAGATACCAAGAATACAGGAACTCACTCATCAAAATATTGCTCCACCAGTGATCAAAAACTCCTCAGGGTACCTTTAATATGTGGTAACATTTTACAACAAAGGTGAAACGTCATCATTGCATTTCTCACATTTATCTGGCAGACGCATCTGTCCAAAGTGACTTACAATGAGTGCGTTTCCATGTGCACGAGTATCCTGGTTAGGTGTTATGTGGTTGTGCTGTTTTAAACATCATATCCTGAATATGATCAAAACCTGGATAAGACACAAAAAGGACATACTGATGTGGACTGTACTCATTAAGTGCATTCAACTTCTATAGGAACAAGAGCTAAACATCATCAGCCCTAATCTGCACAGCATTGACTTTAACTACAGTTACAGTCAAACCTTATATGGAGTTTTTAAATAGCCATATTTCATATGTATTGGATATCTGGTACTCTTTTAATTCAGTCATCTATATCTGATTTACGGGAAAGACCTATTTACCCGAGGGGATCAACCGTGCAGTCTCTGGGGCTTATGCTTACTGTGCATTTTTGCCTCCTTCTGCAGTGTGCTGCTGTCTCATCGTTTCTTATTATCTCCCCTTTTCTCTCTGTCTTTCCCTCTATCTCTTTATCCTTCCATTCCTCTTCCCCCTTCTTCCATCTGCCATGTGAGTAGAAGTTCACTAAGGAGGCCCCTAAAGAAGATTTGGATGTCCTGATTCAGCCCTTGCTGGAGCACTGCAGCTCAGAGAAGATGAACACGTGGCTCGGTATCTGTCCTCTCTTCTTCTTTTTTTTCTTTTTTTAAATCTCAGTCTGTCTCTTTATCACTTTTTGCCCTGCTCTGGTTTTGAATATTTTTGTCACACACATGGACATATGCAGACACATATGCGTACACACACACACTTCCATTCATTCTGAATTAAACAGATCTCATATCATAGCCGCCTCCCTCAGCCCCCGCCACCCCCTTACGTTTGATTCCCCTTCTCCCTCTTTGCTTCTCTTTTTGTCGGCCCACGCAGTCCCTCTCTCTCTCTGTCTGTCTCTCTGCTGTCTTTCTAGCGTGGCAGCTCTTATGAAAGTATAATGGTGCTGAAATTCAAATAATGTGGGTCACAAACTGGGCCATTGCCCCATAGCATTTTCTTTCTCAGAGAAGAAAAGATGGTGCTTTAATATCAGGCGGTATAAAGAAACAATGGACAGTCTGAAGAAGTGTCGAACTTACTCAGTCACAGATTCTCTTTTCTTCTCTACTTCACTCTCTTTCACGGTTATATTCTCTTTTCTCTGTCAGTCTGCCTGGCTCTGACTGGCTTTCAACATATTCACCAGTTTGCACTATAATGTCTATTTTTGTACATTTTGGTTTTCTACCCCTGCACAACTTGGTCATACTCATGTACTCCACATTGACCGGTTCACAATGTTACTATCTCCTACACTAGAAGCAAGCAATAGTCATGTTACATTTACATGATCCCATTATTTGACAAATTCCCATAATACATTTGTTTCATATGTTTAAAAGCTAAAGAAATAAGTTGCAAATTGATTTAGTATTACACTTTCATCATCGCGGCAAATCAAGGGACTTGTGAGAGATGGACTAAAAAAGGAAACATAGGAACTATTTCTTTGGTAACAAGACTAACAGTCTACAGCCATGCTGGCAGCTCTGTGAGGCTGTACTTAGGTATAGTGAAGCTTTGTTAAATGATAATGTCAGCATGCTACACTGCTCACAATGACAATGCTATAATGCTTGCTAATTAGCACTAAACACAAAGTAAAGTTGAAGCTGATGGGAATGTCACAAGTTTTGCAGGTATTCAGACCAAATTGAAATTTTGACCTGATGAGGGTTATTACAGTTCATGCTGAGGGGGACATGAATGTCTGAATCAAATTCCATGACAATCCCTCCAATAATTGTTAATATTTTTCAGTTTGAACCAAAGTGGTGGGCCGACCAACAGTGCCATCCCTAGAGCCACGCCAAAAAAACAAACAAAAAGAATGCTTAAAATTGATGCAGCCGGGGCCAAGAAATCCAGACTTTTAGTCGCTAGTATGGATCAAGCTCCAAAAACACAGGAGCCTACAATTCCCATAATCACCCTGCCTGATAAATGCCCACATCTTTCAAAGTTAGATGTTTGAAATGAAATGCAGGCTTTCTGTTATGAATTTGTAGTCTCCAAGCCCAATCCGGGTGATGTCACTTGAGTCATTTTCTCAGACTTTTGAAAGCTCTCTGCAGAGCCTCAGAAGAAATTATACTGTTTTCACAGGATGTGTAGTTCTCCCTGTTACTAGAGAATTGACTTTGACATGTAAAATTGATTAAGTGACCCTGAAATTCATTAAGGAGGTCATTAGTAAGTGAGTGTGTATGCAGGTTAGAGAGCCACTGTTGAACTTTTCAGTGACTATGAACAGAACCAACAGGGGCGGTCGTCCACCAATCGGAAGGTCAGTGGTTTGATCCCGGCTTCCCCCAGCCCACAAGACACTGAATCCCAAATTGCTCCGAGGGCTGTGCCTTCGGTGTGTGAGTGTGTGTAAATGAGTTACTTTCTTTGAACTGATGGCACCTGCCATCATTGTATGAATGTGTGTGAATGGGGTGAATGTGATATGTAGTTGAAGCATTGAGTAGTCGGAAAAGACTAGAAAGGCGCTATATAAGTACAGTCCATTTACGTCATATTATTTCATGTTTCTTTCATGTTCATGCAAACACACTCACTAATTCATTATTTTACCTGCATTCTCTCACTGTTTCCCTCTTTGTAGGTGTGGTTTATGGCTACAAGGGTCTGCTGCTGCTGCTGGGCATATTTCTGGCTTACGAGACCAAGTCTGTCTCCACAGAAAAGATCAATGACCATCGGGCCGTGGGGATGGCTATTTACAACGTTGCTGTGAGTCCAAAAAAGAAACGACATCGTCACGCCTGAACTCCTGTTTCTGGGTGCCGCTGTCTGCTGTTTTGCTTTCTCTGCAAAGACTATTCTGTAGCACGCTGAATAACATTCAAGTGGCAATAAGTATGATTTTTATTGCCCCACAGCACAAAATGGCCATAGTGTATCTGTGGGGAGTTAATCAATACCAGTGCCTCCATGATTACTTTGCTTGGTGCTGAGATTTCTGGTTTCCAGAAGCCACTTTCCTGCTCATTTTTTTAGAGCAAAACAGGCAACTGACCAATGTGTCAAGACATTTCAGCTGCAAGGTCTTAAAAGCCGCATACTCAAGGGGCTACTCTTTGCAGTTCATAAAAGTTAATGGAGTTCATAGATAACTTGATGCTCCCATAATGCATCTGTGGTGTATTTCCCTTATTTGAGTAGATAACTGGCTAAACGTGACATTGAAATACTTCCTGTGCAGCTACAATGAAGTGTAAAATTGTATTGTTTTAATGTTTCTTGATTCACCATTTTGCATCGATCTTCAAAAATCATTCAACAGAATATTAATGATGACTTTTCCTCTCCAAACAATCTTTGGGATGTGCTGAACATCACAGATTGACGATCTAGTATAAAATACTGAAAAGTACATGTACCAGTACAACCAGTACATTGGTTGGAGCATTACGAAACACAGAAACAGGCTTATATATAAAATATTCAAGCTTACGTCTTGAGATTTTATTCTCTAAAATGCAGATCCCGGACGCATTTACTTCCAAATCATAAAACTGCCAGCACAAGTTGCTGTCTTGTATGAATCATAAATTTTGATGCTTATGGTGCCTGTGGTGCTATGATACCAACAGTCATATCTCAGGTCTCCTTTATAAAATGAAAACTTGTTCTCAATGGGACTTCCTGGTAAAATAAAAGTTAAAATAAAATCAATAAAATACGAAAGGGTGCATCACAAACTTTTATTGTGCTGCAATATCAGCCAACTCAAGCATACCTTAGTTTTGTAGCTGAGTGCTCTGTATTTTAACTTTAGTACTGAGCATATATATAGGAAGAAATCTGTGCACAATGTGGGTTATGCATTATGTTTGTGTGAATGGCAGGGATTGCATACACAGTGCTTTGTATGGAGCTGTTACCTTGCCCTATGGCAGGAATATGTTTAAAAATGTACCAATTTGGGCACTAAAGTACAGTGGTAAACACTGCTGTCAGTCATAAACATTTTTCAGTGGCTGTTAATAGCAAGTGAATCATCCTAAATGGAGGCACCTAGGATGCAATTTACACTGAAATAGCTGCCATTATGTTCACTTTAGCCACTTTAGACAAATACTCGCTGCCACTTCCTGACACTCTTGACACAGGGTAACTGTGTAATTGATGTAAAATGTCTGGAAAAGTGGTTTCTGTCATTTTAACAGCCAGAGGAGTTTTTTTCTGTTTTGATCAAAAGCAGCAAAACATTTTTTTTCTTTAACCGCCATTTTGCTAGAATTTCCTGTGCTTGCCTGAATTCCCATTAATAAATAAAAGACGAAGCATCTTAATGAGCATCCTAACATTTATCAGCTTATACTTTGTGGATATGTAATTAGTAAATGGATTGATCTTGCGATGAGAGCATGAGAGCATTAAATGCAGCTTGCATACTCATTTCATCACATAGTTCCATAATGTGAGACAAGTCTGATATTATTATTTTATGTTATGATATACACATCTCAGTTTTAAGATGATTCAATAGTTAATGGCGTCTGTAAAGGGACCTCCTTCTTCTTTGCTAAGCTGTGAGCTCTAGGCCCTGATGAGATGACAATGTGGTGATTGTCAGCCCGCTGTTGCCGCTTCAGTCATGACTTTTTAATGCTGTTTTCACATGGGAGTCCTCCCCGGAATGATAAACAGATGCCTAATGCTTTTATGGATGTGATTTTCCTCCCCTCTCATTCTCTCGCTCTCACACTCTGCTTTATTCTTCACCTCCTCTCCTCTTACCCCTCCTGCCTCCTCCTTTCTCTTTACTTTAAACTCACTCTTACTCTTCCTCTTCCTTTGTTCCAACTTCTCTTTCTTTCTGTTTCTCTCTCTCTGTTTTGGTCTTTCTCTCTCTCCTGCAGGTGTTGTGCCTGATCACGGCTCCGGTGACTATGATCCTGTCTTCACAGCAGGACGCCTCCTTTGCCTTTGCCTCTCTAGCAGTCGTTTTCTCTGCCTACATCACTTTGGTGGTGCTTTTTGTACCCAAGGTACTCTGATTCGACACTGACACCTTTAGGAATTGTTGCACACAATGAAAAGTTCACTCGTATTGCAGTAAAACCAAAGGTTAAACCTGCCGGTCTCAGTGTATGTAGGAAGAAAGTTCAGCATGTATTGCATTGTGCATGAAAATGGCAAACTTCTGAAAATTCTTCTTCTGATAGCTCTGCAAAAATCTCCAAAACATGCTTTGATGTTTGAGTGCAATGCAATATTGGACTGGCTGTGACTTCAAATAAAAAGGCTACTTAATTGATCAAATATTTAATCTGTTTGTGATTCCACCATTACAGCAATAATCTGTGAAGTTAGATAGTTAATATATCAAGCTTTTAGATGTGTAACTGCTGTAAACATTTGGTGTTGGGGAAAAAAATCCTCTGGCACAAACAAAATGAGACATTTTACATGTGTGGCAGCAGCTACAATGATTTGTTTGAAATAAATAGAAGAGCTGGGTAGTGCACATGAGCACTGCTGCAGACTGTGTAGACAGAGGAAAGAGTGCCACCTACAGATATTCAAACTTCATTTACTGAAAATCCAAGGAAGAAAAAAAACATCACAATATTGTCACCATTGTCTGGCTAATTCTGGGAGTGCAGTGCAGAAACCGCACAGCAGTGAGCGCTAAGCACCAAAGATTTTGCCAATATAAGAAAAAAAATGAGCCCCTTAAAATTGACTTCAGTGATGAAAATATTTTGAAGCCTTCAGACAAGCGTGAAAGATTTGGCTAAAAGGGTTGCAAATATTTAAAATGTGTTCTCATCAGGGGTTCTCAATAGATACATTATTCATTCAGCACACTGTACTATAAGGCCTGATTAAGTTCTTTATTGACTTCCTGTTCCTGTGGCGGTCCAGATGCGGCGTCTCATCACCCGCGGTGAGTGGCAGTCGGAGCAGCAGGACACTCTGAAGACCGGCTCGTCCACCAACAACAACGACGAGGAGAAATCCAGGCAGTTGGAGAGAGAGAACAGGGAGCTGCAAAAGATCATCCAGGAGGTGAAGACATTATACACGTTACATTATACAGACACATACACATTAGTAGTATTAAACACACATCCAAATGCCAGACACATAAAGTACATTTATATTGGTTAACATTTTAATTCATCCTGGAGGCAGATGTTGTATAATACATATATTCATGGACATATAGGTAATACATATTCTTGTATTTATATGCATTATTATACAGATAATATGTATAGTGTACTTGCTGGTGTGCGATTTCATTGTACATACTTTGCGATGGAGAATGTTGCATAATATGAGAAAATAGAGAATAATAGTAATACACATTGTGACACACAATTAGAGACATGGGTTCATGTTATCATGTTTTCTTTGCAATTATTTCTTTATTTATAGCATATATATATTTGTAGTTATCCTCGTTCGGTTTTCTTTGATAATGTAATCTTGTTTCTATGGTTGCTTAACCTTGACAGATATGGAAAGGGTCGTGAAGCATTCCTCTTTTATTCGGTGTTATTGCGGAAGTGTAGCCGTGAATGGCTTCATATAGCTATTATATTAGGCATTGATTCAGTGTGTGTGCCATCGTTTACAGACTGGCATCTACTTTTCACCAGAGTGGCTGCATATGTCAAGGTTGCCATGCAATATTTTCTTTCTAGGAGGGTAGTGGAAGAGGGTTGTGCTCATGTGGCTCTGCCCACTCATACAGTGTTTTCAATTTTCCTGAAAACGTACTGGAGATTATACAGTGAATAGTGAAACAGTGAAAGCAGAGTGGGGTTAGGGGTCGGGGAGGCAAGAAAACTCAAGTGAATCCATTGTTATTTGTCATGATTGTCTTTACTTTTTTGACACTGTAAAAATTGCACACAGATTTTCTTATCGTAGATTGGTAACACATTACTTCAACCCTCCTATGAGCATTTCTACAGTAAGCACTATATAAATATTTAATAAATGGTTTATAACACACCATAATGTAGTTGTAGTTGATATAAGGACATATTAAGTGTGTTATAATGTCTCCTATGAAGATATATTTTATATTATTACAACTATGTTTTACTATATTGTCATTCATTATCTCTTTATACATGTTTATATGATTTATATGTGTTGACAAATACATTAATAAACACATGCATCTGCTTACAACCACATTATAGTGTGTTATAAACCCTATTACTGTATGTGCTACATAATACTAATTAGGTTTGCAACTAACAATTATTTTCATTATCGATTAATTTTCACGATTAATCAACTAATCGTTTAGTGTATAAAATGTTTTAATTGCTCATAGTTTCCCAGGGCCTTAAGTGATATCTTCAAATGTCTGAGAAGACATTGATATTGACTGTTGTGTTTTGAGAAGCAGGAATCAGCTAATATTCACTGAAATCACTGAAGCAATTAATTGATTATCAAAATTTTCTTTTGATCAACTTACTGCTATAAATGCTAATACATTCTTATAAGGGGGGGTTTAAAGTAAGGTGTTACCTTACATTATTTTAATTTGCAGACATGACAACAATCTCACTCTCCTCTCGTTGTGTCATTAGAAAGAAGAGAGGGTATCGGCGCTACGCAACCAGTTGGCTGAGCGACAGGCTCTACGCAACCGCCGCCGACCCTCCACAGGCCAGAATCAGAACCACAATGCCCCGCCGCCCTCGTCCCAGCAGGATCCCAAGTCTCTGCTTCCCCCACCCGGCTACCCCAACCCCACCACGGACAATCACTCCCTCCCGCCTTCCTTCTCCAACTCCTCCAACTTGTACCCGGCCGACAGCAAGATGAGCCGCAACCACTGTCACAACAGCCAGATCCCACTGCTGTACAAATAGGCGAGGCACGGGTGGGGGGTGGGGGGTCGCAGAATGCACTGGAGGGGGGGGGCACAAAACACAAGGAGACACTGTGACTTTCACTTGTTTCTGCGATGAGCACAGCTGTGTAGTGACACTGTTTTAAAAAACGGCGTGGAAGCACAAATAAGTACAGGGGAGTGCTTCACACTTGGCAGCTTTGGGGAGAGTCACGCAGGTAACACCTGTACTCACAGTTTTGATCTCACTGTGTTCAACCCAGCAACGACGCGGCGATAAGCACATCTCAGACTAGCAGCACTCGAGGTCCTTTTCCACGGTCAAGTAAACGGATAGATCTCTTAATCGTTCCTCGCCCTCATTCGTTATCTTGTTCTGTTGTGGAGACACCGCGTCAAGGATCTCAAAAGGAAACATTTGTGTTTGTGTCTTTGCTATATCATCTCCACCTTTTGTCTCTCGAGTTTGTTGACTAGGCAAGCACATACAGTAGTGATTTATATTGTTCTGTAATATCTGATCTGTTTTGTCATGGAGTTGTTGTTAAATTATTAGTTTACTTTTCAGGAGAGTTGTGAAAACTGAAATTTACAAAGGGACAAAGCTATGTACAGTTTTTTTTTTTCCAATGTTTCCTCTGAAGAGCAGCTGAGCTCGACTGTGTGGAATACTGGTTTCACTGAAAAGTGATAATGTGCATTATTAAAGAGCCATAACTTAGAAAGGCCAATGAGCTTGGCATGTATGGATGTCTGTTGTCAGGACTGTGTATTCAAGTACAACACTGCATCTTAAAAATCCAGTCCTTTGCTGGTGTACGAATATTAGACCCATTTTAAAGGAGAAAATGATCAAAGCTTGCTGATGTGTAAGGAAAATTTTGATAGTTTTGCCATTTGAAATAATGTTTTACAATGTATTTTTTGAGATTTGTGTTGTATCTATTTAGCAGTAAAGTACAGTAGTAGCCATCAAATAAATCCCTCATCCTGCATCTAATGTATTTTGCAGACTGCAGCTGATTCTCACAATTTAAGGGTTAGAGGATGTTAGAATCCCAAACTGGAAAACTCCAACTTCCAACTTGCCAGAAGAATAGTTTGTACTTTCTGCCTCCTGAAAATGAAGGCCAATTTATATTTCTACAGCAGCAGTGCAGTGAGATGTGGGGCTTCTACGATGGCTATGTCTGTAGATATTCAGAGAAAGCACAGTTTTTTCCTCAACATTTTATACATATGAATATGTTACATGTCATTCTTGTAAGCCTTTTTATTTTCAGAGAATGTTTTTGTAATGTTTTCCCATAACAGACAATCTGGATGGATGCTTTTTTTTTCTTTTCCATTTTGCCTTTGAATAAGTTGTAAATGAATCAAAGAAGGATATACGTAAGGTAATGTGACATACTGTAGTTAATCAGCAGTTAATCTGGATGTACTATTTCATTCATGAGCTATTTCCAGATTTTATAAAGCAATGACACCACAGCTTTACCAGCAGGTAAAACAATACTTTGTCAAATATTTTTAAATATATATATTTCAGTGTGCACTTTAACTGAACAAACTATGGTTATTCCACTTTATGTTGCTGTTATTCTAATACATTTAGGCTCAGGGTATGGAGAAGGACAGTCACAGGACATAAATGAATGAAATAGGCCATATTTATTAACTAACTGTACAGTACCTGGATCAGACAGTGTAACATATGAATGCAGAAAGAATTTAGGAAATGTTCTATTATCATGCACATATATGACAATATACATGGATTTGGGGATATTTGTAATCAATATATCTAAGATCTTAAATGTTAATATATTTCGGAGTATGTGTAAGCAAATATATGAGTACCATAAATAAAATAATTGTTTTTTCATTGGGAATTTTTGTGTTTCAGTGATACCTTTCGCATCAGTGGAAGTACGGGTTAAATAAACAATATGGATTACGGAGTTGAGTTTCCAAAACACTACACTGTTGAAAACAACAACCTGTAATTACCTGAAAATCTTAAACAACATATTTTTTGATTTTTCATCAATTTTTTTTTAGCTCAGTTAACGCTAGATCCTGTTTGTTATATAAAACCACAATTCGATGATTCATTTTCCAGCATTTTATCTTTTTAGAAAAAAAATTTCAAACCGCTCTCTAATCGTCTCAATATCCCGTGAATCACACAGCTGAGCATGTTTACATCATCCACTAGATGTCACCAGCTATTTATTGCTTTTCTGACTCACAATGACCTTTGGAGCAATTAACTCTGTCAGGTTGAGTATATTTGTCAGTGAAACTGGATATTTTTCACCAGGTTGGCCTAAGGGATTCAAAGAGCAAATAAACCCAGAAGAAGAGATCATTAAACGAAAGTGTGAAGTGGTTTTCAACACAATGACCAGCTGCGAAGGCCAGTGGAAACCTCTTTGCTGAGATAATAAGTGGATGTTTGTAGATAAAAATACACTAAAGTAAACAAATTCCTCCCAAGTACATCCGACATTTGTATAATGTGTGTTTTTAGATGATGACAATGTGACAAAACCCACTGTGTTGCAGTCCCATGATCCCACAATACACATATATACACACTGAATGCAATCACATACACACTGCAGTCACACACACACTCTCCCTCCCATGTCATGTCTCTTTCCAGCTGACTGAAGATGAAGTATGTGGTAATAGAGGGAAGGGGTTGGTGGTGTGGAGAAGGGGGGAGGTTGTAGGGTGTGTGTGTGTGTGGGGGGGGTCATTGGGGAAAACCCAGTCTGGGCTGAGGCTTCTGTGGGCCACCTGACACAGCATTCAGCAAGACAAAAAAGTAGGAAATTCCCCTTGTCTAACAAAGAAAGTATTCGCTGGGTCTGGAGGAATGTCATAGCAACTTGCCAGATAATAGACGAAGCCCATTGCAATTTGTGTGTGTGTGTGTGTGTGTGTGTGTGTGTGTGTGTGTGTGTGTGTGTGCTACTGCCACCTACTACTAACTCAGCTGCAAATTTCTATTTGGTATCTCAGCTATGAAATGAGTTCATCCTTTGTGATGACACAACATTTTTTAATTGTTTTCTTGCATTTTAATGAAGTTTATGTGCACATAAAGTATATAAATATCATCTTTAACACCCAATTCCACCGATTTAAATATAAATAAATACAAATAAATACATACAGGTTGTAATAGTACATGATAATATTTCTGTCCTTAATCCTCATAATCCTTGAACTAAACTCTCCAGTGAAGAGCAGTGTCATAATCTGATACAGCAGAGAAAGTCCAGCCTATTACAATCTCAGGTCAGCATAAATAATGTAAAAAAGTGCCTAAAATAGAAATAATGTTGCAAACTGTTACAGTTTATAGGATTTTTAAAAATCCACACCGCCTGTTTGGCTACAAGCTTTATCTCCTTTGAGATTTAAACATTTCTACATCACCATGAAGATGAATAATAATGAGAATAAAAAAACATATATAATGTTTTAAAAAAGCCAAAATGTATGGCACTGTACAGAGCTTTGCATCTTCTCTGTTAGTATCACAGCAAAAAGTCATTTCATAGTGCAAACGCACCAAAGAAAGTCTTGCCCTCGTCGGTCTCCAGCTCTGATGGCTGGTTGGTTTCTGTCCACAGTCTGTCTCCTTTATTCAGCTGAAACACTGCACCCAGATAAATGGCGTTGTACCAGCCGTGTCCGGCTCTGTAGCTGTCCTCCTGAGCGGTGTCTTGGCACGCCGACCTCACCGCGCTCATCAGAGAGGCTCTGTTGCCTATGGAGTCTGAGTAGCGCCAGATCCTGTGACTGAGAGGTGTTAGGTGTTTTCCCGCTCCCTCCTCGTCGGCATCGCTGCATGAGACTCTGAACGATGCCTGGCTGTAGATGAAGTAGAGGCCAGTTTGTGGGATGACGATCTGGTTGTTCACCAGTTGGAAGCCACCCTGAGCGAACGCCTGGCCTTGACCGTTTCTCCACTCCAGCTGGTCTTTCACACTCTTGCTGTCATCGTAGTTACCTGGAAAGAGCAAGAAGAAGCATTGTTACAGCCTTGATACACCTTGGTTCACATTAGTGAATAATTAACAGGTATATTCTAGGAAAGTGGAATGAAAGATTGGCTGAAGCCAATGACTAACTTCTGCAACAACTTCCATAGTGCTCTTTACTAACATACTTCTAAAACTAGAACTGCAAGTATCACACAAGTGGAAGAAAGAGTCTGAAAGGTTCTTTTGAAGGCTGAGATCATGAGCCCATTGTTTGCTGAGGATCAAATTAAGGTTAGCTATGACTTACCTTCTAAATGGATGGCTGCCTTGGCTTTGCTGCTGATTCGCCTCAGCGTGTAGTGGTGATCTGAGAAGAGAAGACAAACGTGAGCTTGTCTCAGATAATCCACAAAGACTCAAATAGATCTCACAAAACCCCTCAGCATTTTTTAAATGAGCACCCATGCATGTAATCACCTGTTTTCTCAGTAGTGTCCTCCTTGATTAGTGCTTCTGTTTGGCCTGATTGAGTCTGTATGGAGAGAATAAAACAGATTAGAAATATACACACAGAAACATCCTTTTTTTAAAAAAGATTTCTGATCAAAGCTACTCCTTACCATAATTTCTGTCCTTCCATTCCAGCACCAAGCAAACAGCAGGAAGCCTCCTAAACAAAGGGCCACAACGAGAATGAGCGTGGACACCTTCCATATCTGCCCTGTACATGACTTCTTTTCTACCAAAACCACTGGCCTCGCCTCAAGATCCATCTCCACGTCACCTAGTGCGGTTGTGTATGCCACCATACTATGCACAACTCTGATCTTAGAGTCTTTACTGCTTGCTGTTTAGAAATATCTACCAACTAAACACTTGGCTGGATGCTGTGTCTGTACCTTCAGGTGCTTCCAGTGCTCTGTGGTGTTACTGGTCCCTTTGTGTTGCTATTGTGTTAGAGTGAACTTCAGTCAGAGAGCTTGTAGTATTTATGCTGCGGCAGCTGCTTCTGCAGAAGGGAAACTCCAGTGATGTCACTCTGAAAGCGGAGACAGTGCAGGAGGCAGCAGCTCAGCAACCTGGGCCATGGAGAGAAAAAGGCTGAGAAGGAAAGAGAAGTCACAGAATTTTTAGTGGAGTTTTACCAGAGCGTGGAACCCAACGGGAGTTGTGGTTTCAGGATTGGAAAGTGATCGGTTGCTACTTTTGGGTTTTGAAAAATTACACAATGCTGTAACACACACAGACAAACAGACACACACACACACACACACACACACACACACACACACACACACACACAGACATTCATGCACAAACACAAAACTGTACACACAATGAGGCAGACACAAAGTCATAAACACATATAAACACATATTGAGCTCATTACTGACTTGAGCCACCCACAAAATGTAAGCTCTGTCTGTAACTGCTGAGGTTCACACATAAATCCACGGCTCACTAACATTTTGAGGTCACATCAGGCCATATGTTTTGAAACACCACAAAAATGTGAGACTGTGTAAACCATCCACCTGTTCATCAGGTGGATGGTTTACACTAACCGCCCCTATTTCGCATTTATAAGCACTACATAAACATTTAACATATATATGGACATATTAAATGTTTATTAATGTACTGTATCTGATCAACAACCATAACTTTTATGAATATTTTATATTATTACAACTGTGTTTTACTATATTACCATTCATTATCTGTTCATACACCAGCCTCCACGTGTGGGTGCCCACATGAGAAGTTATAGTTGTTAATGAATACATTAATAAAGACATATATCTACTTACAACTACATTATAGTGTGTTATAAACCATGAAAACTCGGCAAACTAATATATATTTTTCGTAAAATGCCCAGGGAGTACCATATTGTGGATTTTGGATATTTTTTCTTTTTCCTTATGACACCTTTAGATTTACATAAAAACACAGAATCTTTTTGAAAACTACCTCAATCTCAAAAGAGAAAACGGTGCTAAAGCAAAACTTAGCAGCTCTGTTGTTTCTGTTTCAGAACTGGGAGATGATGCAAATCACTCGACAAACTGTTTTTTACATTTCTCCTTATTGGCCACTGTCTGTGTCTCAGTTTCCCCATTTCACTTTCTCACCTGACTTTTTTTGTTTGAGACAGAACATTGAAATGTGTAGGCTTTTCGTCACACATGCCTGAAATGTCTGGAGCTTTTTTTATCAACACATGATTTGGGAAAACAGATCACTTTCCCATTCAGTTTCCCTTTTATTTTACTGATTGCTCTGTTTGTTTGCTCTGAGCGCAAAGTGGCTTTGAGTGAATTGTGTGTTTGTGTATCTTGGAAACATGTCAGGACTCAAGTGCTGCAACGCTGAATATGAACACTGTAGTTTTAAGTGTGTGTGTGTGTGTTTCGTTGTGTGATATCAGCAGTGAAATCACACCTCCTGGCTTTGACTGTTTCATTCCAACATGCAAACACTTGACTGACTTAACCGCAAGATGCAGGACAATGTCATCCTCACCATTGCCATATGCACCCACATGACACACAAACAAACAAATAGGTACAACGTGTCCTTGCACTTCCTCCTGCGCACTCACCCACCACCTCTCGATTATTCATAAGAAGATTCCCCAAATGAAGTTCTTGGTTATGATATCCGGTGACCTCAGACTGTACTGGAAGCTCATATACAAGCTACATTTCCAACTTTATTCTTTCAACATAACCATGATAGGGTTTACAGACCCATAAAGAGTTTGCTATACGTCAAAGTAAAATGGAATCAGATCTAAATGTAGAAATATAAGAGGATTGGCTTTCTACATGCGTAACACAACACACATTTACAAACTCCAAGAAATGTAGGGAATTTGGTTGAATTTAATTTGCTTTTTCATCACACCTCACAGCAGTGTTGGGAGATTGTGTGGGCACATAAATGCTAATCATTCTCACATTTTCAGGTGATGTGAAAGATTACCATATTTTAGGAGAATAAATCTTTAACCCTTAGAGTCATTTTAGGCTATGAAATTCCTTAGGACAGTGAGATATTGTATCTTGAATTGATAACAGAAGAAGTGTTAAGAAGTGAATCTCTGTAAAATTCTTTTGCTAAAAAGTGATAACCACTGATATAAAAAGGAACCTCCCAGTCTTAAAAGTGTCCAGTGTGTAGGATTTAGTGGCATCTAGCAGTGAAATTGCAGTTTGCAGCCATTTCAATACCGCTAGCCTCACCCTCCCGTTCCAAGCGTGTAGGAGAAACTACAGTGGCTGCGAAACTCGTGAAAAAAAGCGAACGGCCCTTTCTAGAGCCAGTGATTGGTTTGTCTGTCCTTGGCTACTTAGAAACATGGCAGTGCAACATGGTGACCTCCATGGAAGTGGACCTGCTCCCTCTGCAGATAAAAACAGCTTATTCTAAGGTACCAAAAACACAATGATTCTTATTTCCAGGTGATTATACACTAATGGAAACATACTTATAAATATTATATTCCATTTCTGCCAATAGCACCTCTGAAATGTTACACACTGGACCTTTAAACAATGGATGGACATAGTAAAGGATATATACAGTATGTGATGTAAAAACAGACATTTTCCCTGAGGAATAAGGGGAAGATGATACCCAGAAAATGGGAGAAGTGGATCACCTTCACTGCAAACAACAAGGATGTCGTGTCTGGATCTGGATAAATCAAAAGACATTATGGATATCCCACTTCTTTCTCACTCTCTTTCTTTTGTAAAATATACTAAAATTGTTAGAAAAAACAATGTGCCGTGCAATGTTTATCATGCTGTACAATATGTTGAACCTTTCAAAGCTGATGAAAAAATAAATTTTCCCAGTCAGAGGTCCCGTGTAATATGTAACTTACAAACTCCCACTGGATTCCTCCAAGAGACAAATAGCTCTTTTCATGGAGCAGGAAACTAAACCTCCCCATTTTGAGCCTTCATATCTGAGTGCCCTTTTCCTGTCCCTGTGTGCCTGAATCATTATCAGTTCTCTCCTAATCATATGGTGACATATTCCCCACATTTAACTCCCCCCTGTGATGAACTTTGAAAAAGCCCTTTTTGTTCTTTGATGATTTTTCTCATGGATTGCATCATGAAATCCCAGGATTGTGTGGTCATCACGCAGCAGAGCTCAACCACAATGCCAACAAAGATGACCTCAGGGCAGGACGGAGGGGATGGATTGAGGAAGAGCGGAAGGAGGGTGGGAGGCCAACGAGGGAGGAAGTGAAGGAAGGAAGCTGTTATAGACAAACAAAATGCCGTGTTTATGTGATGAGCTTAATTTTCAGATTTTTCTGGTGACACAATCGCAGGTGCCAGTTTTTGAAGAAGCAATAAAACCACATCATAAGGTTTTGGTTTCTGTCTCATCATTCCCTCTTCAGTGTTGCTGTGTGTGGGGGAGATGTTGATGTGTAAGGGAATAAACTGGGCCAAAATAAGGTTTAACCACAAATGCAAGGTGGCTTCCGCTGTCACTAGACTGTATAGTCTGGTGGCCTGCAAAACTCCGCTATGCCTCCAAGAAGTTACGCTTTACCTACTCGGTGTTTTACCTTTTTGTTTTCCTACTGTATCTGTCTGTAGTAAAGATTAGTTTAGATGCTTGTCTGAATCGGGTATTTTACCCTTCCTTTAGGTAAAATCTTTTAGTCATAACCATGAAATGAGCTGATTCCAAACTCAGGGGGCATCTTTACAGGATCAAAAAAACTATGTAACTAAGTGATAAGAAATAATTGTGTTAGGTTTAGTAGCAGAAAATACCTTCAAGGTAAGTATAATAAAAGTTAGAGGAGATTAGAAAGTTGCTGTACACAATGTGTGTTATTAAATGTAAACTATGCCTTAAATGTTATGTGTGTGTTTGACAGGCCTCCAAAACAAATAGCACATAGAGAATGTAGCCTAATGAGGCTAGCACTTGCAGTCCTTAGAGGCTAATTAGCTGTTTTAAAGCTAAAGTTCCACATTGGCTGTGTTGTGAAGTTTCAGTGGCAGAATTTACACACATTTAGAATCAAAATGTGTCCTATATTAAAATCCAGTAAATACATAGGAATTTGTTTTGGTGGAATTAACACAGTTTACATTATGAGGACACAACAGCATCTGTGATACATCAAAAACCAGACAAAGATCCATTGTATTTTTAAAGGATGATTCCGATTTATTACAACTGGTCTTATTTTTGTAGTTTTGGACATCATTCTTATAATAATAACGTTGCAATATCGTAATAGTAACACTGTATTCAACAAGTTCATTTCTGAAGTCAGGGAACATGGAAACCATTTAAGTCTAATGGGGCAAGAATTTCAAGAAGTCAAACTTATTTGGAAGAGAAAATGATGTTGACTTGTCAAATTATTTCCCAGCTGTATGCTGTCAACATCCATCACAGCTGACATCTTTCACAGACTGACTTCCTGCCTCAACTTTTACCTACAGTGCTTGATGTAGTTGTGCACGTACACTTTCTATACAATGAGGGATCAATACCAACATTTTGGGTGTTCTTACATTCGGTTTTACCTCCAAATAAAGTGGTTAAGATGATCTGACTCATCTGTTGGCTTAATTAAGTCCAACATACACTCTATTTTTATCTCAAATTGAACTCCGCCAACTCCTTAGTGAAATTTCTGTCTCTTTAGCTGCTAAATGCTAAATGCTAATATGGCCACTGACGTCACATGAACGCTATGATCTGGGGTCTGTAACGTTACCACGAAGCGAGATTAGCGGGTTAGCCAGCTATGTTTGGGTTTATCTCGTGTTTTCTGGCCCCACGCATAGACTGGGGCACGTTCAGTCTGAAAACGGTGTGCACCGTTTAACTACTGTTTCTGGATTGAACGACATGTTTCCTCAAAACGGTGTGCAACGGGCTTTGAGGTAATTTACGTCGTTTGGTGGGTGGGTCGGAGGTGTTGCCCAATCAGCAGCGACATGTATATATAAACCACCGTACTAAAAGCATCCAATCACAAGCACGCATGCGTGTGTACGGAGTACTAGCCAATCACAGCACAGTAGGGCGGGACTTGGTGAAAAGCAGCGTGAAAAACGAATACAAATGATCTTTTTTATATACAGTCTTTGCGTGAGCTGAACAGTGAGGTTCCGGAAGTGAAAATCCCATTCATATTCTGAACAGAGGAAGACTGAATTCTCCCCTTGTATGATAATTTCTTATCACTTGTTTATTTTATTTCAATGTATTGTATTTTATTAGATTTTATGTTACCAAAGACTATATTTTTATTAAAGTCTGTGTAAAGCAATAATAAATATGTGTTCTGAGTTTGTCACACCACAGAAAAATGTGTTATTAACCACGCAGCCAAATTTGAATGATTAAAAAAATTGCCAAGTAAGTAAAATAAGTTATCAAAATCTTGAAAAAATATGCAGTATAGAGCTTGGCAACCGACGTCACTGTGCAGTGCATTCTGGGACGTAAACAAGAGGGCGCCGCCATATTGTGAGGCCACGTCGGGCGAGACTTAAAACATGAAAATATCTGTAAAAATATGTTGAAAATTAAAAGAACAAAATGTACTATACAGAGACAAACTTCTACCGGACGCAAGAAAACGGTACCTGGATAAGATGGCATTGATCGGAAATCTGGATCCGTATGAGGTGCCTGCAAGAGAATGTAGTCGAGACCCAGACGATTTACCTTTCCATAAATTTTTGTATATTTAGTCTGTGGTGTGAGTGCTTATACCGAGGCTCAGTTTCGTAATTTTAAATCTATGGAAGCCCATGTTCAATTTACAAATGGCTGGGTCCACGACTTGGAAGCCTACAAACCACTGAGCTGTGAAAACACAGTCATTCGTACAAAGGTGTGTATCATCGTACTTAGCTACCTGTGATTAGTGAAACACGCATCTTTACACAATATTTAATCAGATTTAAATAATATCCTCCTGACTACCTGCTATGGTGTTTTATGGACATTATCTTTTAGCGATTTCTCTGAGACATTACAGTTTTAAGTCCTGTACAGAGCATGTTCAGGGCTTTTCAGAGATAACAAATGATTGGATGTTTCACCATGGCCACTCCCTCTCCTTGGTCTTTAAAAATGGATGACATTAATTTAGTGATCAAGTGTAACACCCTTATGGAAATATGATAATATTTTGTACTTAAATCAGCTTCTCAGGAAAATGTTGTGGGGTTTCAAATCAAAATATGACCTTGTGTTATGAAAAAGGGCGTCGATTTCATACATGTCTAGTCCAATGTAGAGGACACCAGGACTTAAATTATGTTTATTACACATTTTGGGAGACACAACAAATGAATTGAGAAAACATTATATATCAAAATTCCTATTAAATATTAGATATAATTATGAAAATCTTGCTAATTATTACTCTCATTATTGCACTTATTTGTTAATTTTATGTTGCCCCAAAAACCCATTAATAAGCTGCTCTCAAACTCTGGGGGCGTGTCCACTGAGGGCGCCAAAACCACGCCCACTCGCTGGAACGCTTTGCCTCTCTGAGCTGTCACAAAAATGGAGGCTTCCTCTAGCAGCTTCATTGTATTCACACAGCCATACAAGTTTGAGGCTCCAGAGCCAGAATCCACTTCAGAGGACAATGACCAGCTACCCAAGATCAATCTTGTCTCTCGCGGTCTGCAACAGAAGGGTCATTTTTTTTCTCCCTTTTATGCAAGTTAGCAATATATAACTAGCATGGCTAGCATGAATAGCCACATAAAGTTAGGCTTTCAATAAATAACAGAATAAAACACGTTGCCAGCAGGTTATTTTTATTATTATTATTTGTCAGTCACAGATCAAACCAACAGCCATCATGGTTTTAGTTATGTTGCATATTAAATATGAAAATTATGTGAATAAAATGCTACAGCCTGTACAGTAACCAGATCTTAGTTTCAAACATATGGAAGATTTTGGACTAACGTGTAAAACAATGCTCTCCACCACCAATTATATAAATATATATATATATAAACGTTGTATATATAGAAAACGTTGTTCTAAGATCGTGGAAATTCACTGAAAAAAACAAAACAAAAACAACTGACCGCCTACCCAAAGCAAACCTAGATAAATATAAAATTGCCACATGACATGACATTTTGTTGTTATTTTGTCATTACAGTCGTGCTCGCTACCTGGCCTACAGATGTTTTGTTTCCTGGTGCTGGGGATACCTGGGAAAGCACAACAAGGTTGTCATACCTTCTTGTGTTGTGCTCCGTATTCATCAGGAGGATGAAGATGGGGAGTACACAGGCTTTGAACCTCCCATTTAAATTTAAAAAGTCTTATATTGTAATTCTTTGGTAATGTGTTATGTACACAATTATTTATTCAATGCACTTTTAATAAATTTCATAGAAGTCTTGGACAGCTGACATGAAAGCTTATATGAAAATTATGTTAGGCTAACAATACATGATGTAAACTCACGTTATGGGGTTGCAAAATTTAGTAGAGTTATTGTGGACTACCTACTGTAATTATAACATAAGCACACAAGACAACTTACACTTATTGGTGAGCACGTACTGCCGACGATGGCACCAGATGTCGGCGCAACGGGAGGATGAAGGCCAGGGCGGGAGATAGTTGGTTCGGTCGGGAGGATGAAGGCCAGGGCGGGAGATAGTTGGTTTGTTCCCATTCCAGTAACAGCGGGTTATCAGTGAATCCCAGTTATCTAGTTTGTAAAACTATCAGGTGTAAAATGTTCACTGCAGAGGCGGTTGGTGGTGATCCTCAGCTCTCCATCAAGGTGGCTCTTCACAAAATCAATCCACCTCTTCTTGATCTCTTCATTCTTGGGAAATTTAAAAAAGGAGACCGAGCTGTTTCGTAAATTCTCACATCCAGGGAATATGCATTGGCGGGAGGAAGGCATAGCTAGCTAGCAACCTGTAGGCTGTAACTAACAGTAATGTCTAACTCACGATTTAGTGCGAACCACTGATGCTTATGCACTTTAGCTATTATATAGTGTTAGGGGAGGGACCATGCTCGGTGGCTCCAGTGCGTCATGGAGCCATGATTTCAGCCCTGCCCAAAAAATCCTGAACACAAAAATGGTGAAAAACTGTTTAACGGTCTAACTCCACAATTCAGTACTACATAGTTAACAGTCTTTGTAACATGTTTTAAGCAATACATTTCTAACATTTATTATGTGTTTAGAAACAAATTTCAGAATTTTCTTTACACAGACTTTAAAAGCTGTTCCCTCTGACTATATTTTTTATATATCTTTATACTGGAAAAATGGATTACATGTTGTCATGTTTGTTTGTAAATTCTGCCAAAAAAAAAATCTCAATAGAGGACTTTGATTATTAGCTATAATGTCGTAACCATCCAAGGTAGACTTACCACAAGATATGAGATTGTGAAATGAGGGTATATGCTCCTGTAGAAGCCACAAGTCTGTATGAAATACCCCTTGTTTTAAGAAAAACACATTTTATTTACGATCTCATGGAGAAGTATTATACTACCCACAATCCTAAAGTGTTACAGCGACATCTCTGATTGGTGGAACTAGTTATTACCATTATTTTCATGTGTGAGCTTTTTAAAAAACTTTATTTACACACAATGCCTCCCAAGGAAAATCACGCATTCAGTTGTTTCAGCAAATGCCCCAAAACGACATGTGCTTACATTTAAGTGACAAAGCTCTTTAAGGTTATCTTCTCATAACCTTAACCATGTGTTTTTGTAACCATGACAACGAAGGTCCCCTAACCTTACAGAAGTAGTCATTTTAACCAAACCACAATGTTTCCCTAAGCTTTGCCAAACCTCAACCATAGTGTTGTCAGATCATAAAACTGATTTATTTTTCAACAGCACAGAGAAGTGATGTCTTCCTACCGATAAGGGCGTCAGATCAGAAAGAGCTTCCATGTGTCATTCTAAAGGGCAGTTACAAACTATGTATTTTGTAATGTAATTTGGAAGACTTGCTGGACACAAACAAACATTACACCTTTCACATTAGTCATTTCATCCATTGTTCATATAAAATATTGATTAGAGCAGCTTTAAAATATCATAACAACACTGGTCAGAAAAAGTCAAAACCATGCCGAAGCACAGATAACCATCATTGTAGATAACCTTGGACTCCAACTGCAAATGAAATCTGTCCAGGATGTGAGAGATAGCTGCAGTTTGCAGACAGACACAGTCACTGTGACTAAGAGAAGTTTGCAGTGTGACTAAATGGGAAGACATGCAGTACTGTTACAGTAGAGTTTACTCTCTTTGACCAATGAGGACTTGCAGAGCATGTAAGCTCTTTCTCAGTTTCACATTTACTGTTGGCTTTTTAGCAGAAGTTGGCGGTAAAGTGGCTTGCTAAAGGGCTTCTCAACAATATTTTTAGAGGGAGGCAAAAAGCATTGTTTTCGGATCTTCCCAATTGCTGGGGATTCAAATATCACATTCCAGTCGTAGGTCCACTTCTCTAATTTTAATGGCATCAATTCCCACATTTCAATGTGTGTTGAAATGTTTATCAGTCGATTCCTCCTACGCTCGTTTGCCTTGTCTTGTTGATCTTTGATCTTTGGTCACACAGTTTCATCTTTGTTGCAGCAAAGTAACGACAGAGTTGGTTGATTTTGTTTTTGCAAAGGATGCAGAGGCTGAAATGAGTGAAACTTTATCCACATTTCTTCCTCCTTCATCATACTGGAAACTCAGAAATGACAGCATGATTCTAAAATGAAAAAAGCCTTAATTTAAAAAAAAAAAAAACTTTAAAAAACTGGTCTCAGACACTTAACACTATCACATGATAAACAGTTGTTTCAACATGAGCATGCACATGTGACCAAAGCTACAATTAAATAAACCAAAAAAATACATAGAGAAAAAAATCACACTGGAATAGAGGAAGTACATCCCGTCAACATGACTTGAAGTCAGGTGATTAATATTTGTGAATATCACCACTGCTAAGACAGAGGAAGTGATGATAGCTGTTTTTCCCTGTTTTTTGTATTATTACATTTAATAAAAACACATAATTACATACAATAAAACATAATATAATCTAATGGTGGCGTGTGGCAGGAAGTTTGAGTGACATATTAGGAAGTGTCATTTTTTGGTGTTTACACATGAGCCCATTGCACAAAAGCAATGCTGTATCTTAACTTTCATATCATTACCTGAATACTGTAAACACTGATGAGATGGCTTGATTCAGAGAGGGAAGCTTCATATTTGATTTTATATTTATTTTAATTGTTTGCATATAATTTGACTTTAAGTAATTGTATTTGTTTCTTTCTTATGTGACTTGGCTACTGGAGCACTGTAATTTCCATTTGGAATTAATAAATACTCTCATGTATCTATTTAAAAAGATGAAGAATTTACATGAATCACTGAAGCGAAAAATACTTCAAAATATTTAAGCCCTTTTCTGGATGGCACACTGGGTTTCAAAGCAAACATACTGTAGATTGCAAGTTAAACATATATGCAGCGGTAGAATGTAACTAAGTACTTTACTCAAGTACTATACTTAAGTGCAAGTCTGAGGTACTTGTACTTTGCAGATAAGAATTTTACATACATAAGATGATGAGCTTATAAAATATGATGCATTCCTATAAATTAAACTACCCACCAGTATGTAAAGCAGTCACTTAGCTCCACCTTGATCAGCTGCAATAATAAAATGCTGCTTACACATTAATGTGTCAGTAATAATTCCAAAAATATAATAAAAGTACACTGACAGGGCCCATTTTGCCAAAGAATGATTACTTTTTCTTTTGATAGTACATTTTGTTAATAATATTTCTGTTCCTCTTGTGATGGGGTATTTTTTACGTTGAAATATTTCAAATATTAATAATACTTTTTTCTCAAGTAACAGATGTCAGTAACTTCCGCTCCTGCATATATGCAACATTTGTACCTTCTAAAAAGAATATTTTGTTTTGCTGTAATAAAAAAGCTTATTTGAACATAGTGTGGCTTTCAACCCTTCAATTTTGGGAACAAGAATAAAAATAAACTGGTAGTAACTGAAAAAATGACTATAACAACACAGAGGAAACTATTAGAGGTAATGGGATTATTTGATATACAACAAAGACGCCCTGCACATTAAGCATAATAGTTTCCAAACCTTTAAATAAAATAAAACCCTCCATTTAAAAGTGCTGCTGAATGCTGAGGACAACAAGGAATTAACTGAAGAAATGTTTTAACATTCACCATCACATGCCATTATTTTATTAAATTCTTAATGCTAATATCCCTACAGAACTACAAAAGTGAACAAAGGATCAGTTGTTGTAGAGAATGTGTGAGGTAGTCAGCAGCCTCAGAGTCCCGTTGGAGGTGATGTCATGCTGCCTGCTTTCTTTAAATCCTGATCTTAAAGTGGCCCACAGATAACATGAAGAAGTGCCACACACAAAGGTAATGATTGCCACGTGACATAAAGTCAAGTCAATCCTATTTATAAAATAGTGGTAACAAAGTTGGTTAATCTGCGTCCGAAATAGCTCCTTCCTTCACTCGTTCACTCCTTCCTATAGACTATAAGACATTACTAATAGTTCACTCAATACTGAGCAATTAATTGAGATTTCGGACACTTAGTATGCCATGGACACTACTTTTGAAGGTGCTATATAGTGGATAAATGTACACACTCCGAATTCGGATACACAAAATGGCAGACAGTAAATTTAACGCCCTATATAGTAAGTAGGTGGGATTTCGGACCGACTATGCTGATACAGTCAGGGCCGAAAGTAGAAAGTAGAAAGTACGCGAACAATAAATTAAACGCACCCTTCCGAGCACTGTATGTGTTTAGGAAGTAAAGATGACATGCCAGAGGGAAGTCGCAGAGCTTATTTTGACCTGCTGTCCGTGTTGTTTTAATAAAACTGAACATCATGAAACGTCTCTACTTATTTTGTCTTTTGACATTTTACTTGAGAGATTTTGCAATAAACGACTCCCTGCCAAAAACCCACAGCTCTCGATATCAGACAGTCAAAAAACCCGCAGCTCTTGATATCAGAAAGTCAAAAAACCCGCAGCTCTTGATATCAGACAGTCAGCTGCGGCAGAAGTTGACGTTAGCCGGCAGTAACGTAAACTAAAGCGCTTTGGAAAGGCAGCGTGGTTCCAGCACTGACTAAAAACCCACTGCAACAATTTAGAAGCAATTTAGAAGAAAACTAACTGTTGTTTAAGTTGACCTATCGTTAGCAGATGTGTTTTCTTGTTGTAAATGCGATCGTGAGCGGTTGTTGTATGTGGGTTTTGGCAGGCAGCTGCTTTTCCCTGCGTACCGGCACTGAATCTTTTAGTGGTACGGAGTACCGGACCGTACCGGCCTACTCACACCCCTGGACACAGCCCATGTTAGCATTGTCATTGTTACCATGCTGACATGGACGCTGGAAGTAGGGGTGCTGGGGGGGCTGCAGCACCCCTGAAAATCAGGCATAATAAAAACCAACAGTCAAACTTATCCTGACTTTCTCCTTTTTACTGGGATTTATATGCATAGTGCACTAATATTTGTGATAGGGAAGAGGTTTAACTTTGTTTTTTATTTATTGTTTATCATTAATATGTATTAGTCTATAATTTCCAACCAAGGCAAGGCAGGTCAGATCTATCACACGCATACAACATGTTGAGGTGTTTTAGGGAGTCAAAGCCTGATGTAACTCTATAATTTTCAGGTTTATCAGTGAAGTGTTCGAACTACACTGCAGACTTGAGTCTCCGTTAACAGCAGTCACTCTGTTACCAGCAAACAGAGTGACAGCTGTCTCATATGAACGGGTCCATCGCTGGTTGAATGGGTAGATCCACATATCCTCATCTCCTGTATGAAATGCGCGTCCGGGTGCTGTCTCACTCCCTCTTCCTCTCCTTGCAGTTTTCATGCATTAGTTCAGTGTTCGTGCAAATGAATGCATTAGTCATTAAATAGAGTTTCTCTCAGCACCCCCAACTGTGACTTACTTCCAGCGTCCCTACATGCTGATTTTAGCTTATAGCTCAAAGCATGACTCGGGCTCATCCCTGTGTTCCCAGGGTCCTATGTTCTCTTGAAATAAACTAACATTGTAAGGGCTATCTTCGCATTTCAAACAGCAAAAGAACGAAGGGAGGTGGACGTTTCAAATGCAGTTTGAATGGTAAAAACGTGTACAGCCACTGTGGAGATATCTATGTCTGAAGTCAAGAAAACTGTCCTGCCTGCAAATTTGAGGGCATAGGTTTCAAGGAATATAACATCAGTAGGCTATAAGCAGCAGGAGGGTGATTTCAACATATTGACCCAGGCAAACATACATTGAACATTTGACCTAGGGAAAAAACATTGCTGAGAACGTAAAATCCTTTGAAAGGTCTCCTTAATCTGTCATATTAAGAAGATATTGAGTTGGGGTACATAGGTCCCAGGGAGCACAGAACACTGAGATACGATTCCCATGACTCATGTCTCACAGAGTCTAAAATGGTATTAGTGCTTTCTGCATGAGAGGAACCCAACTGCCTGCAAAGAGTCTGATCAGAGGGGGTTTTGAGTTGTCTGTTGATGTGTTGTAAAGGGGAAGCAGTGTGACTGATACTGCACCAAATATGTGGCTTCCTGTTTTGCACCTGGCTGCGCAATGCAATGGCTAATTAAAGTACAGTGTTATGTACTGTTTGTGTGTACAGTATTAGCCTCTAGCCAGTAAGATGAGTAACACCATGTTTTGTGTTGGCAGGGGTTTTTAGCAATACTCTTGAGGTTTCTCGGGTATCTGTGCAATGTCTCTGTGGTTTGTGTTAAATTTATTTCAATTGATAGGTGATGAGTGTGTTACCAGGCTGTGTAATGTGATCTGTGAAAATAATGGTGAGTGGGTAACAGATTTGATACACAGAACAGGTAGTCTTTCATGTTACCTCTTATTTGGGTGAAGGTGGCACCACCGTGTGGTCAGCTGGCAGTTCAACAGTGCAAATAAAGAAGTCAGTAAATTGACTCAATGGCTTTCCGATAATACAATTTGTATTACTCTTTCATATCAACAAACTTATTCGTGCCCCAGACAGTCACAGTTTACTTTAATTTAAAATGCATTTAGCTTAAATATTTACAATACCACCAAATGCCACACAGTTTCAGGAGTCAGAACCAGCTGGTTCTTGAAAGTAGAGACTTTGCTAAGGACTAATACAGTATGTTGTTTTGCCAAGATATTTTTGTCCAAAGTCAATAGGATGTAAAGATGTGACCTTTTATTAAAAGGATTTGGTTAGTAAAATCTTCCTCACCCTGCTTGATGGAGCTTTTAGCATTTTAGTGTTCCATGTTGGCCATAAAGATGATTAAAAGGCTTTACTACCCTGCAAAAAACAAGTTTCAATAATTGTTGAACATCACTGAATCCCTGTGATTTTGAGTATTTTTTGGCATAAAATATTAGTTAAATATCCGACACAAAATATTGGAACAAAATACAGGTGATGAACAGCTTTTGTTGAAACATATTAGTATAGGCCTACTAATAACATACCAGTCCAACCACAAATGATTATCTCTTGTACAGTAACAAATCCTGGAGACCCGCAGTGCTAATGAAGCTGATAGGCACCCCAGAATGTGCTCTCTGTTAGAAAAGCATCAGTGATATCTAAACTGACACTGTCTCCCTTTGTGAGGCTGACAATCTTGGCCACCCACACGGAGCCCTCTGTTGTGTGCGGGAAGGTCCCCTCAACCAGTTTCTTCATTCTTCTACCAAATGTGGCATTTCTTTTCAAAATCACAGATTTGGTGTGATTTGTCTTAGGGTGCTTGCTGAAGGTGACCTGGGCGTAGATGAAGTAGAGGCTGTCTTCCTTGCAGAGGATAGAATCATCAAGCAGGACGAGGGAGCAGGAGTGACATCCGGATGAGTCTTGCCAAGAGAGATTGTTCAGAGCTGTAGGAGATTTGGCAAACTTTTCTTAAGTTGCTCAGCTATAAAAACATTTCCCCCTCACCCATGAAACTTTAGGTAGTGACATCTTTAGGTGAGATCTCTTTGGCTCAAATTGTAGTTCTATAATCTACCAAGGCCCTTTGAAACATTCACACTCCAATTTTCATCTCAAATTGAATAAAGACGTCAGGTAAACAAAGTTGATCTTTCAAATTAATGGCTAATTTCCTTCCATTTGGCAGACTAAGCATCCCCTGACAAACTGATGTCTGTTGCCGTGGGCTGTAATTATACCTTAAGTCGGTGCAGCCCACATTACAGTTCTGCTTTGGGTTTGTTGAGGTTTTAGGAACCCACTTCACAGAGGAAAAAGGCAGTGTGGTGGGAGGAACACAATGCATGAGACTGGAAACATGACAAGACTATTCTGTCTCTCTCAGTGAGTGGTTTAGCCTGACGGTTTGCAAGCAGATGAATTGTGTGTGAATGTAGTATACGTTTATCTCTTAGATATAATAGTTGTTCAACTGGACAGTGATAAATATACTATATACTTTACTGTTCAAGTGTAAAAGTAGATAAGGTAGTAGTACAACCTTTTATTTGTATGAACAATTGTTTAAAGGGTGTTAAACTCTTATTATTTATTAAGACAAAAAGTCAGTTAAAACCTAACATAAGCCCACAATTTTACATTTTGGTTCAAATGTTGTCCAAATTATGTTTTCGATTAAATATGTGGCATCACCTTTCTCCAACTGAGCCCCACTCACTTTAAACCAGTTAAAGAAGCAAGGACAAAAACAGAAATACAGGAATCTCTCATGTGGAATGACAAAAGGTGTCGTAACTTTGGCAGAAAAATGTGTGTTCATGTCGGACCCCATTGCTTGTAGCAAGAAGCTGATTCAAAAAATACATTTTCTGGCCTTTTAACTTTAATGAACAAACTTGACGGGACCCACATAGACCCACTGATATCCGTTTCAGTCATTCTGAATTTCTCATTTTAAAATATCAGTTAAAGAATTCAAATTAGTTAATCAGAGATACTTTGTTGTTATTTACTCTTTGGTGCAGCCACATCCCGTCAATCTGCCTTATCTTCATCTGCTTCATTTAAAAGACTTCCTACGTTTCTCAGAATGACTTTCAGCAGCTACCAGAAAACATGAACTGGTTGCACCCAGCATCTGTAGCTGCCAAATGTGGCAGCAGTTTTTGTGCACTAGAAACATGATGACAGCAAGAGAGATCAGTAAAAAAGTGCGTGTCAGGCCTTGTCCTCAAACCACATCTTGCATTTTGGTCAGTTGAGACTTCAAGAAAGTGGCATCTCTGTCTCTTTTTATAATGTAGTTTTCTCTGTGTGACCATTGAAAGTCGGTGTAAAATGACAAATCTAGAAATAAATACTCGCTCTTTTAAATCTTTGACATTGACAACAAAACCGAGAGGGACCTGGATGCAGACACAATGGCGGATCTCCGCAAGAGGCATCTCTAGTCTGTTCTCAGCAGCGGACGTTGGGCTTTGTCAGTGCCCGATGCGTACCGGCTGCCCGATGCGTACCGGCTGCCCGATCCGTTCTGCACAAGCGCAAAAGTGGTCCTGTCAGTCAACGAAGGCTGCCGCAAATGTGCCTGTTCAAAATTACTCGTGATGTGAATGACTGGTCATAAAACAATCCTACTCACTTTCAAGATAACAAAATGTTTTTTAATCATTGGAAATGTAAAACTATGGTCCGTGTATCATCGGATAATGCGTTCTTCATTTGTAATAAAAAAAAACTCATTCTGTTTTGTTTTCATTCTCTGTTCATTCAATACAGTTCATTCAATATATGTAAAATACATGTTCCTCATTATGAAAATCGTTGTAAATATACATCAGAGTATATAAAATACTTAAGTAAATTCCCTATTACCTAATAGTGAACTATTAAATTTCCAGTGATTAAAAACAATTTCTTGATTTGAAAGATTTAGTTGAAGTATTTTGAACAGGCACATTTGCGGTTACTTATTTTGCGCATGTGCACATCGGATCGCGCAGCCGGTACGAATCGAGCACTGACTGTCTTCTTCGTGTAGTTTTTTCTTTAACTTCTCGTTTGCTCATGTGCGTGCATAGTCCATTTTTGGCAGAAAATGTAAATAGAGGAAACAACAAACTTTATTCGCTATTTTGGTGGAGTTGGATCATATTTTAAGGAGCAAATATTTTCTGGTTTTCCCTCTCTCCTTCCGGCTGCCCTGCCTCAACTCTCGGTGATTTACGGAGTTTCCATCACCATAACGTATTTAGCCGTGCAGCTAACTCTCCGGGCTGGGAGTGAGGAGGTTTTCAGGGAGGGGGGTTCCCAGTCCGTATATTAAGACACCCTGTTTTAATATTTCTCTCCCATAGGCTTGCACTGAATTGATTCTCAAACATACGGAACAAAAGCGTCCCGTATCAGTTCAATACGGAACCATAACCACAGGAACACTCCGTTCTGGCGTCTATCGTTTTTCCCAACCTAATTCTTGTCTGATAAACAGTAAGCTCATCAAAGTAAGTGCCCCTATATCGCTACTTTAACCAAAACCATTGAATAAAGTTCTAAAGTTGTTTTACACTAAGGCCTGCCACGCAAAAAAACTACACGAAGAAGACCAACTTCCGATTCTGAGATCACGAGATTTCCTGTCAACTGCGGAGATTCTCTTGCTGAGATCCGCCATTTTGTTTCTGCAGCTGGGTACTCTCGACAAAACCTGACATTGACTGTTGATGTTTTAGAAAGTTGAAAATGTTTCTGCTGTCATTGGACATATCTCAACTTGACCTGTCATCCTGTATGCTTGACCAGTTTTTCATAGAAATAAACAACAAAACTGAGAAATGCAAAATGGGAGGACTGGGGATTTTAACATGCAATGTGTGTCACCAAAGCTCTCATGACTTAGATTTTAGATTTCCCCTCAAGCTCATAAGAAATACAACCATAGACAGCAGTAAAGTAGACACTTAGCTCTACAGCTTTCTAAAACCCTAAAAACATACACGTGACAATATGATTTTATAAACTCGTAATCATAAAATCACATCAGTTT
The DNA here is from genome assembly GCF_020085105.1 of Siniperca chuatsi. Taxonomy (NCBI): domain Eukaryota; kingdom Metazoa; phylum Chordata; class Actinopteri; order Centrarchiformes; family Sinipercidae; genus Siniperca; species Siniperca chuatsi. The sequence continues at coordinate 7,112,072 of NC_058050.1, read as the reverse complement.
GTCACTCAAGACGAAGTGGTGACAATGAAAATGATTTTATAAACTCACAATCATCACACCACAACATTTTATCACTCAAGAAGAAGTGGTGACAATGAATATGATTTTATAAACTCACAGTCATCAAACCACATAAATTTACCACACATGAACAAGCAGTGACAATGAATCTGAATATTAACCAGAAGAGGAAGTGTACTTACACTTGATTAGCTGGATGTATGAGACAGAGGATCCTGAAAAGCAACATAATTTAAAGGTTAGTTGCTGAGGCAATAACTGTGGAAAGGTTCACAGTACATTTTACTTTTTGAGTTCTCCCATTAGTGTCTTTCACTTTGTTGTGAGGTTTGGGACATTGGTAGTAAAAAATCAAACTATCTAACTTACCTGTTGACTTTAACGGAGCCACAAAAGTGTTGACTGCAAAAGAAAATATTTGAGTTAAATCCAGCTTCATTCATGTAAATGTGGCATGTTTTTATGTTTTGATACTCACCTGTTGGGGTGATATTATTTGGCTTCAATGTAGAGACTTCGTCCTTGAAAAGATAGAAAATAAACCATAATCACCTTCATCATCCTTGTTACTTTGTTGTCTAACTGTCAGAAGAGAGCTACAGATTACATTTAGTCATTGTCAAAGTGAAAACCATGTGTCTCCAACATATAAACGTGCCATGAACTATGACACAGATTTGTTTTAAACTTGGTGGGGAATCAGCTTTTTTTTTTTTTTTTTTTTTTTTTGATGATTCAATGGGTTTTCGGAGGGTTTTATGATGCAGGAGAATCTTCTCAGCTTATGTAGCGCTTTAATTTATCTGGAAAATATAAAAATGATTGAAGCCAGATAAATTAGGTCAGATTTAAAATGGGAACTACTTGGTTTACACAATACAGCACATGGACACGATGACAGGAACACCCATACAATGTCTAGTCAATCATAATGTCGCTGCCAGAGGCACTTTTTGGGACTCACTGGACTTAGCAAACAGCAACAAAATTAACTTGTCAAAAAGACTGAGATTAGACTGGAACTGCTGTCTGATAGCATGGAACAAATTTAGAAGCTACTTTTTTTGCATGTAATATAGTTGTTATATAATTTTACAACTTATGGTTTTTATGTAACATCATGAGTGGAACATGTGTCTTAACATGTGTTGGCATTCAATTCCCAAAACACATGTTCAGTCACGTGACATGTATCAGCTACATGAGAGTGTCACACATGAAATACGAAGTCTAACATAGTAGTCCAAAACTGTTCCGACTGCATTACTATTCAGTCATTAAGTCACTATAATGTTGCTATAATGTAAACTGTCAGGTAATAGATGACACTTAAAACAGTGAATATGATTCTAAAGGTAATTTTCTCTTCACCTCTCACCTCAGTGGACTTTGGTTTGATTGAAGTGAGAACTGCAGCCATAACCACCATGGCCACGGTGAGGAGACCACACCACACCTGCAGCAGCAGGTACTTATGAGAGGACTTCGACTGACCCTCCATTCTGTCAAATACACACACATGCACATTCGTTTTGTCATATATTTGAGGAGATTGTACTGATTTTAATTACTTCCCTGGAGACTTAATGTAATACCAAGTCTGACCCTTTTTACATCCTGGCCCTTATTTTTGTAGTTTTGAGTATCATTCTTAATAAGTAACTAAGTACATTTTCTCAAGTAGTTTACTTAAGTACAATGTTGAGGTACGTGTATTTAACTTAAGTATTTCGATTGTATGCTACTTTATATTTCTACTCTACTACATTTCAGACTGAAATATTGTACGTTTTACTCCACTACATTTATTGGACAGCTATAATTACTAGTTACTTTTCAGGTTAAGATTTTACATTTTACAAAAACATATGATGAGCTTCTACATAAAGTGCAGATGAAGATTAAACCAGCAGTTTCCAATCTTTTTGGCTTGTGACTCCTTACAGAAAAGCATTGTCAATGGGGCCCCTTGTCACAATTCAGATGTCTATGAGTTGTTCGCCGTTCCACCAAAGAGACATTCACCCTCTGAACTTCTCACATGGTTTCATTTAAATAACTGTTTGTGGCCCAAAGATGTACAATTATCCAATGTTTCATAAAAAAGCAAAGATTAGAGAAAAGTCTAAAAAATGAAAACAAATTTGTGTAGCAGAACTTTCTTTTTCTTCTTCAGATTCATTTTGTGACCCTTTGGAGGGGGCCCGACCCCTAGGTTAAGACTGGACTAAACTATCTAACTGTATATAAAGTAGTTAAAACTAGCTCCAGCTTGACCAGCTACAACAGTAAAATGCTGCTTACACATTGATGCATTAGTATTAACATTAGTATTAACAATCTAATAATGCAATGTACAATAATTTGTTTTACTCCGGAACGAGTACTTATTTATTATTTTGATACTTTTAGTATGTTTGGCTCATGACACTTTTTTACTTTTTACTTGCATTTTATTTGGTAAATAACATGACTCAGAGCCAAAACTCATAAAATAGGACTCAGCTTGTAAATAAAAACCTCTAACTAAAAATTTAACCTCTAACTCACACACAACAACAGGGCCAAATGGATGGCTGTATTGCACACATTGCATCATGGGTATATGTACCCTCAGCTCATAACCACTTTGCAGCTGCTTCTCTGGGATTTTACCTCAGTGGGAGTTTTTTGGTCCTGCACAGAGAATAGTATGTCAGTGTATAGTTTGTGGTTTGGTTGTTTATTTGTAATAACATAGACTGAAACTTATCAGTGATTGCTAAAATACCACTAGCCCTGAATTGTGTGTCAAGTGGCTGTCAGTCAAACTCCAAACCTTTAAACAAGAATGTTACGATGGTCTCCGTGTAATTTCCAGTAGCATACTTTTCATACTGGTCCAAGCACATTACTCTACTTTACATTCCAGTGTATATGATTTATGATTCGCAGTAGGTAAAACAGTGTGTCCCATAAAGGTTAAGCACTATTAGGTTAATTACAGTAAATAAATCCAAACAATATCCCAACAGGTCTTATTAAATCTGGAATAGCCTCTTGACCACTGACTATGGAAACGGAGGGAATTTGATGCTCAAAGATGTAAATTTTTGAGAACTCAAATTTTCATTAAGTGTTTTGTTCAATTGTACCAAAACATGTCATTATTTCCTCTGGACAACGAGCCTGAGGAAAATAGTGCAGAAATACCGAAAAGATGTCTTGATTTAAAAAATCCCACCCTTGAACATGTTTTTTCCCGTGTCTACACATACTAGTATAGTTTTGGAATTTAAGCATCTCAACAGTTTTCTCTCAACAGCAATGATCTTATCCACAGATCACTGAATAAAAACATCAGTTTTCTCAGAGATATCACAGGAATGTAAAACAATGGCACACCTTTAAGAGAGAATCTAAATTCACTCACTAAATCTTGACTCACCCAGTGTGTGTTGAACTCTCAGTGTCCAAATTCATCTGCTGCTTCTCTCTGAGAGACATGACAGGTTGACAGGGTTTTCCCTTTTACATGGGCTTGTAGTGAAGATGAGATGGAGTTTTTTTTTTCCTCTGTAGAGAGAGTTGTGGTTACACAGAGAGGAGGAAGGAGGCTGTGGTGTAGGTGGCTCCACTTGTGGATAGCAAAGCATATTGCATGTGAAGCAAAACTGAGAAGTACCACATAAGAACTGGTGTGAAACATTTATTGGATTAATGAAACCAAAACGCAGTTTCATATAGTATAACTGATATGGAACAAATGGCCACCCTTAATTCCCCTAAAATGAAAGTAAGTAAGTACAATATTTAACAACAAATTGTTTAGAAGTTTAAATATGTTGATAGATGATACGGATATTTTATGTCCGTGGTGCAGCCCCTCACTGTCACGTTAATGTTTGTTGTGGGTGGTTTGTGTTTCCCCACATTTATAGGTCACTGTCAGAGTTTAACACCCAAACAAATATTATGGGGACTTTTTCTTCACACCATGCATTTGAAATGAATTGACCTGATGTGTGATGAGGAAATACACTGCCTTTGTGAATGTGTAATGCAACATATGGCGTCCCTTTTGACATGCTGTTGCCTCATTCTATCTCTCATCAAAGTCTATTTTCTGAATAAAAGACTCAGTATAAAAGTGTTTACATATGTAGTCAGTGGTGGAAGAAGTATTTAGATCCTTTATAGTTTAAAAATACTCCAAGTACAAATACAAGTAAAAGTCCTCAAAATGTTACTTAAGTAAAGGTCCAGAGGTATTATCAACAAAATGTACTTCAAGTATCAAAGTAAAAATACTCATTATGCAGAATGGCTCCTGTCACAGTATTATAGTATTATATAATATTATATTATTCAGTTTTTATCACTAACGAATTCATGTAAGAGCATTTCAATGTTTTAGTTTCTCAATATGGAGCTAATTTTAGATACTTTGTATACTACTGGGTCAATTAGTAGTATAGTACTGCATCACATCATATGAGCATATCATATGTTCTTCTATATAAAAAGTAACTAGTAACTACAACTGTCAAATAAATATAGTGGAGTAAAAAGTACAACATTTCCTTCTGAAATGTAGTGTAGTATAAAGCATAACATGGAAATACTCTTGTTGTACTTAATTACAGTACTTGAGTAAATTTGTTACATTCCACCACTTGTCACAGATATGCCAGGCCTCACAGCCAGTAATCACCCACACCTGCTGCCAGTTACACTCCTGCTCCCCATCAGTCCCAATCACAGCCGGTACAAAATCACACTACTCACCTCAGTCAGTGTCCAACCTCGTTCAGACATAGGACTCCTTAACCCATTGCTAGAATGCTTCATTCCAGTCTCCTGGTGGTTTCTCTAGTCTCCCGGTGGTTTCTCCAGTGTTTAGCCAGTCTGTATCTCCCTCCTACAAACTTTCCACTCTCCACACCCTCCACTTCTGGCTATCATCTAATAAAGAACATTCCTGTCCACCTTGGTGTCCCCTGCCTGTCTGTAACCGTAACACCGCTGTATGTAGCAAACTTAAAGTTTAAAGGGTTAAGAAAGCTCCAAATGAATAAATTTACGCTTCATGAAGTCTTGGAACATACCTCAAATTTAGATGTTCAAATACATGTGGGGGTTGTTTCTTTAAAAAATTTTGATTCAGCAACTTTCTTCCTGTTCCTTGTTTGACTAATCAATTATGGGGCAAATTGCACAAGGTTCATCTAATGCTACTTTTTAAAATCTTATTTGCAAATCAATACCATACATTTTTGGTCATTTTTTGTCTGTTTAATTTTGTTGTGGCTTTTTTTGGTCATTTAATTTTTTACCAGCACTTGTCGTTTAACAGAATTTGCCAAAACCTTTCCATTAGGTAATGCAATATGTGTGAAACGCATTTTAAGATAAGATAATATAAAATGACGTTTAGGTAAAGTGACACCCCATAGGTTACAAACGTGAAGTGATGTTTTACATTTGCGGTCAGAGTTGTGTTGTCCAACTGTTGGATACTGATACAAATACAAAGAGGGAATTTTGTACTAAAAGACTGCTAATGCCTAATATTAGCTTCAGATAAACTTTGGAATGTATTTTTTTACACAGAGCAAGAACTGTGGATTTTGTCCCCTATCACTTACATTGAAAGCTCATTAGGAAGAGATCTTTTAATGCAACCGTGCAACAGCAAGAACGTTTTGAAGAAAAGGAAATGTCGACCGGGTTACGTTTTCTATTAACATAATGAGGAAATGTTGTTAATTAACATATCTGACAAGTTACAAAAACATTGATACTAAACGTGTCAGTAAAATTTACATTTTGATTAAATTTTTTCCCCACCAAAATATTTGATCCTGCAATACAATATCTGCTTATAGTGACTACAGCATTATTAAACTTTTTTATGGTTATGTTTAAGCCCTCACAGCGCTTGGTTAAGATTAGAGAAAGTGTTTATTAAATTTTAACCAAAACTACAACCTTTTCCTAACCTTAACCGAAGTGATTTAAACCCAGCCACAGACGGGGATCTGGATGCGAACTCCAGACTCTGGTGTCACAGTCCTGCTACTCTGGTGCAGTTCATAAATGTAGCATTTCATTCACTCAAAAAACATTGCCTCTGAACATAAACCAGCTAGCGATGACATTTTTCAGTACAATGTAATTGGGAAAACAATTTAGTACTATATAAACATAATCTTTAGGAGACAGGGTTTTTTATGGCCAATATGAACAGGATGAATGATTACAGAAAGCAATGTACATAAGGGCATCTGACTATTATTTTAAGACAAACTTGAAAAATTGTGAACCTATCCTTTAAAGTGGACAGAACTGCACTGGAGAAGCTGCCCTGCTTTTACTTTTACCCACATCCTGAAAGCTGCACTAATGCAGTTACCATCATTACTATAGATAGGACTCTATTGCTGAAACGCTGTCTTGTGGAATGAATTGATGGTAAGAGGAACAAAGTTACAGTATTTCAAATGTAAATGTAGAAATGAGGATGAGAAATCTTGGTATGAAAACGGTAGTGAAAGTTGCAGTTGGGTTTTGAAGAATGCAGTGTGAGACAGAGAGTAAGGGTCAATTTCCATTTCACTTTACTGTGTTTGGTTTCATGCTCCATGGGACATCCCCAACCAACCAGACTATGTTCTCCTGGATTATGTAAATGTCACCAACTTTCTCCTACTGTATCTCTGTCAAGCACAAACACACACACACACACACACACCCCTACATATGCAACATGAAAGACATGTGGGCTTGATGTGGGCTGTTGGGTGCTGTCCCCACTTAAAACAACAAAGGGAACAAACTGTTCACAATTGCCTCCTGTGTGTCCTACCTGTAATAGTAAAGTATTTAATGAAAACAGGTATGGTTTCTTCTTATCAAATGTTTCTACATAATTTCCCACCAGGTTCAATTGGCCAGTTAATATGAATAGAGATCAAAGTAAGCTCTGATTCTATTAGGATTTGAAAAAAACAAAATAAATACATATGGTCAGTGTGGTCTGAAATAAAGAACTGTGTGCCCCAAAACTCATAAGCCATAGAAAACCAAGTTGTTCTTTTGTTTTAGGTCATTAGTTCTCATGTCAAAGTTCAACTCCGCCCAATGAGAACATTATGTCACTCTGTTTAGTCCCACTGGTGTAGATCCTATAATGCATTTATTTGAACAAATACTCACAGTTCTGGTTTTCGAAGACATCGCTGGTACAAGCATGTGATTTATTAAAAGAACCATAAATAGAACTTAAAGACCCTGCAAACTTGTTTCAATCCTAACTATTTCTCTATAACATGTAATATTTATTATTAAAACAGCAACAATAAGTTAATGTTTTGCAAAAAAAAAAAAACTTCTTTAGGTATAATTCATTAAGAGTTTAACAGTAAAAAACTCAGCTAATCTGCTTCATCAGGACTTTTTGGGTGTGATTTGATCAAATTTGATTGATAGTGGCCTGGCAAGAAAACAACCCCACAACATATCATCAGATTTAATTCCAATCATGTTAAATCCTGATTGGTGCAGGGAAGTACGTGACATCATGTTTTTCCAAATGAGCTGATTGAGAAAAAAGGTTTTAAGGTTTAAATTATATACGAAGATGATAACACAATGTGTGTGGAGCCTGCAGCAAAGATGGAAAGATTGAAAGTGAGGGTTAAATTTTCAAGTTTTGCTTCACTTCAAGTCAGCATTGGAAAAACAAGAACAAACACAATCTTTGAACTGTTTTAAAATATTTTCATATGTCATTATACCAAGATGTAAAGACTGAAGGCTCTCGTCTTGGACAGAGCTACAGTTCACTTATTTTGCCGTAACAGAGTCATGTTTTTAAGCATTTTTAAAGCCCCCCTCCACTCAAAAATGTGTTTTGCTTATTGTTACTTCACTTGGATGTTTGACCTTCAGTGTACAGAATGATGTATGTGCAGAGTTTGACACTAGAAGGTTGTTTTCACATTCATCTGTTGAAAGTGGAAAGTGTGTTCAAGGCCTCTACATACGAGCATGATTTTGTGACATCACAACTAGTTGGGAAGCCAATCATGGTCCAGTATGCAACTTACACAAGTGTGATGTGGACACTTGAAACCTCCAGTGCACACAAGAATGGAGACACTTTGTGTTCAGCAGTTACACTTTTAAAATGAAAAATAACTGCATATTCATAGATTCTGGATTTTGCAATAAGGGTGAATAAGTAGATGTAATTAGTTAACTGAACTTTTGATGTGGAAAAACATATCAGACACATCGTTTGAGTATTTTAATTTGTCTTTAAACATGTCTGGAGGGGATCTTTAACATAAGACAGTGGATGCTTTTTTTAAATGTAATTTTTGTACCACATCACTTTTCATCTCACATTTTACCCGCTGCATACTCTCAAGTTTTATGATAATAAAACACAATTTAATGTGAAACAAAATGTTCATGGACCTGTATTGGTGGACCAGACGCGGAATCTAACTTAAGTAAAATTTTGAAGTACTTGTACTTTATTTGAGTATTTCCATTTGATGCTACTTTGTACTTCTCCACTACATTTCAGAGGGAAATATTTTACTTTTTATTCCACTACATTTATCTGACAGCTAGAGTTACTAGTAACTTTTAAGATTAAGATTTTACATAAAAAACACATGATCATCATACAGTATAACATACATCGCATTGTTAAAGATTAAACCACCATAGCTTTGGCCTTTGGCTTGTGACCCCTTACAATAAAGCAGTGTCTTCATACATTTTGCTGATAATACTTCTATGCTCCTACTTAAGTAGGATTTTGAATGCAGATTTTGAATACTTGTAATAGGGTATTTTAACATTGTGGTTTGATGGTACACTGGAGTGCGTTATCCAAGCAGAGACCAATAATGGTAAACCAGCCTGCGAAAGTTGATGAAGGGAATTCAACTTCTGTTTTTTTGTACTTCGTCATCATGTTCTTGTCCCCCATAAACATTTCCAACGCCCTGGTCAATTTCACGACCATGTGTGTTACTAAGTGACTGTGCTTTGTTTACTAAATACATATTTGAAGAAATGTCTTACAGTTGGGATGTGTCACTGTCGGCATGACACATTCAGCAGTGATGAGAAAGAGCAGAACATTGAGTTCACAGTCATGCTGCCTTTTGTTTGCTCCAGGGTAAAGGTGAGGTACAAAGAAGGTAAGTGACTGTGCAATATCGGTTGTTGTGGTAACAACAAGAGCATAAACACAAACACATTGCTGATACAATTATTCTCCTTCTGTTTATTCTGAGTAAACTGTTGTTGCTTGTTTGGGAAATGTAATACCCATCACTTTGTTTGCAGGTGAGATGTTTTTCCAAAGAAAACTGACCAGAAACAGGGTGTAAAAAACAACGGTGTATGAATAAAATCTGTATTACATCATACGACAACATAGAGTAGCAAACAAGTCATTTATTTATATGAAACTGATCCTGATCATTACTTTAATAGAGTCTTAATGAACCAATATTTTTCTTGGCAGAACTGCATCACATTTGCCCCACCACTTTCAGGTTTTCAAAAAATAATTTCTTTGAGGCATAAAACCAGTAAACAATTGTGCTGCCTTCATTCAAATTATGTGAACAGGTATTTCTGTTAAGTGGCATCATGGGAATTCCCCGGGTTACTGCTGAGTGGATGTGGGTGGATTCTCCCCCACAAAGGTGTTTTTCTTTTCTTAACTCAAACGATTGTGCCTCTGGTTATTTGGACTGAAAGGAATAATGGGTGGATGAGCAAACAACCAAAACAACATCATGGCTGCCTTCACTTTTCATCATAGCATCATATTTTTGACACTTCAAATCACTGGTTTTTATGATGTCATTTGATGTTGATGAAAAAATGTTGGTACTCATTCTCAGTCTATGGTAAAAGGTGAATAAAATACCACATTTCCTGAAGGAAACACTACTTTATTTGTTTCACTGTTACACAGGGAAAACATGAAATAATCTTATTATCATCCAGAACGTCCATGGCTCTAGCAACAGCATCCTGTAAGAAATTGTGTAGAACCAAGAGCCTGTAATTTTAATCAGCAAGTACAGACCAAGTATGAAAAATCATTAAAATGGCAATGGAAGTCAGATGTAATATTCATGCCTACCTCAATGTGAATATTTAGGTGCAAAACTCTGTAAATGCAAAATAAATATAATTGTTAGATTCAAAAAGAAATATTTTAAGATTCAGAAACACCCCCCCAAATAAAAGAAAGGTAAATTATCTAAACGACATACCTTTCTCTTGAGGTACTCTGACACTTGCCAACATGTTATGGCAAGCCGAGTTTTTCAGAAATGCTCTCATCACCTCAGAGTCGATATCACTCTGGCGAGCTACAGTGAAATACAATTGACAAAAAAAGGTTGATTGCTGTCAAACATTTACAACAATCACATGGATTGTTTGTTTAAATTAACCTTACCTTACCTTACCCCAAAATGAAAATTGAGTACCCACTCACTTTTATGTCTGTTGTGATCTAAATGCTTTGCAGCCAAAAATAATTAAACACCCAGTTTTTACCTCATGATATCCTGAATGTTGCTGCATGGTCATTGGATTTTGACTACACTGCCAAAGTATTACAAGCCAAAGCACAGTAACTACATATTTGGTCAAAACTGAGATAAGACTGGAATCTGACTTTTTGGCATTTGTTTTACCATATAAAAATATTATTATGCCATAGAAACATATGATTTCTGTGAAAACAGTGTAGAAAATTGTCACAGAGAGAACGACAACTAGACGGCTAAAGCGGGAGAGCTAACACTATATCAATGAAAGCTAGCCAGTGGAAAAGCTACAGGCTAGCCTTAGCTAAAGCTAAAACAAAATGTATGCAAACAGCTATTTCTACGCGCCTCCCCTGCTGATTTTGACAGATTCATAAATTTAAAAAATATTTTGTGCTTTGCTAGTGCTAAGTTCTTATGTGAGTTCTCTGATTAATAAATGTATTCTTTGATTTTGAAACAGTAGCCTTATGTTGTTGCTACAACAGAGCAGGAGGGTTATTATTTATTTCAATATACTGTGAATATCAAAAGTAGAAGAGCAGACAGACACTAGTGAACAAACTAGTTTAAATGGAAAAGAAAGCTAAAAGAACACATTTTGTTTGTAGATAAGTATAGTATCTGCATATTTTAGGTCTATGGCACTGGAAAGTCCTTAATCAACCTAGGTATAAAATTAAGACATTACAATCTTTCTGTAAAGCAGTTTGCTGGCCAGCCTGAAACATTTTTACCATTTTTCTCAATTTTACTGCTTCTGTGGATACTGCTCTCTGCCTTTGTAGGACAGTACAAAACACAGATTATGCAGGACAAGGTGAAGATATTTTATTGGTATTTGACTTAGAAGGCTGTAGAAGGTAATAGTTTGGGAGAGGGCTGAAATTAGTAATATTTGGGGTGAACTATTCCTTTAAGATGGCTTACCATACAACATGAATCTGTTGAGGGAGTCCTCTGTGTCTGTCTTGCTTAAAGGTGGCTCTACTTCCTGGAAAATTATGCACTCCAGGCAGTTGGCCCACTTGCCGCTCCAAAACAGGTTCCTCCGCTCTGGCTTTCCTGAAACAAAACAACAAGAGGCCAGCAACAGTAGTGATCAGTGACAAGACTAAGTCAACATAGTGCTGTGTGCTCTCAAAAGGCTACAAGACTAATCATTAATAGAGGTGTCTTTGTTCTAAGGCTGCTTTCTCGTAGTTGACCAGTAGACTCTGATGGCCTTGGTCAATGCTGGATTACCAATTGGACAAAGCAGACTGCTCCAGGCTTACTGGGTGTCAACTGGTTTTCTAGTATTCAAGTATGCACCACAAAAGCACACCTTGGGAAATACGCTAAAATTTGCTTTCTGACAGAGAGTTAGATGAGATGATTAATACCAGTCTCATATCTGTTTGTTATACAAGGCTACAGCCAGAAGCCATTTCACTTAGCTTAACACAAAGAATGGAAACAGGGGAAAACAGCTGGCTCTGTCTGACTAACAAAATCCACCTAACAGCACCTCTTAAGTTCACAAATTAACACATAATGTCTCATTGTTATTTTTGTTCCAAAACGAGGTACTTTCTCTCTTTGCCCTGTTGGCATCCACCTGTTGAAATTCCTTTTTTTTTTTTTTTGTAATGTAGGCTCTATTGTAGTTCACCATAGCAATATTTTGGAAATAATCTTTGGAAAGCTATAGCTATGTGTCCAGTCAGTGTGAAGAAAAGGATTTATACCCTTTCCCTCACACTACTACCTAATTGTTCTACATGAAACAACTTGAGTATAATTACTGAATCCTTGTAATGTTTTGGTGTGAAGGTTTATCTTGTTTTATTTTAAAACTGGCACAAAATTCCCATCTGCAAAGTCTCAAAAAATAATAATAATAATTGGCACCCATGCCTATTCATCACTTCTGTGTGCATGTGTGGGTGTTTTTAACATCTGTGAATGCAGATGGTACTGTAGTTACCTTGCAGTTCCAAATCATCCCTCTCAGGAGGTATAGTATAGGTCCAGGTCTGATTTTTGCAGTTATCTCCTCTAAAAAAACATTTTAAAAATAAATACACATTTAGCATGAAACAGTTTTATATTTCATGGAATAATGACATAATAAGATAAACATGGCAACAAGACTTTCAGTTTTGAAACAGAAATTCACACTTTTTAAACGTCACTTCCCTAATTCTGGTGTCTATTTATGATCTTGGGTTTTCTTATTTCTGTTTTTTCTCACAGCAGAGCCACTTTCATACTGTCTACATCTCTCTCCCTATCCTTGTGTACTCTGGTGTGCTCTCCTCTCCTGGTGTTCCTTGTCAGTCCTCTGTTCGTCACTGTGTGTGTGTGTGTGTGTGTGTACCGGCCTGGGCGGGGTTGCCTGGTTTTCCCTCCTGCAGCGGATCACCGGCACTCCTGAAGTTCATCATCCAATCGGTCTCTACCTCCCAACCAGCGCTAGATCGTCTCCGTACTCTCTTCTACGGCTCTCTTCTCGACTCAGTTAAGTATATTGTTACCCGTTATTGTCATATCTCGTGTAACCCTGTCTGACTCTGCCACAGAGTCACTCCCTGGCGGTGATCGCAGCCACCGTGTGTCCTATGATCTCTGCAATGCCTCTTCCCTATTCTGCCTGCCACGCTACCCAAGCCATATCCAGAAGCCCCGCTCTGCGGCTGCGCCCCTGGAACCCAGCCGGTGCCCCACGGACTGTGTCGGTAGACTGCACTCCTGTCCCCAGCGAAGTACACCTGTTCCGCCCTCTCTGGAAGAGCGCTCAGCGACCAATACTGGTGTACAAATGTGTAAAAACTGTCCGGCTCTCCACCTCGCTGTGCTCTGCTTTTGGGTCCTTAGATAGTAACCCATAACACATACATATAAATGTATACACGTGTTATATAATTAAAACTTGATGTCCAGTGGTGGAAAGTAACTAAGTACTTTACTCAAGCTTAAGTACAGTTTTGAGGTTCTTTTACTTTACTTGAGTATTTCCATTTTATGCTACTTTATACTTCCACTCCACTACAATACAGAGGGATATATTGGACTTTTTACTCCACTACATTTGACAGGTGTAATGACTAGTTACTTTTCAGATACATAAAAAACAATATAAGCTTATCAGATACAATGCATTGTTAAAGAGTGCTCAAAAAAAAAAGAAGAAGTGTCTGCTTGGGGCCCCTTGTCATGTTTCAGATGTCTATGAGTTGTTAGCAGTTCCACCAAAGAGACATTTCACCTCTAAACTTCTCAGATGGTTTCAGGGCTCTAAGAGGTAAAATGATTTATTTCACGAAAAGGCAAAGATTAGACAATAATCCAAAACATTATTTTGCGTCACAGAACAACAACTTTTCCCCCTCCTTTCCTACCCTATTAATCATACCATGACCCCTCAGTTTTATCTTGTGACCCTTAAGAGGTGGTCGACCCCTAGGTTGTAGGCTGGACCATTTAGACTACTGTATATAAAGCAGTTAAAACGAGCTCCACCTCCACCAGTTACAACAGTAAAATTATGCTTACACACTGATGCATCAGTATTAATCTAATAATGGAATATATAATAATATGTCCATCATGGGGGCCAATTTTCTGCAGAATGAGTACTTTTACTTTTGATGCTTTAAAATGTAGCTAAAAATACTTCTGTACTTTTACTTAAGTAGGATTTTAAATGTAAGACTTTTACTTGTAATGCAGTATTTTTACATAGTGGAATCGATACTTTTACTAGTAGTTCTTCCACCAGTGGCTATTGTAAATGAATAAAATTATGACCCAATCTAGACTTAAACATGTTGTTAATGTGAGTTCAAATAGTCACTTAAAATGTACAAAATACACCTGTTTTTAATTAATTCAAACTAAAAAGACAAAAACTAAGCTAAGACTTAATAAACATTTATACTTTATTGACTTATTACTAACTGCTGTGTAGTAATTCACCAAAAGATCAGTTATCGCCATGAATGTCATGTCAAAAGCTTTCCATTTCCTATATTATAATATCTTGCTACATCTCATACTAGTTTTGGAGAAGGGCCTTTGACCTCATCATCACCTGCTTCATAAAAGATGCAGATGTGAAGTGTTTTATGAAACATTTGCACTTCCTTTTATTTAAATTTTTTCTTGTTTAGACTTTCAAATGTTGGGATTTATTCCTATATGGTAGTGTGTGTGTATTTGCTGCCTCACATGCGCATATGTCCAGTCAGCAGTAGTGTGTCATTGGCTTTCTCTTCCATGGTGAACCAAATGTTGTCCAATGCTTTGAACCTCTGGATGTCAGCCTCTCTGCGACTGACTGCTGCTTTAAAGTACCATTTCCCCAGATACTAAAACAGACAGAGACACAGAGAAGTGGCATGACAGTGTGGGGTGGTACAGGTACACGAACGAAACCTATTTTCAGATATAAGCCCACAACTTGCGGCAAAGACCTCTTGTGGAAAGAACAGAGGGAGTGGAAAGTGTGTCTGTGTGGCTGCGTATTTTCTCGGTTAATCTCTCTGTATCTACAATAACTGTGAAATGCCAGTGCATTACGCAATGACACACAACCAAAGGGTATACTGTATATTAAGATATTAAAATTAGGTTAAATGCATGTATCACAAATTACAAAATGTGTCATAAAATTCAGTTCCCTGGAAAGTCATACGAAATGAAGTGCCAATGACAATAATCAAATGTTTTTGCGTAATAGGTTATGGTATGTGAGTACCTTTTGCATTTTGATAATCAGAAAATCTAAATTTTGTTTCTCACCTGCTGACGGTCGATAGTGGTTGCAGGTAACTGCTCAGGAAATGAGCAAGGAACAATGGCCTGATACAACAAACCATATAAATAGAGAAAATATGACCATGCTTCATTCAACATAGCTGCAACCTAAGAGCTTGACAATGAGCCTGATCAAAATGTCTGTTACTCCTCAAGAGACTCTGAATTTTTGTAATGTTCCAACATGTCACGTTAAAAGAGTGTGGGTGTAAGTAAATTATTAACATGTATAGCTGCAATATCCGTGATCTTTGAAGGAGTTGAATAGAGTCAGGCTACTCAACACACTGCTGCTACACAATACCAATACCAGTTCACCCCCCCACTCTTTACCTTTGTTATTGTCTTGCACTGTCTTAATTTTGCACTGGGGGTGTTGTTTCTGCACCATTGTCCTGAGGGAATGACATTTCATTCTAATGTATAGCTGTATATTGAGGAATGACAATAAAACCCACTTGAACTTGAACTAATAGGTTAAATATGGGGTGTCTCTGTCCTTTAATGTAAAGACTCAACTTTAGGATAAACACATTTATAGTAAAATGAACACAGCGAGCTTTACTCGTGTTCCAAAATCTGCTCAAAAGAGAAACTCTCTCAGTAGGCCTCATGAAGAGTCCTACTGAGTCATCAGCTTCACGTAGGAGGTGGTGGTTTCTTTTAAATCACTTCAGCAAAGCTATAGTTAATTATAGAAAGTTTCTTACTATTGGCAAGTAAACTAACATGCTACAAACTCAAGAGACTGCTTTGAAATACTAAAATAAAAACCAGAGCATTGCTTATTTGTTTGAGTTTGGTCTGTCCTAACTGAAGATTTCCCACACACTCTGTGTCAACATACATCTACTAGGAATCATTAACTACTTGTTTGACGTTAACGGTGACTTTTTAATCATCCTACGACAGTGTTTGTCTATCTGGTTTTGAAAATTTTAGAGACTGCTGATACGAAATGCTGATTATTATATTTCAGTTAATCATTCAATCTTTTGATCTATAAAAGAAAAGTTAAAAATGCCTATCACAATTTCACACAGTACAATCTGACATACTCAAATTACTTGTTTTGCCTGACCAACAGTCCATTTAGTTTAATATTATAGAAAAGTGAGAAAACTAGCAAATATTCCCATAGGAGGACTGAAACCAGTACATTTCTGGCATTTTTGCTTAAAAATGACTTAAATGATCAGTTATCAAATTAGTTGCTGATTCATGTTGTTTTGATTGACTAACTGATTAATCAACTAATCGTTTCAGCTTTAACATTTGTTATCATGAGGTGAACTTATAGACTGAGATCATGTTATACTTGCGTTCTACACGTACTTCCACAAGGTGGTGTCAAACAACAACCTTGTCTGTACACATTATAACCGTATAAACTTCTCTAGAAATCAAAAATGTTGATGTCAAGGGCTTCGTTCATCAAACCAACTGAACTAACCATGTCCAGGTGACAGGACTGTATCCAAACGAATCACACCTGAAAATGTTTTGCTGCTATCTTGATGGAAATAGACATTACTGACACAGATCATGCATATGATGCAGTGTAAAATCATATCTAGATTTCTGTTTTGTTGCAATCTGTTCCTCCATGTATAGGACTACTTCTAGTTCCTGCACACCTAATCCTAATTTTTTTACTAAAATGAGGTGAGCAGGACAGCCTTTTTCCCTCCTGACATGCACACCACTACAATATGATGTGCAGAGAATTACTACCTTTGTCAAGCTTAAAATATTTTATTTTTTGTTGAGACTTTGTCTGAGAGCTGTTGATTCAACCCTACTTAAATTTTTGATGCTGCAGTTTGCAGTGCTGTTGGAATAGAAAGCCAATTACCAGTTTGCAAACTTTTAATTTAATGGCAATTGAACTACAGCTATTATGGATGTGCTGTGTTTTGTTGCTGTTTATGGTTAGACACAGCAACTTATCTTTTGTTATTGTGCAGCAAAATCAATACCATTTCAACAACTTTCACTATTGCATATTGTTAAAGGCCTTGTTGTATTCCTGTTTTTGAATATGTGATTTTGTTGGATGCCCATGAATTCTAGTCAAGTGATTTTCATGCATATTAGCTAGTTAATGGAAGTAGCACCAAAAACAACAGCAGATCTTTTAAGTTTTTTTTATTGTTTAATCATGTTATTGATGAACAAAGTATCAATCAAGTGCCACATAGAGTTAGAGAGCTAAGTATTTAAACCAGAGTGATTCTTGGATATGAGTGAAGAAAGTGTGGACAGGAGCTGGACAGGACAGTACAACAAGTAGCCAGTTAGCGAATAATGGTTCACCTAATATAAACCAGTTCATAAGTGCGAGGCTGTAAATACTGGAAGGACTGATGTAACACACAAAAATACAGCTGTTCTCAGTATATTTTCCCAGAGTCAGACAAGGATTTAGAAAATTAGGCCAAGCACAGGGATTGCTTAACTTTCACTTTAAACATTTCTTAAGATGTATTTTCAAGAATTACTATGAGCAAAACTTTCAAGTAATACTACTGAAAAGTCAATTCTCACAAAACTACAGCTTAATTTTTTACTTTAAGTAGAACGTGACCCTATCCAAACGCTACTAGCGAGCAATTTCATTATTAAATCTAATTTATTTTAATAAATTGTTTCTTTCACTTCCTGGCCCTCTAGTAGTGTTACATCAGTGACAGAGGGACGATCTGGGTGTATGGTAGCTTCTTGTTCCCCCTCTCTGATGGCATGGCACATCCACCTATGACTCCCCCTTCAGCACTGACACCAGGTCTCCACTCTCCTTCAGCTCCTTGAGTATGTCCAAACCTCCGATCAGCTCTCCTTTCACGTAGAGCTGGGGGTAAGTTGGCCAGTTAGAATAAGTCTTGAGCCCCTGACGCACCTCTTCATCCTGTAGAATATCAAAGGTGTCATAATCCACCCCGGTGGCATTCAAAATCTCCAGTGTCTGCCTGCTGAAGCCACATCTTGCAGCCTCCTTGTTGCCTTTCATAAACAGCATGACTGGTTTCTGGTTGATGATGGTCTTCAGGCGGTGCTCCAAGGTGACAGCCTTCGGGCAGGTGTTCTCCAGCTCTCCAGACTCGGCCAGCTCCTTCACTATGTCCAGTCCTCCCACCAGCTCTCCATTCACATACAGCTGAGGGTAGGTGGGCCAGTTGGAGTAGGTCTTCAGCTCCTGTCGTACCTCCTCGTCGGACAGGATGTCGAAGCTGCTGAACTGGATGTTATGCTCCTTCAACAGGGCCACTATCTGCCGGCTGAAGCCGCAGCGGGGCTCCTGCGAGGACCCCTTCATGAAGAGCATGCAGGGGGCCGCGTTGATCAGCTTCTTCAGCCGCTGGTTTAGGTCGGTGGTGCTACCTTCCGCAGCTCCACCCGGACTCCCGGTGACTGCCAAGCGCTGTACCTTCTTGGTCAGCTCCGGAGCATGAGCCCCGTCCAAGCGGTCCACCTTCTCCCCTCCCTTGAAGAAAAGAAAAGTCGGGACAGAAGCGATTTCATACTTCTCAGACACCTCTGGAACAGCTTCCGCCTCTAGCTTGACAAACGTGGTGTTCGTGTGTTCCTTGGCCAGCTCGGCCATCACTTCGTTCATGTGGCCGCACTGAGGAGCCCATGTCGCCTGGAAATGCACTACGGTCAGGCATTTTCCAGCTTTGGCTAAGAAATCTTCAAACTGCTGGTGGGTTGTTGCTTCCACGAGATTCGCCATTTTTCTTCCCCCTGTGTAGCGGTTCCGGTATCGCCCTGACGTCACATCCGTGCAGCCTGGTAGCTTCTGGCAAGTACCAGAGCTTTTACTAGAAAATCATTTACTTGTTATTTGATGATAAGAAACAACTGCATATACTGGATACGTTGAAAGGATAGTGTGACTTTTAAGGTTTTAAGGTAGCCGTTAAATTGTTATCTTTGTGAAAACGAAATACGTTATTGTCTCTGATATAAGCTTATTGTAACGTTTAGTTTATTTAGCATTAGCTTAGCCTCCTCGCTAGTTAGCATAGCTGGTCAAAGTTAGCTTCGTTGCAAACGTCTGCCTGGTTTCCATATTAAGCTAAATCCTGCTAGCAAGCCAATGCTAACTAACGGTTGCAGGCTAACGTTATCTGTAATTAACTTACTGTTAGCATTATACAACATGTCACTGTTCCAAGTTGTCGAATTAATGTAACGTTAAAGATTTAAAATATCCTTGACGTTGACTCTCCAAGCAAGATACAGCTAATCTACGCTAACTTAATTTAGCTAACGTTAACCCTCTTAGCTATGAGTTAGTTAATTAGCTAGTTAACTAGGTTAACATTATGATGCTACCTAGCAAGCGAACTTCAGTGACTAATTACATAAGCCAACGTTAGCTTTTCAGCCTCTGCTACTTTCTTCTGTTTTACCTAGTGTGGGCTAACTAAGTTACACATGTCGATTTCCTTGATCGTTCAGCAGCTGCTGTATTTTTTGTTATTATTACTGATATTAAGGAAGTAACAATTTTGTAAAGATAGTTAGTTATTTTATGTGTATTTTCTATTATTATTAATATTATTATTATGTAAGTTATTTGTGATACTGACGTTTTTGTAACTTAATGGTGATTAGTGGATACATGTAAGTTGTGTCGTAGGGATGCTTGTTGTTGTTGAATTAGAGTTAACAATTATTTTCATTATCGATTAATCTGTCACTCGTTTTATTAATTGAGTAGTTGTTTAGGATGTAAAATGTCAGAAAGTAGTGAAAAATGGGCATCACAAGTTTCCAAAGCCCAAGATGTTGCCCTTAAACTGCTTGTTATGTCCCAGTGGAGTCTAAAACTCAAAGACATTTCATTTACAATGATATAAAAGAGATAAGAGAAGAAAATCGTCCCACTTCTACAATTGGGGCTTTTCTCCTCTATATATTTTTGTAAAGTGAATATTTTGGGGGGTTTGAAATGTTTTTTGTACAAAACAAGCAATATGAATACACCACCATGATCTTTCAGAAATTGTGATGGGCATTTTTTGTTATTTTCTGACATTTATACTCTTGATCATTAGTCAGTTAATGAAAAAAAATTGACATTAATTGTGAATGAAAATTACTGTTAGCTGTAGCCTTGCATCACATTATCGGCTATTTGGCCTATGTATCGGCCAATATTAGCTTATTACCGATATATCATATCGGCGTATATGGCAGCTGATAAGTATTTAGAAACAGTGTCTCCATTATATTGTTTGTCCACCAGACAGCACTGAGGAGTTTATTTTTCAACTATAAAATGTCTTGGTCACATTTCTGTAGATTTAATTTGTTAAATATCAAAAATCGTTGTTTATGTTAAGAAATGAATACCAACTGATATGATATCTAAAATTTAAATCTCTCAAATATTGATATTGGTAATGTGCCCAAGAATCCAGTATCAGTTGGACTATAATTCCTGGAACACATTGTTTTTGTGATACAGGAACACCATGGAGGAACAAACTGCAGACATAGAGGTGACAGTCAAAACATTAGACTCCCAAAGCAGAACCTACACTGTTGGTGCTCAGGTAAATTCATCAGTTCATAGTGCAAACTCTAGATTGAATTCTCATTTTCAGTCAGCCTTTGTGGTAGTCTGACTCATGTCTTCCATCTTTTTTGTAGTTGACAGTGAAAGAGTTCAAGGAGCACATTGCCCCTTCAGTGGGTATCCCTGTGGACAAACAAAGGCTGATCTACCAGGGCAGAGTCTTACAGGATGAAAGGACTCTGGCAGACTACAGTAAGTAATCAAGAGGTTAATTAAAGCAATGTGGAACTCGATTTTATCTGGTTTCAATGGAAATTTTAGATTTCTTTCTGCACTCCTACCTGTTTTGTTATTTCATGTATAATACAAGTGCAGGTTAATAAAAATTGTTTTCTTATTTATTCATCATTATGTGCACATTGATTCTTAACATTGTGGCTACACATGTTGAATATGTAAGTAAGCTGGAATTTACTTTGAGGTATGCCATTATTTTATTGGAAGGTTTTCTGTTGCTTTGGTTTTATTTTGCTGTTATAGTGGACCGCTATTGTGGGAGAAAGTAATGACTGTGTATTGCAGTCAGTAAGTTAGCTCTCAAGTGCCCATTTGAGCTCCAATAATCCATTTCAAACAAATGTGCTTTGAGCTCACTCACTTCGGTCTGCCAGCAAAAGTCATTGGACATAATTTTACGGCCTTGAGCGATGTACACAGCTATCAACACACTGTCATATGTGTACAGTTGTAACCATAGTTCTCTGTTGTTGTTCCAGATGTGGGTGGCAAGGTGATACACCTCGTGGAGCGGGCGCCCCCTCCGCCCTCCCAGCCTGGCTCAGGGTCAGGAGGGACTTCAGCTGACAGTGGACCCTCCTCGTCCTCCCAGGGAACATCACAAGTGCCTCCACATGATCGCAACGCTAACAACTACGTAATGCTTGGCACCTTTAACCTTCCTGTCAACATCATGGACCCCCAGCAGATACAGGTAGGTCTGCTTTGTGACTTGTTTACGGAGTCTTAGACCAAACTTTCGGCGATTTATGTTGTGTTGTGTGTAATGTAGGTGCCAGGTTTTGACAAGGAAGAAGAATGTGTGGAATAAAAAAAGACGACATCTCTGGTTCTGCTGCCTGTATTATTATTATTATTATTATTATTATTATTATTATTGAGTGAGTCCAACAATAATATAGGAGTGCAACTACAAAACAATTACTAAGTCAGATTCCTCCCAGTGATCTCCCAATGATTTCTGACATACCTGAGCATGCAAATAACAAAGGGTAGTTTGAGTTCCAGCCGCCCATCTTTCAGGCTGTCCAATATGATGAACAGCAACTTGAAAAGCTGTAGTTGCTCATTCCATTCCTGAACAGATATCATAACATATATGTAGTGGAAGAATGTCCTCTGGTTTGTTTTTTAATATGTATTTAATATGCAGTATGTTGCCCAACCTTTCATTTCATGACCCTCAGAAAGTTTGTTTTGCATGTTAAGTGTAATTTCCAAAGCTGCATGTGCTGTTATTCTTCTCGTTTAGATGTCAGTTCAGCAGATGGTGTCCGGCATGGGAGAGAATGCCAGGAATGCCAGAGTCACAACCAGCACTGGGGTAAGATGCCTGCTGATAGCATACAATCCCACATAACATTATCGTGTGTTTTGTTGATTGTCACCTTTTCTATTTCAGAGCAATGGGTCTGTGAATGTGCACATTGACATGGACCAACCAGTGCAGAGTGAGCCTAGGCTGAGGCTGGTGCTGGCTGAGAACCTGCTGAGGGACATCAATGATGTTATCCACAGAATGGAGGTGAGAGCTCAGCCTTCAAATTACTCCAGTAGCAAGGCTTCAGAGAAATCACTGCCTTATCAGTAACAAATTTGCTTGTTATCTTGTGTCTTTTTTCAGGGTCGGCCGAGCGACTCATCCTCCCAAACAGAGACAACTTCTGCTGCTTCTGCTCCCCCTCCTCCCTCATCTTCGTCTACCACCTCCACTCCCTCTCCCTCTGCCCAGCCCATGGACACTTCCCCACCTCCAACAACTCCCCCACCTCCACCCACCTCGTCTGCACAATCTGAGGGACCAACACCCCAACCTGGACCCAAGTGAGACATCCTCTCTCTCAGTGACTCACATTGTTACTTATGCCACATACTTCACACAAGCAATTCTGTAGTTTTTTTCTTGTTGTTTTTTTTACTCCAAACCTTTTTAAGTCAGGCGAATTTGAAAACATGAAATTATTTACCATAGAATCAATCAATGCAGATAATTCCTGAACTTTGCAAACATAAAGCAGATCATAGGGGTCACAGTAGGAGTAATTTCTACTCCTATTAGAATGTTTTATCGAAACTAACATGTCAATATCTTTCTGTCCTTATACATGGTGATGCTGTATCTCTGTGTCACTGTCATGACCACTGACCAATTTTGTGAACAGTTGTTTTGTTTGATTGTAATCAGCTTTGCCCTCCTTTCTTCCCGTAGTCATCCCAGCCCAGCTGAGTTGGCGGAGATGTTATCTGAGCTGCGGAGGGTAGAGGAGAGGCTGCAGCCCTTCATTCAGAGAGCTCACACCATCCTGGAGACAGCCACCACCGCAGAATACAATAATAATACAGTAGGATTCAAACAGCCAAATAATAATTAACTGGTGATCTTTAGTATATTTCTGAAAAAAAACCACATTCTCAGTTGTTAAATTCACAAGGGTTCAAGGGCAGCAATAACTTTTAATATCAGGCAAAAAATTTGTATTTGTAGGATTATTAAAAATGAGGTAATTTACCACCTGCTACCTGTCATTTGATTGTTCTGTCCAAACAATCAAATTATATTGTACCTGATAAAAGTTGTTTGGACCAAAACAATGTATGAAATTAATCAGCATTCAAGTTCAGATAATACTAATAGTACAAATAATAACACTCTTTAAATATAACCCTTGCTTTTTATGTTCAGTTTCTGTTATCTTTTAAAGGAAAAGTTTGACATTGTTTACGGGACAGTAACTTCCTGGAATATCCGCTAGTTGCCTGGCAACTGGTCCTGATCAAGAAATACTTTGACACATAACCCCCTCTAAAACAGCACGTTATTATTTATACGCTTCAGTTTTTGTACAACATAAAAGATTGTTTACAAAAAGTTGTAAAGATTAAACTATGAGATACATGTTAATTAGTGAGCTTTAGAGGTGCTTGTAGGCAGATTTTTTTTATCGTTGGACAGAGCCAGGCTAGCTACTTCCCCTTTATTTCCAGTCTTTGTGCTAAGCTAAGTTAGTCGGCTACTGACGGAAGCGTCATAGTTAGTGTATAGGCATAAGAGAAATGTTGAACTTTTCCTTTAATGGTCAAAATCCTGGGTATTTAACAAAGATTGTTTAGTTATAATTCAAAAGCTGTTTTCTGTTTTGTTTTGCCACAGGAGAGAGAGGAGGACCAACGCACTCTCATCCTGACGTGGGAGTGTCTCCGTCTCCTTGGCAACGCCCTTGTGGCCCTCAGTGACCTGCGATTGAACCTCATGAGCCCTGTGCCCCGCCACTTACATGTGGTCCGGCCGTTTTCCCACTATGCCACCCCAGTCACTCTGCCTGGAGCTGTGCACCACCACATCCCAGTGCAAGTATGTGAATGCAATCATATTTTAGTTAAGTTATTAATGTGACCCTTTTAATATTATCAGGCTGAATCTGCTTGAATCTTCACTGACAGATGAACCTGGGTGCCACAGTGACTGCTGCGGCTAACAGCACAGAGGGACAAGCCCCGCCTACCCAGCCGGCTACCCAGTCGGAGCAGGCAGGTCAGGGACAGACCTCCCCCCCACAGACTTTCCCGTCCAATCAGCAGGCTGGACAGGGACAGGCTGGCCCCCGGGTCATCAGGATCAGCCACCAGGCAGTCCCGGTGGTCATGATGCAGATGAACACGGACGGTGTGTTGTCCCCTACCCGCCACTGATTGAATGCCCCACTACATCAAAGCTGTTTGTGTGTCATATTGCTGGCCGACAGTACACTGGAGTTAAATGATCACACATACTCCAATAGTACATCCTCTATACACTGCTGCCACAAGCATTTGCTGAGTGATCTGAAGAATAGTTAGTTAAGTAATATACTGGCAGATACTTTAGGATTGTACAAGAGAGTTCAAACTATTTGTGTGTCGTTGTTTTTGTGTGTATGTGCAGGCCCAGGTGCAAACCCTGCTGCAGCTGGACAGCAAATGCCTGGACAACCAGGTAAAGGCCAATTGATAGTATCTTTGGCATACTACATTTTACATTGCACAGTCTAGTCATGTAAAACCCCTTTAAGTCTAGTTTATCTTTTTTTCCATCTTGCAACGGCAACAAAGCCTTCTTTTTCGATCTCCTGAAATTCCTTTTAATTTTATGCTGCTAGTAACTCATGTTATTCTAATTCATTGGTCTCTGTTTTCCCATTCAGGTGCCCTCCCCCCTGACTTTATGCGGAATCTCATGCAACAGATCAGCCAATATGCCGTTGCCGTAGCTACTAGCGCTGCCACCGCCACTGCCACTGGCCAACCAGTCCCTCCCCAGCCCACCCCTCCTGGCTACAGCTCCACAGCCAACTCCTCAACTACCACTACGGGTCCTAACACACCCACCACCACCCCCACTGCTCCCCCACCACCTCCCCATACTGGTCCCCAGCCCCAGGCCAGGGTTGTGTTCACGCGACCCCCCTTTGCACCGAACATGCCCCCTCCAGCCTTCGGCACCCGGGGAACCACCATCAATGTGAGAGCTGCCATGCCAGGCCAGCTGCCAGGACAGGTGGGAATAATGTATTCTGATTTGGTTCCTGTGTTTGAAGCTGATTGTCAACACTATCAACATTTGAGACTAATTAAAGAATCTTGCTTCACAGGCTTTCAACCCTGCTGCTCTCAACCAGATGATTAGTGGACTGGTTGGACAGCTTTTGCTGCCAGGACAAATGGGTAAGCTTTTCCAGTTGTTAAATGTAGCTGTGGACTTTATTAGCAGCATTAGCTTTTTTTCTGTATAAAAGCTTAAAGTTGAAAAAGATTGGTCAAGGATTGCTGTCATATGTGATATTTCAATCTGTTTTTTTTTTTTTTTACAGCTGGTCAAACAGTCACATCCTCCTCCTCATCCACATCCTCATCCTCCTCTTCTTCCTTTTCCTCCTTTTCCTCCTCTCAAACCTCCTCATCCCCCTCCTCCTTTTCTTTCTCCACCTCGGGTCCAACACCTCCGCCCACTGCAAACACAACCAGCCCACCGGGCCAACATGAGACCAACACCAGTCAGCCCCAGTCCCAGGAGATGCCCCCAGATCTCAGCCAGCTTCTGGGTTCTCTCCTGGGGGTAGCTGGCGGGGCCGGTGCTGGCCCTGTAGGGGCTCCTTCAATTACTGTCACCACATCTGGTGTCCCAGCCTTCATCCAGGGAGTGAGTGAATTCATGCAGCAGGTCAGTGTTTGAATGTGCAACTTGAGTGCATTTAATAGATTTTGCATGAAAATTGCATTTGCATTGCATTTGGTTAGTACTTGAATAACTTGAATAATTACTTGAATTACCTGAATTTGCATATCATTTCTGTAATCCTGTATTTACTGCACACACATCATGTGAAAGGATTGCATCAGTAAAAATGTCATATAAAAGTTTGATTCTTGGAAACTGTTTGCACTCTTGTTTACTTGTTTTGCCAATTTGAGACTGTATTTTATTTAGTTCTCATACGACTGTTTGTGTTTGAACAACTTTTAACATTTGAAAAATGGGACTTTTGTTAAATGGAAAAAGGGGTTTAAATATACATTGTATTGGCACTTGAATCGAAACATTTCAAATGATAACAAGCCTTAGCCATCACCATGTCTTCTAATGGCCCATTAGAGAGCAGACAGTGAGTTACCCGTGTTATCCCTGTTGTGCTTTCCATTAAAAAAATCTCTTGCATTTCAAGTAAAGCACAGTAATGTTAACAAATCCTCACTCCTTGTTTCCATTTCATGTCTAGGCCTCCCAACCCATCTTCTCTCCACCCCCACCTCCCTCTGGTACCACTCCTGCTCAGGCTGCAGGGCCCAACCCCACACCCAACCCTCCTGGGGCAGCCGAAGCACTCAACCCGGAGCTGTTCACAGGCATCGTCCGTGGTGTCCTGAGCACCATGATGGGCTCTCTGGGCCAGGCCCAGAACGACACAGAGAGCATCGCCCAGTTCATGCAGAGGCTGTCCCAGGCAACCAACATCTTCATCAGTCCTGAGGATCCTACTGGTAAAGAACAAACATATATTATGTGTAACAAACAAGTATTATGTTTTCAATACAGCAGCTGTATTGACAAAACAGCAGCTGAGGGTAACAGATTATTATGATTTATCTAAATTTCACCTCTCTTTATTATGTAATTTCAAATGTTATTGTGGTTCCCAGGGTTTTTTGGAGAGCTACTGATGTTGGTGTGCCAGACGTTCACCATGTCAGACCTGGTGATGCTGCTTCATGGCCAGCACCAACCCCTTGGCCGCATCCAGCCACAACTGTCCCAGTTCTTTACCCAGAACTACCTCAATGGCAGAGAGCCCACAGATGACAACATTGCTGTCAGTACCACTCACCAGTTGGAGGAGAATTGTTTTTCCTTTAAATGTTGTTTATTTCAGATGGATTACCCATCTTTTAATACTGAAGCATAGTTAAAAGTAGATAGAGCTCATTTACTTTTCATTATTGGTCCCATGTTTGATGGTTTGTCTTTTTTATCTTTTGTGTAACTGACCAATAACTCTTGGATTTTTGTCTTCTCCCTCTATGAGCCTCTTGTTTTTCCTCATGTCATCTGTTTCTGTCCCCCAGGCTGCAGCTGACAGTCTTGTCAACGAACTGGAGGAATATATCACTGAGAGCTTTGTAAGTCCTTGATGTCCACTCCTTCTTCAGTATCGCTAAAATACAAATTATTAACTGATTATAATTCTGATTAAATGTAGGGCTGCCCCCTAAAAGTCGATGACTTCAGTCATCAGTGGCGAATCCCCTTAGACGACTCGTATTTTGTCAGTCAAATCACGGTGCTTTATTATTTTTTTTTATAGCTGCATCATTGTGCACAGAGCATTTCAGGAGCAACAGCATGGCAGGCTGTAAATCAAGTACATGACAAATTAATATACCAGAGACAGAATTTATATGGAAACTTGAACTCAAGCAAATGCACATTAGACAGCTACCGATTTTGCAGAAAATTAAGATATTGTCCAACAATTCATTAAGACATATTTTATCTCTCCCGATGAATTTTTAAGCCAGTTTATTCTGTTTGTTTACCTATTAACTGTTGAAATGCTGTGCTACCTGTTTAGTTTTTAAATGTGTTGATGGCACCTCTTTATTCAACTCCCACAGAGAGAGTCTTCAGTCACAGTGTTGGAGGGTGTTGATGTCACTCAGACCAACATGTCCTTCTTCAGACAACAGCTGATGCACATTGCCACACATATTCTGCGTTGCACTGGTAAACTTTAAAAACAACAGTATAACTCAATTGGTCTTGGTGATTGGGTTTATGTGTGGATGTTTTAGTTCCAGTTAAGCCTCCATTTGTACTTAATTGTAGGTTGCAGCACTAGATATTTTTTGTTAATTATATAATATCAATATTTTTCTCATCCAGATGACTCATTTGGGCCCCGGCTGCTACAGATGTGTAATCAGGCACTGTTTGAGTGTCTCGCCCTCAACCTGCACTGTTTGAGAGGAGACCAGAGAGCCCTCACTGCAGTCATCAACCACCGAATAGTCAGTATACAATCTCTTACTAATTCACTCACTGTTTTTACTTTTACTTTTCTGCTCTCTGTTCAGCAGGCAATTAGGCTTGCTGTGGTAGTCTGTGTTACTGGTGTTACAAGGTGTTAGGGCATACACAGACTACATTACTTGCCCACCATCATCTGTTCACTTTGTAACCCTCTTTTCACATGTTATAGATTATGTTCATTAGGGTTAGTCCAATGTAAAAATCTTCAAACCGGTTTGATATTAAGCCAAAGACCTGACCGGTATACCGAATTTTACCACTAGGTGTCAAGTGAAACATAATGAGAGCCCATGAATGAGAGTGGAGTTGCAAATCAGTGAGTTTTCCACAACACGTTCCTGCAAATGTCTCACAATAAGAAATGATGGCCTCAAACGCACGAGGGCTTTTAATTTCAAATGGTCCTGTCTAGATGGTAACCCTGGATTTGCAGAAAACAAGCAGGGCAAATGGGAGCGGATCAAAACAAGGCTTCATACTTACCTTTCAATCTGCTCCGTTACTAACAATACTGATGATCTATAGCTGGCTAGCTACTAGCTTGACTCTGCACCACCGTCTGCTCAGCTGTGTTGCGTACATGTGCTGCAGAGAGCGACGGCCCACATTTCCCATCATGTAATGCTGCACTGAGTAGTTTAAGTTTGCTGCCTTATGTTTCAAAATGCAAATATTACTTTTTGTTAGTGTTTGCAATGTGTCTTAGCCACGTGTTTAGAACACGGCTTATGTTGGTAATTTTCATTTTTGTGCTGGTTTATAGTTTTATCCATTAGTGAGGTGCCTGTAACATTTGCACGATTCCAGCTGTAGAATTTCTAAAGAGTTGATATCGCAGAGAGCTGCTACTTGTCTCTTTTTAAATTGTCAGTTTGTGTAAAATGAAACCTGTTTAGGTTGGTTCACCGGACCGGAAAAACCAGAGACAGACCCAACCCTAATGTTCATATTTTAAATCATGCAGTGTTGCTGATAAGTTTGTACAGAAAAGAATCTACATTTTACAACCAGTGAGTCAGAATCAGTGAATTAGATGTTAAAGCCTACTTACAGACTGCCAGATGAGATTTTAGAAGTGGCATGGATAATTAAAGTGAACTTCATTCTCAGTAGAGATGATATTACTTTGTAGATTTTAAACTGACACTCTGATTCAGAGTGACTCAAAATGAACAAGTCTCAAGTACATAATGGCAACAATACAAGCAAAAAGACTGCAGCAGTCAATTACTGTGTCCTTGACAGGTTTTTGTGATGCTTGGTCACATAAGAGATAAGGTGACAAAATAAAAGCTACAAACAGTTTAAACAATCCAAAGAGAGGAATGTTGCCTGCAGGGCTTTTTTTCCTAAATCTAACCAAGTAGTAAGGCTTTCTGGCAGAAAGCCCTGAAAGCAAACTTCTCCCATGTGCGAAGAAGAAAGTCAAAACTTTATTTTTTTTCTTGTTGTTCCAGCGGAGGATGTCAAGTGACATCAGCCCCAGCCTGGTCAACTGGATGACCAGCATGATGACAATGAGACTGCAGGTCATTCTGGAGCACATCCCCATCACACAGGAGCAGATCCAGAACTACATAGTTCACATCCAGGTAATAGAGCAGCTGCATGCCTTTATATTACATTTTAGCTCAGTATCTATGGCTTTTTCCCAGAATATGATGGACACACGTTGGCAGTTGGAGGAAATCAAACCTGCAAGCCTCACTTACATGATGTAACCGCTCAGGCCTGAAGCTGTCAGTCACACTCAAAAGTCAAAAGTTTCTTTCCCCCAAATTTTGTTTCCGTAACTGTAGATTTCAGTCTTATTTACTGAATTTTACTTTTGAAAACTGTATGAGTTTTCTGCAGAACAGAATGCACATGCAACATGAAAGCAGTCCCTCTTATCTGATGGCTGTTACATATCCTGTTACTTTGGACGGCATGCCTGAAATGGCTAATAAATATTAGATGACATTCTTTCACAGAGAGATCAGTCTTCTTCTACTGGCACACAAGAACCTGAACGAACACAAAGTGCAACGGTGAGCATGGTGTGTCTTTAATGTCCTTTTCAGATTAACTCAGTTTGACATTTTAGGTACTGCTTTGCCTTTTTAGTTCCCTCATTTCGCTGTTCTCCACTTTCAAAGATTGGGGATACCCTCTCACCAGCTGCAGCCACCACAGCAGAGGAGGCCATGTCGGTGTCACACGACACGAGGGCGTCATCACGGGAAGCAAGGGTGTTACCTGGGGACCTGGGAGCCTCGGGAGGAGCTGCACCATTAGGTGGCGACATGGCAGCAGCGGGAGCTGAGGGAGGGAGTGAGGAGTCTGCTCGAGAGTCAGAGGCCTGGGCAGCTGCTGTTCCCCCTGTAAGAGCCCCCATAGTTGGTTTACTGTTCAACATTTATCTTTTTATTTGTTCGTCCAGGGAAGGGTTGTAATGACTACACATGCTCTTTTGTAGCAATGCCCTGTTTCGCATTTACAGTGTCCTCGTTACTCAGGATAATCCAATGAACAAACTGTCCAGTTTTTATAGGAACCATTTCCTCTGTAGAAAATAGTTCCACTGAAAACTGTTGATGCTGAAGTCTGTGGATTATCCAGAGTAATTGGGACATTGTTTCTGGAAAAACAGATTGATGTTTTTAAATTTTAATGCTGTGAGCGCCACAAATCTGTCAGATTTTTATGATCTTCTCACTAGTACTTTAACGGATAGGTTCAAATTTTGGCAAGTCTGTCTTAAAACATCTACAAAATTCCCTCTTTTTGTTTCCCCAGACAGTCTTTCCTTGCTGAGCTGCAGTGACACAAAAAGTTTTTGAATGCTATTGAGTATTGTTTTATGACTTAAAAAACATGTGAACCTATCCTTTAAAATATACGCCAGGTAACTCATAATCCCTATTTTCCATGTTTATTTACTGTATGTGTTGTAGGAATGGGTGCCCATCATCAGGTGTGATATGATCACCCAGAGGAAGATGAAGGCTCAGCCTCCGTTGTCTGACGCCTATTTGCATGGCATGCCAGCTAAACGCAGGAAGGTAATCAGATCAGCTGTAACTTTACTTATTACCAGGGGTGCAAACTTGTCACCTTTCGGCAAAAAACGCTGTTTGGAATCCAGAATATATATATATATATATACTTCACCAGACAAGACCCAAGGTGTAGGCTGTGCAAAGAGGCCCCTGAGACAATCCAGCAAATAACTGCAGGGTGTAAGATGCTGGCAGGGAAAGCATACATGGAGCGCCATAACCAAGTGGCTGGCATAGTATACAGGAACATCTGCACGGAGTATAGACTGGAAACCCCCGAGGTCAAAGTGGGAAACACCTCCAAAGGTGGTAGAGAATGACCGAGCCAAGATCCTGTGGGACTTCCAGATTCAGACTGACAGAATGGTAATGGCGAACCAACCAGACATCGTGGTGGTGGACAAACAGCAGAGGAAAGCCGTTGTGGTTGACGTGGCAATACCAAGTGATGGCAACATCAGGAAAAGGAACGTGAGAAACTAGAGAAATACTAGGGGCTCAGAGAAGAGCTGGAGAAGGCCTGGAAGGTGAAGGCGACAGTGGTGCCTGTGGTCATCAGAGCACTCAGGGCAGTGACCCCCAAACTGGAGGAGTGGCTACAACAGATCCCTGGAAGAACACCAGACATCTCAGTCCAGAAAAGTGCAGTACTAGGAACAGCAAAGATACTGCGCAGAACCCTCGAAGGATGAGACCACCCGCGGGGGGTGAAGGACAAAGTTTTTTTTAAGAGATATATATATATATCCAGACTTGTGTTGCACAATTCAGGGAATTCAGACACACACATTATTAGCTTTTCCTCCCTTTTGCCTTCCATGCCTGGCTGGCTGCCTCGTTTCTATTGGCCTCCTGGGTATTCATCGGCACGGCGCAAGCCATTGGAAATTATGGGTTTCAGAGCGCAGTGGTGCTGTTGTCACGTTGTGTCTCAAAAGTCCTTGAAGAGGTCTGTCTCTGGGAGGTCAATTTTTGACTGCCCGCATGCCTTAAGAATTTCTTACAGTAGCGTTATGATAACCTTAATTGGCTTATATGTCGATATGTCAGGCTTGGGATTGTTAATTAGCTTGATAAGGTTGAGTTGTTTTAATTTAGTGAACGTTTGCCATCACATCAATTTATTGCCAAGTAGGTTTCACATTCAAGGAATTTGCTTTGGTAATTTGGTGCATAATAAACATAGTAAGAGAAAATAAAAAAGATTAAAAAAACAAGTACTGCAAAAGTCAAGAAGTATAAATAGTATAAATAGAAAATAGAAAACTTGACAATAAAAAATATGAAATAATATTATAAAAAGTATGTACAATATATCTGTTTTTAGAATGAAAGAGCTGTACAGTTTGGTAAGGAATGCAAAAATTCACAGTATGAAGTATGGGGAACATGTGCAATGTACAGATAATAGTCTAAACGATGTGCGTTAATGTAACACATTGAGACAGATGTGGAGACTGTATGTTGACGTGTAGTGTCTATAGGAGGGGATAAGGTACAGTGGGGGCCACGGGCCTTGTTGATAAGGCCAGCTGCAGACAGGAAGAAACTGTTTGTGGTGTTGGGTTTTGGTTGGCCAAAGCCTCCTGCCAGAGGGGAGTGACTCAAAAAGTTTGTGTCCAGGGTGGGAGGGGACAGCCACAATCTTTCCTGGAGGCGTACAGGTCCTGGAGAGGTGTCAGATTGCAGCCAATCACCTTCTCAGCACTGCGAATGATACGCTGCTGTCTGCCCTTGTCCTTGGCAGTGGCAGCAGCGTACCAGATGGTGATGGAGGAGGTGAAAATGGACTCAATGAATTTCTTCAGCTGCCGCAGGATATACATCCTCTGCTGGGCCTTCTTTGTGATGAAGCTGATGTTCAGGATCCTGACATAGGTTCCTGAGGAGTCCATGTGCTGGAGGATGAAATGGAGGGCCATGCTTACTGCATCGTCTACAGACCTGTTGGCTCTGCAGGCGAAATGCAGGGGGTCCAGGAGTGGGTCAGTGATGGTTTTGAGGTGGGACAACACAAGGCGCTCAAAAGACTTAATTACCACAGAGTTCAGGGCGACGGGTCTGTAGTCAAGTCCTGTCTCATGTTGGAGAGAAATATTCCCGGTAACGGTATGCCAAGACCTCCCTCCAAGATTCCCTCTCCTCTGGCGTTTCACTGCATGGACAAAGGTATGGGAACCTTTCATGAGAATGTCCAATAAATCCGCTGAAGTTTTTATCCTGATGTTCATGAGCTCTTCTCTGGTGAAAGAGCTCTGGGTACTACAGCAAAACACAAAAAAAGACAAATTGAAATTACCTTGTGATAGTTTTTCTTTTAGTTGTAGTGGTTGTGAAATAAATGTATAAACGTCAATAATTTAATTGACCAAACAGCAGTTGCAATAGCTGTAAGGAGCAAACACACACACACACTGATATTTTTAAAATTTTCTTCCTGGGTGGGCATGCCCCCAGACCCCACTAGGGGATTCACATCTTTGACATCTTTTTCACTTTCATCTTTTTCACTTTTTCACCCCTGGTGAGTTTGCATCCCTGATTGTGTATCAATGTCACTCGTCCTCACCATCTTCAAGGTGTCCGTGTGTGTGTTTTCAGACAGGACTGGGTGGTGGAAGCCTCCTCTCCCTCTCAGATGCAGTGAGTCAAGCAGCCAGGACAGCAGGAGTGAAGCCCATCACTTCTGCTGAGCAGTTACAAGACGATCTGGAGACCCAGGAGCTGAAGGAAGCTTATGCAGAACAGGTAACTAAATCTTGCATGTATATTAAAACCAACCAGAGACACAGTACACATCATTTAGGCTAAAAATAACCAAAGTTTGGTCATGATTTGTATTGGTTAGCATAACATTTTCTCACCGCCTTTATCACAGACACATGGTTACACTGCTAGACGTATCTTAAAAAAACATGTGGTCAGACAGGTTACGAACAGGGTAGCCTCTGTTCCACTAGCTTCTGTACCTCAATGCTATTTCTCATTCAGTATTTCTTTCATCAGTATTTCTGGAAAAAAAACAAAGCATGTTCCTGGCTTTTACTTTCAATATTCTACGACAAATAGGCATCCACTACAGCAGTTGCTATTAGAAGTTGAAATCTTTGTGATTTACTTTGCCAGCATAGGAAAAAAACTACAGTTCACATGAAAATTTACAAAAGCGGCAGCGTGTATACTGATGTCATCGCAACTTGGTTTTTCCATATTTATAAAATTCAGCAAAGCTTTAGCTGTAATCTCTGCTGTCTAAACACTTCTACACTGTTCTCTCCTCTCTGTCCTGCTGTTATTACAGACATGTCTGAGTTAACCATGGCCCCTCAACTCTAGGGCTTATGGGAGATGGTGTTCGTTTAAAAACTGCTAAAAAAACCCAGAAATAATAATAAACAGTATTAAATCGTTCTTCAAAAAACCACCATCCTTATCTAAACGTATGAAGCAAGACACCCAACAGATTATTGAGAGAGGCTGTCGTAGTTACAAATGTCAATGGGATTTTGAATGAGGTTTTCTTACTTGGCTTTCTATTGACAATCATAGGGAACAAACCTGTGGTCACATGACTCATGCCTCTCGAACCACGAGGTCA
This sequence comes from Siniperca chuatsi, assembly GCF_020085105.1. Taxonomy (NCBI): domain Eukaryota; kingdom Metazoa; phylum Chordata; class Actinopteri; order Centrarchiformes; family Sinipercidae; genus Siniperca; species Siniperca chuatsi. Next base: position 7,076,653 of record NC_058050.1, on the reverse strand, counting down.
CCTTCTGACATACTGCTTGTATGTCCCATCATGATAATAATCATATCCTTTTCCTCTCAGGTTAAAGCAGACATCAAGAAACGAGTGAGGGAAGACCCGGATTTCAACTCCCAGCAGTTCCCCAACGCACACAGAGCTTTCTCATCAGACTCATAATCAAGTTCAACTGATAAGAAACCTGCAAGACTGTAGTTGTTTCCATCGTCATCTTTATTATTTCTTGGATATTCATTCAACTACCACTCAACGCAGCTTCACCCCCAAAACTGTCTTCATGCCTTTTAAGCAGTTAGCAGCTCTCTTGACTAATGCTAATGTGACTACTTCCCCAGTGCCTATTTATTTCTTTTGGTCCAACTTTTGATGTTCCTTGTTAAAAAAGGTATTTTATCAGATTTAAGTTTGACTAAATCGGGCCACTTTAATTCTGTTTGGATACATGTGTATGTCTGTATTTTTTATTTTTTTTTGCCCTCTTATCCTCGTGTTGCTTTGTTAATATGGAGCCTGAATTCTCATTGTTTAGTGAACTTTTGCTTCCTCTCAATACTCTCAAGCGCAAGAGTATACTTTCATGTAATAAACACGCTGTTTGGTACATGAATGTACAGTAAGCTTAATAAAAATCTTGATACAATACAAGACTACTCTTTTTGGCTTTGAGGAGGGTTGAAAGAAGACCAATGTTATCAGTCGATTTCAGCACAGATATCAGTATTGGCATGTATGTCTGATGTTAAGTAACAAGAAATTGCAGTACAAAATGCCAAACATGTATGTGGTAATTTAGAAACAGTGTTGATATTGCATAGTTTGTCCACCAGAGAGCACTGAGGAGTTTATTTTTCAACTGTAAAATGTCCCGCTCAGTCTTGGTGTTCATAGTTCTAATATAAAATGGTCACAATTCTGGATTATCAAATTTAAGGAATCTGCTTTTATTTTCTTGCAGTTTGGGAATTGTACAGAAAAATACGTAAAAACAGGATTATATCTGCAAATTGTACAGCCTCTGACATTTCAAATGTTTGTAGTTGTGAAGTATGGAATGCCATTTTAGTCAATATTAAATAAATACATACATAAATATGGCTGTGAAATAAATGAGTCAATATAGTTCAATAAATAAATAGGTTTTTATTTTAAAAGATGTTTTTCAAAGGACTGGTTATCTCACAGAGCAGCAATACCGACACAGCCTCAGAGACGATGGAGGCCAGTTTGCAGTTAGATGACACGACAGCGAATACAGTACAGAAGTGGTTTTCTTCCTGGGTATGGTAGCTAGCTAGCTCAGTTAGCCGTGCTGCTGATCTGTTACTTGAGGTCTTGATGATCTGTGAGATAACCACGCCCCCTTAATTTGAATATAACAGATGGAAATAAAAAGAGCTGGGTCATAAATGTAGCATTATGAAATAAATAAATGTGGCATTATGAAATACATCCTTTTTTAAATAAAAAACTATTTATTTATTTATACTATACTGATTAATTTTTTTAATTTAAATTTTGCATATTTATTTATTTAATATTGAATAAACTTTAACCATCTGTGCTGATTTCATTTCAGTATTAATTGTTGATCCTGATGCAGCAAATCACCATTAACTGCTGTCAGCAGGGACAAGTGCAAATTAAACTTCCTCACTTGTGTTAAACCATAAGATTTTAATCATGAGTCTCTATAATTAATAAAACGATTTACAAACAAACTTACATTTATGAGCAACATACTCACCATGTGCTTCCTCTCTGTCTCCCTCAAATGACCTTTGACCCTGGAAGTACTACCAAGCTTTTCCTGTCCAGAATTGTGGGTATTACAGTATTTTACAAATGCTTTAGGCTCAATTTCCAATTGTAAAACTCTTCAAACAAAATGCTATACTCCTAAAATCTCATATAGTGCATAAGGTAATACATCATGTAGTGAGTTCCCTTAGAGCATCACAACATTGTATATGTTCATCACTGAATTTTAATCATTGCTGCATGGTATTCATCAAATAATGCTTTTAAAAATTTTTATTTTCTGTAAAGCACATTGTAATCTCTGGTTTTGAGAAGTGCTATATAAATAAACTTATTATTACTTATTATTATTATAATCATCATTATTATCATAAACAGTACGAAGTCTGCAGTGGTCACTTCCTTACAATTATACAAATAGATGAGAATATAGAAGTGAATATGCAGCCAGTATTTGAAGTGATGTAGAGTAAGAATAACTAACTCCATTACTGTATATAGATGATGTAGCCTAGAGTCTGACTTTACACCAGAGTAAATCCTACAATCATACAAGACAAAATTATGATTTTTGACTGTACTTCACCACTTTAGTCCAGACTGAAATATCTCAACAATTATTGCCTATAGCCATTAAATTCTTTAGACATTCAAGGTCTCCAGAGGATGAATCATAATGACTTTCATGATCCCTGGACTTTTCCTGTAATGCTACCATGAGGTTGACATTTTGGGGCCTTAAATGTCTCATTAGATGGATTGCCATAAAATTTGGTTCACACATTCATGTCCTCCTCAACTTTTCATCATTTGCCATCTTCTGGTCGAAATTGTTATTTGTTCAATACTCTGGTTTATGACTAAATACTATGACTAATGATATTCCCATCAGCCCTAGCTGTACTGTGTCTTTATTGCTAATTAGTAAATGTTAGCACACTAAACTAAGATGGTGATCATGGTAAACATGGTTAGCATCAGCATGTTAGCTTTGTCATTGTAAGCATGTTAGCTCCATGGATGTGGTGAACGTGCTGAATTTAGCATTTAGCTCAAAGCATCACTGTGCCGAAGTACAGCCTTTCAGAGCCATTGGCGGAAAACTCTTAGTCTGGTTCTTTTCTGTATCGACCACAAAATTTGTTTTTCTTCAAGACACCAAACTTTAGATATTATCACTTGAAAATATCCAGTAAGGTACACAAAGACTGTAATGCTGGAAAGCATACAGCATTAAAACACACTTTATACTACCGTAACAGACATTCAATACATTACAAGAAACTGCCTTTGTTTTTCCGTTTTTTCCATTTTCCACTATTGTCGTATGGCAGTGGTGATGGGCAATGCTGCCCACTAGAGTAATGTTATAAGAAAAATAAATATATATATATATATATATATATATATATATATATATGTACACACAGTGGTGTGAAAGTGTTTGCCCCCTTCCTGATTTCTTATTTTTTTGCATGTTTGTCACACTTAAATGTTTCAGATCATCAAACAAATTTAAATATTAGTCAAAGATAACACAAGTAAACACAAAATGCAGTTTTTAAATGAAGGCTGTTATTATTAAGGGAAAACAAAATCCAAACCTACATGGCACTGTGTGAAATAGTGATTGCCTCCTAAACCTAATAACTGGTAGGGCCACCCTTAGCAGCAACAACTGCAATCAAGCGTTTGCGATAACTTGCAATGAGTCTTTTACAGCGCTGTGGAGGAATTTTGGCCCACTCATCTTTGCAGAATTGTTGTAATTCAGCCACATTGGAGGGTTTTCGAGCATGAACTGCCTTTTTAAGGTCATGTCACAGCATCTCAATAGGATTCAGGTCAGGACTTTGACTAGGCCACTCCAAAGTCTTCATTTTGTTCTTTAAACCAGAAACTTATAAACATATTTAAATAATTTATATCAGTGTCTAAATGAGGCCATGTGATAGGCTCTCTACCCTGCCAATGCACACTAGGATAGTACAGAATTACATGAATACATTGAGCTAAAATTTGAATGCAGTTTATATGGTGTGCAGTGACTTTCATTTACAAGCTGGCAGCACAGCAGCTGAGCTATCTGAGTTCAGAGTGACCTTCGTGAACAGGTTGGACTGCCTGAGGAGTCTAAACAGCAAGTGCAGTTCCTGTTTAACATCCTGTGTGGGTGAGTCATGTGGCACCAAGTTATCTACTCGAAAACACGCTTCTCTATCAGCACTGGATCTGATAAGCAAAGCATAAATACATTTACCGTACATGTACTGCAATTCTGCATGTTTATTTTGGACAATTACTGAAAATGACTACAGTTGTGAGACAGTTAATATGATGAAACATGATTTAGTATGAATTCATATTATTCAGATGTGTTTTACACAGGAAACAAAGAGCAATACATACATATAAAACAAAAACAAACCTGGTTTCATAACAATATGTCTATCAAGCTGCAAAACTAAAATTGTATTGTATTTTAACCAAAAGATATAACGTGTTAATTTGTGAGCTTTAGAGGTGCTGGTAGGTGGATTTTGTAAATTTTGGACAGAGCCAGGCTAGCTGTTTCCCCCTGCCTCCAGTCTTTATGCTAAGCTAAGGTAACCGGCTGCTGGCTGTAGCTTTAAATTTACTAAACAGACATGACTGATATCGTCTCATTTAGCAAGAATGTGAATAAGTTTGTTTCCCTAAATGTCAAACTATTCCTTTAAAGAAACACAATGTTCACAACAGCAAAAATGCACAATTTCAATGAAACTAATCGAGCAGCAAATATTAAAGAAAGACTACAACTTTTGAAAGATGAAATAACACATTCTTTGTACACACACAAAGTTGAATTTATAAGCAATAAGCTAAACTTTGCTCAGTTCAATACACTCAGGGGTTTTGTAGTTACAGCTTTACTTAGTGGCTAATATTAGTAGCTAGTGTTGCTGACATTACTGAGTCAGTTTGTTGATTTTTACCCTTTATGATTTTTCTATACTTGTGTTACTGTCACATTACATTTTCGCATCATTATCTTGTAATGGTCACTTGTGGCTACAGTGGTAACTATTCAGCAAAAGGTAAAGTCTTGCTTTAGGTCTTACAAATGTCCAGAAGAGAGTGATTTACAAAGTCAAGAGGAAAAACAATTATTTAGCAGTGCAATTATTTAGGTTTATTAAATTGTGAGTGGTCATAGAAAGGCTCCAGGATTTGATCGAGGATCTTTGATATTTCTGTATCTGTGGGCGAGCCAAACTCCAAGGATCTGAAAGGAGATAAATGAGAAAGTGTCAGTTTTCTGAATTCACAATAATACCCAGCGCAATATATCTTAATGTCTACATCAGCACCAGTTTCACGCCAAATTCCACATTTCTAAAAACACATTTGCTTTGTTGCCATGACATTTTACCGACCTCTGTAAAACTGAAGAAGAGTCCGATACCACCCACAAACTGAAGCACCTCTCCCGCATACTCCTGGATGATGTTGGAGCACATCTTACAAGATGGTAAAGGGTTATGAAAGCATCTCTGGCGGAAGAGGAAGTAAGAGAGAAAATTAAATAACTGCCAGAGACGTGATCATGCAAATCAAGATCAACCTGCTGCGAAGAGGAAAAAGAAAAGGATATTGCAGATGATTTACTTACAGCAGCACACGAGCCATTGTAGTTAATGTAAGAGAAGCCACAACAGTCGAGTGTTTTCTCCACGTCCTTTTGAGTGGCCTCGGATTTGTTCCATCCAACTTCCAGCAGATGGTTCTGTAAATGAAAATCATGCAGCCTGGTTTTGTATATGTGTGTAAAAGCTGCATTTGTTTGAAAAGCATGAGAATAGGCAGCAGGATGAGGTGGCCAACATGAATAACCCAGATTTTTGCTAAAATAAAAAAAACTGCGTAGAATCGACACTGTTAGGATCAATAAACTATACTAAACTATAGTATGTAGGCCAAAATAAATACCTGTTGGTCTTTATTCAGAGCCAGACAAGCACAGGACACAGAAAACTGCACAACAAACACTATGAACAGGATCATCATGTACTGGACCAAGTTTAGGAAGTTTCCACTGGATTAAAAACCATGAAAAACATCACAAGTGCAACAGACGAATAAAATCCAGCAAGCTTCATGTTATTTACTTTTCATTCTGCTTTGGCACTCAACAACTATAAGAAGGTGTGGGGTGACTCTGTGCCCCTACAAACAAACCAAAGGATACAAAGAAGAGCAGGACCTGGTGGTGCTTCAGGGCGCCACACAGCCCCACAAAGGCAACCAGGAACAGGAAGATGCCCACGCCGATGACCCCCGCCACCACCCTGATGCTGGAGACCAGGCCGAACCATTTGCCCCAGGCTGCCACTCCGATCAGCAGCAGACTCACCAGCTGAGGAGGAAGAAAACAATGTTACATGAGAGAAGAAGGAAGTACAATCAATGAACCTATGGTAAAGTTAGTCACTACACCAGGGACAAGCGTGTCATGGAGGGACAATACTGTATACCGGCTGGTTGAAGGTGTGTTGGTTGGGGTAAAAACCTGCATACTTTTTGCACTGTATGGCACATGGCTGCTGATCACTGATACTCCGAGATATTATAGAGTACGTCCCCACTAAGTTGGTTAAATTTGTAAACATCTTTTTCTCTCCATTTCAGCCCGCAGTCCAGACTAAAATGACATTATTCTCCCTACAAAAACTGCTTTTCCAGAGTGTATAAATCTTAAAATGCTGGTGTCAGTCCCCCAACATTTACAGTTTTTTACTGATATCGCTTGGCTCTCAGACTACATAAAGGCTCCCTTTCTTTAATGGTGGAGGTTGTTTCGGCTGTATGCAGCCTGACAGGAGACAGCAAGCTTCACTGAAACAAGGACTTGACTTGTGACATCTGCATGTTTTTTTGGGTTAAAAAAAAAAACAACTACTGTATAACTGTTGTTTCTTTACAATCAAAGATGTAGCAGTAAAGGGCAGCGCAGTTTGTTACAAAGATACAAATACAAAACAAAATGTCAGGTGCCAATCAAGGAAACTGAACATAATCTTAAATAGGGTTAGTGCATCAACATAAACAAGATTTACAAAACATTTTTATTTTGTTGTTGAAGTACCTCTGACTTCATCTTGTCCCCACCACTGAAACCGAACCAACAGTACAACCTTGATTAAACTAAAAAAAAATTTAAAAAAGGAAAAAGTTAGGTTTAAAAACGCAGCTATTGTGTTAAAATGTGTTGGTTTTTTAGTGGCACTATAGAGAAGTGGATAAGTGGAATGGATAGCTTTTTCTCCACCCAGAGATGGCATTAAATCTAGGGCTACAACTAACCATTATTCTCATTATCAATTAGCAATTATTTTCTCGATTAACTATTTTGTTTATAAGGAAGACAATTGTGAAAAAAATGCCTGTTAGGAGTTTCCTATCATGTATGACAAAGAAAAGCATCACATATGTTGGAACACTGTTTGTCCAGCAGATGGTGAGCCAAAACTTTTTGCCAAAACTAATGCGGTCTGAAGCTGCAAAGAAGCTGGAACCAGCAAATTTGGGGTATTTTAGCTTAAAAACGATTGCTTGATTATCAAAGTAGTTGCAGATGAGTTTTCTGCCAATCGACTAATCAATTAATCAACTATTCGTTGCAGCTCTAATCAAATCTATCCATTTCAAATCTAATTATTGGCTGAGGACATTTCTAAAAAAAAAAAAAAAAAAAAAAAAAAAAAAAAAGGTATTTGTCTCTGAGATCATCCAGGTGATTGGATATTTATAAGTCCTAAGTCAACCTAGTTAGATATTTAGTTGTTTTTTTTTTTACAACTTTATTGAATCATGCAGAACAGGGGATGACAGACAAACCTCTGCAAACACCTCCAGAGGTACCATATAACATAAGGGACATAACAGAAGATTAGTAGTTTCTTTTGTGCTTTTTGATTACAGAGATTGTTCTGGGATGCATAGAAGATTTTTGAAAAAAGTCTGAAATTGTTTGTTGTTCATGATTTATGAATGTGATATTTATCTTGCTGACAGAGATGTATTTATACGTTTATTTATCATTAAGCATTTTTTAAAAAAACTTTATTAGTAAAGCTACCAATTATACCAACACTGGCGAAAGCTCCTAATCATTTACCACCAACACCTGCCGGTGGCACTTAGTCAGCAAGGAAACTGGTCAGAAAACAACTCAAGCACTTAAATCTCGTTTCCTATTAAACTCACAGGTATGTGGCGCATTTCTGAATCGCAGTCAAGAACAAAGCAGAGTCACTTGTTGCCGTTTAAAAACATTTTTAGGAACAGCTCTAGGCTATATTTCAATCGGTATAACAGCGGAAAAGTTCTACTTACAACATAGAGTATGTTGAGAGCGCAGAGTGCGTTCTTGGTGCAAATGAATCCGCCGCAAACCATCGCTGCTCGCCGGGACAGTCCTTAAAATAAATATATTTCTATTTCTGCAGCCTCTTCAATGAGACTGTGTCAATGCTGAGGCTCTGTGGCTCCTTGTGGCTTCTTGTCTGTGGGTAGAAAAACCAGGAAGCGTTTCCTGAAGAGATCCTGTTCGCTGATTTGTCAGTCGCCCTTGTTACACATGAGTCATTTATTGTTCTGCATGCAGATAATTGCTTTATTATAGTCAGATACAAAATGAATCATTGGATCAAAGTTGAATCAACACCTCTCTTTCGACCATTATAACCTTCATGGAGGTAGGATTTATTGCAGGACTGTTGTATTAGACTGCATTAGTTTTGGCAAAAAGTTTTGGCTCGCCATCTGCTGGACAAACAGTGTTCCAACATATTAGGTCAAAAAGGACAAATATGTCTATTGATTAATGAATTACCTACTTTTTACAATAAAGTCTGTCAAGTCTTTCACTCCATCAGACAGCTCACCTCTTCTAGTGGGATCACCTTTCGCTAATCTTTGCTTTTGACTTTTGAAAAACACAGAAACATTTTATTGATTACAGGTAGTGCTGGCCTGGGTTGGTCAATTCAGATCCCAGTATGAGTCATCAGAATAAACTTGATCTGTTTTGAAAAAAAATGTTCAGATTAAAATTGATTTTGATCCCAAAAATGTATCGGATAAAATTTGAAGAACTGAGACCAGAAAAGTCACGGGTCAGAACAGCAGGTGATTTTCATGAATGTGGACAAAACCCTATGTTCATACATGTTTACTTCTTTACTTAATTTTGGGATTAATACAGTAGGTTGTGATTAACATTTTTATTAGAAAATTAAATCAAATTGATGTGTTTTCTGTCACATTTTGTAAAAGTAATATTGACAGAACTGACAGACATCCTTTGAGACTTATCAATACAGGAACAACACGTTGGCCCAGAAATTACATCTGTTGTCTACATTTGAACCAAACCATCAGTGACTGTAAGGCTAAATAACGTCTTCTTAATAAGGAAAAGGTTTCAACATGCTGAGAGGCATACATAAGTCCTTAAAAAACAAAAGAAGCAGTCAGAAGAAAAACCACCTGATGTAGTAAAGAGACAATTCCACTGCCAACTCTAACTATTTTGTTATTTCAACAAGTTTGTTTAGACACATAATAATATGATCTGTGACGGCCTGACCTTTGCCCACTGTATGCTGAAATTTGCTTTTTCACCATGAGCCTGTCAAAAACATAAAATTCAGTACTTGTCAGTTTTACAACATTCGGCCAAAAAGAAGAACTGCAGGTCATGTAATGACTCACAGCTGGTTTCTCTCTCTGAAACCAAACCAAACTACACTCACAATCACCTGCATTGAAACGTCTGCGGTGGTTTGAGTTTATGTCTATGACAAACCTGATAAAATAATGGAGGAAGAACTAAATTATGTAACAGTGACTTTCAAGACTAACGGTATTCCTGCACAAGGTGAGTCATGTATTCTGTTTTTTTGGAGCACAGCCTATTGGAGCATTGTTAGTTGTACTTTGGTGGTGTCTGCTGAACTGAAGCCAGAGCTGTCTAACTGAGCTTTTCACAGAGGTGGAAAGTAACTAAGTACATTTACTCAAGTACTTAAGTACAGATTTAAGGTACTTGTATTTTACTTGCGTTTTTCTATTCCCTGCTACTTTAAACTTCTACTCCACTACATTTAAGTGGGAAATATTGTACTGTTTTACTCCACTACATTTATTTCATACAAAACATAATATGATTGATTGTTCTACATAAAACTAACCAGTTTAAATGCTGCCTACACAATAATAATCAAATGACATAAAATCTAATAATTAAACACTGACAAGGGTTGTTCTCCATGATCACTTCTACTCTTGATACTTTAACTACATTTAACTGATAATTTTGAATGCAGGACTTGGACACTACTTATAATGGAGTATTTTTTTATTGTTACTTTTACCATAGTAAAGAATCTGAATACTTCTTCCACCACTGGCTTTTGAGGAGGTCACTCTGCTTGTACCAGGCAGCTTCCAGACATACTTTAGAATAAATGTCTTTATAAATCACTGCACACTTCAGTAAACTTGCTTTTTGGGTAAAAATACAATACTTGTGTAAAAGCAATTCCTCTGAACTTCTTTAAGTCTTAATTTCATTTCATTTAAGCTCTTTTGCTTTTTGCAGAGAAACCAAACGACCTAGAAATAATCTATGATGAGGTGAAGACTAAGGAGCAGGCATGGGATACAAATCCTGTCATACCAGGTTATTTGTGGCTCGCCATGATAAAAAAATATGAAATACTATTTGCTATACTATTAAAACTATTTGCTATAAACTAGTATAATAAATGTATTGTTTTTTTGTTCTTGGTAGAAAATGAAAAGAAAGCTCCACTGTATACTCTGCTTCATCTGGTGGCAGCAGGTTTGGGGATTATTTGTATCATCTTGGTGTCAGTCGTCATCGCCCTCAGTATTCACTGTAAGTCTATCTGACTATCTTACCTGTTTTCAAGATCTGTCAAGGCAGAGTGACAGTGACAAGTGAGTGCAACAGTAACGCTTTCTTCCCTGACTGCAGTCAACACAGTCATGTCAGAGCAGTACAGAGAAAACATCAACTTAACAGCAAAGAATCTGCAGCTGTGGACAGAAAAGACTGACTTAGAGAGACAGACAGAAGACCTGACCAGAGAGAAAGACAGACTCAACTGGACCATCGGAGTCATCCTGGAACATGAGATCTTCCCAGTGAATACCTACTGCCCACAGAAAGGTGAAAACATAGTGTACTTTAGTTGGGGTCTGTTTGGGTTTTGTCACCACTCCTATTGGTCTACCAAACGTCTACCGAGCACCCATCATAGTGAATGTAGTCATTTCACCTAACTGTTATAGCATTTTGATTTGTATGTATTTTTGCTTATGAACATTATTTTATGTCATTAAGAGCTTGGACTTTCTGGCACAAAAATGTTTTTAATTTGAGTGGAATTACCTGGTCAAAGAAAAAAGGGCTAAAAGATAAAGTCTTTACTATTTAAGATATATAGAAAATATACTGTATATATATTCTTTCATTTTATAATATATATTTTTGTATGTAACAGAAAATGACGGTGATTATGATTTTGTTGTCTCGTTCTTGTTTAACAGTGTGTAAACCTTGTCTGGACGGCTGGGTGCTGTTTCAGTCGAACTGTTATCTGTTTTCGAAATCTGATTCCAAGTACGATTGGATGGGTTGGCAGGGAAGCCGTGATAAATGCAAAAAAATGGAAGCAGATCTGGTGGTGATTGAAAGCCAGGAGGAACAGGCAAGACTGCTTTAAGTTAATTTAATTTGTATTTTCATGCTGAAAGCTAGGGAGCATCTCCATCTTTATCTTCATAGACAGAGATGGAGATGCATGATGTCCAGAAGTGTGAACACGTGAAGTGGATAGTAATCTAGACACAAAAGATGATTCGTTTGAATATTTAGAGTTTATCCTTCTAATATCATTGTCATAAAACCCCACCTAAGCTTCACAGCTACTTAAATTCCACATTTTATTCATTTTAAAATCTATTTCTTGCATCTGTCTTTTCATCTTTGTGAAGCATGTCGTATTGTATCTTTTTTGTATGAAATGTGCTGTAGAAATAATAAAAAAAACCATTATTATTATATTATGGTAGAGACAAAGAGTCTAATTTTTCTTAATTATCACCTTTATCGCAAATTTAGGAATTCATCAATAACCACACACAAGACTATAATGAAAAGCATGGCTACTGGATTGGCTTGAGCATCAGGGATTCGATGAGCACGTGGATGTGGGCAGATGGAAGCAATTTCACTGTGATGTAAGTGAAAAAACACACACAATCACTCAAAATTTGCCACATATGTCTTTTTAACCACAATGAATCATGACCACAGTAATTTAAGACACATTACTTTGTCATTACTAAACAAACCAGACCATCAGCAAGAAGACTGACAGCCCTCTTATATGCTGCATTTCACACTTTGTGTCACTGGGTTGTAAAGAAATCTGATGGAAGCAAAAAATCTTCCAGTTTCTTAAAGTGGCAGATGGTGAAATTAGTAATAATCAGATAAAGAAAAATCACTTTCAGCATGTCCATCTCCCTCAGTAACACCAAAGATAAAAACTTTGTCAAAAGAAGAAAAGATGGTGGGAAGCAACAAACTTTCTTCATTTAGCACAAACACTGGAGTTTAGTTTAGCATAAAGACTGGAAACAGGGGTAAACAGCTAGGATGGCTCTGTCCAAAGTTAACAAATCCACCTACCAGCATCTCTAATGCTCGCATATTGACACTTTATAACTTGTTTGTTTAATATACCCAAAAACCAAACTGTAAAAACGACAAGTTGTGGTTTTATGGAAGGTTATGTGTGTGTTTTGGCTGTGACTGGAGAATACAAAACTCCAAACTCTAACCAAACCAGAATAACTTTGCTGGTAGGCAGATTATGTTACCTTCTGACAGAGCCAGACTAGCTGTTTCCCCCTGTTTACAGTCTTTGTGCTACGCTAAGCTAATCGGCTGCTGGCTGAAGCTTCATATTTAAAGTACAAATATGAGCTTAGTATTAATCTTCTCATCTAACTCTCTGCCAGAAAGTGAATAAGTGAAATTCCCAAAATGTCGAGCAGACACAGATTCATATCGTGATTTTTTTTTTTTTTTCACTAGGTACTGGGTTACACAACAAGCTGGCAACAGAGAATTTTGTGCTCTAACTCTGCCACGTGCAGATCCACTGGCCAACTGGCACAAAGCGAGCTGTGACAAGAGGAACCGCTGGATCTGTGAAAGTAGAGCCTTGATCAAACCGGATGAGGAATCGGCTGCATTATCCAAATAGATTATTTAATATTTAAGAAATCTATCTACCTACTGAAGCAGTTTTTTGTGTGTGTCTGAAACTGATATATGGTGTTTTTCCTTGTTTTTTAAAAACTAAAGATGTAGGCACATTTTCTTTTTGTTGTCTTTTTCTAATTGAATGCAAGTATCCACTTCTACAAATGTTGCAGAGTACATCCTCACCTTTGAGTTATATGTAGCATGCTTGAATGTATTGAAAAGAGATAAGAAAGCAAACTGAATAAAAAGTAAATGCTATAATCTGTTTATATTCCTTGGACATATACACACATTTATAATATTCAGGGTTTTTTGACACAGTCATAGAGTAGTTAATTCAACTATATGTTTTAGCATTGATGTCATAGTGTTGTTCTACCCCACTGCACTATATTGAGAGGTGTTTCTAATACTGCCCCCCTCATGTATGTAAATGGAAAGGACAAAACATTAGAAACACCTCTCAATAATCCAGTACAACTTTAACTATAACCTCAACAATAAACATATAATACAATTTACACATTTCCGATAATGTCACCAAAAACTGAACATTATAAACTTTGTAAAGGTAAAATTTAGGGCAATACACCAATGTCATCACAACAACGATGACCTTTCACCAGACATAGTGTTACAACTAGACTGCTCATCAATTAAGAAATCCAACTGTGAGTTAATCCGCCAAAGTTAAACACAACAGGTTAAAAGGTCAAGGTCATTGGATGACGCTTAAGTGTGTCAACTTCTTCTATCACAATACTGTGCACATTTGTTTGCAACAGAAGCAGATGTACTTCCCAGAACAGATGAAACAGTCGTCTTGTAATGTGTAATCAGTGATCACAAACACATCACCTCATTGAATATTCAGCATGATGTGTTAGGGGAAGTTGTACCTCTTGTTTGTTCTCCATGAAGTATGCTGTACAGTTTTATTAAGTCACATGTTTCAATCATCAGCACCATTGTCTGTTAAAGCCTGCTCTCATTCCCTGCACTGAAGCAAGCACAGCAATGTATGACTTTTAAGGATGGAGGAAGAAATCACTTATTCTACAGTGGTTTTTAAAAATGATGGTCCAGCTCCAAAAGGTTAGTGACTCCTGCTTTTTTAAGATTAAGCATAGTTTTCACTGGAGTTCAAAATGTCTGTTATTTTAGGCTATTTAACATCTTTCTAAGGGTTCTTTGTGGAAGTTGATTGTTGACCCTTGTAGTCACAAAAACACAAAAATAAGTTGTTTTACTTGTTTGCAAAATTTCTTTGCTATGACATACAGTACACACCAGTTTAACACCACTTTTTTCCACATCACAATTTCCAGTAATTGCAGATTTTCTCCATAGCTTTGAGGAAATGTTATAACAAAAGATCCATTATTCCAATATGTGACACAAACACCAAAACTGTGTTCCACATTGTTAATTCGGGGTTAACCTAAGACTAATTATAGTCACCTGTTCCAACGGACTCCTGATGGAACTTTTCATTGTCCAATATGACACTGTAATAATGCTGCACAACTGTTGTCCCTCCATTCCCAACCTTATAGCCACACGATCCTACACCTGCATCACATATTCTCTTTGTTTCTGTATTTTTGGAAAACAACAACTAACCAACCTAGTGTGTCGATTCACATGTAACATTATACTGTTTATATAATACACACAATAGAAACACATTTACTGAAGAATATTGTGAGCAGTGGAATCCGCACTGTAAAGTGATTTGCAGACCATGCTTTCTATGTGATGGTTGTGTGAAAAGTAAAGAGAACTGTGTGAAGAGAAACAGAAATCAAGACCGTGTAGTCCCTCATTCGTCCAGGAGTGTTCCATCGTAGAAAAAGTTTCAGTCGTAGTCATCTGGACACTGTTTTCAGAATCAAAACGTTTCGGCTCCCATCCGGAAGTCATTCAGGTTTTAATTCTGAAAACAGTGTCCAGATGACTACGACTGAAACCTTTTCTACGAAGAAACAGAAATCATTAAAAGTTAAAGGTTTAATATTATATATAAGACTACACCTATGTTATATATTTTGTTGAGTTGTGTACAATCCCAAATGTTTCCAACAATGTTCAAACCCAGAGAAATCCGTAACTTTATTCAAGGTAACAGTGCGTTTCATTTGGTCACCTGTCAATGTCATTGTGTTATTGGATAGGATCCAATAACACTTGTTTCACATAAATGATCACCATGTTATGTACCTTCCCGTTTTAAAAGGAAGTACTCTACACCAAACTGAGTGCCACATAAAGGGATTTCATTGTGACATTGTGAAGAATCATCACTATTAATTCAGATGTACCACATGTACATTTGCACTACCGGACTATTTATGTATACATATACTGCATCATTTGCACTCCAGTACTATGTACTGAATACTGCAATAACTCATCTACTGCACTGTTATTTCTGTCCATAATTTGCACTGCTTAATATTCATTGCACTACTGTTCTGCCCAGTCCAATTCATTATTATACATATCCATCAGTATACTTCTGTTTATAGTAATACCATCTGTATATAATGTCCATAGTACCACTTGGAAAATATTTTCATAATATTGCTCTATCCTGCACATACTCTATATCCTGCACTTGCTTATTGCACTTCTGGTTTGACCTAAACTGCATTTCGTTGCCTTGTACTTGTACATGTGTAATGACAATAAAGTGGAATCTACTCTAAGATATCTCATATCACTTCCCCATGTTGTTATTACTTTCATCCAGAGAAAAAAGAGGACCCAGTAAAACCTAAAGGTACTACTACTACTGTACCAGGTAAGTTATAAAATCTGTCGAGTGTCTTATTTTCATTTCATCAGTTAAGCTATAGAACATTATATCATTATACAAAATGCTTTACTTATGGAAAGTATAGTAAGTACAAATTCACACTTTATGATAAAGAATTATTATTTTAAGATTCAAAAAAATACTTACAAAGTGCTTCACAAAGGAAAAAATATAACCAAATAAAGCTAAATCTTTTTGTTCTGCTTTGAGACTTTTGAAAACATCTAACTTGAATATTTGGTATAGTATTATAAGTAGTATAATATTAGACTTTTGCCAAATTTACTCCTAAAGCTCCTAAAAACCATCAGTAATTTTCTTTAATATGTCCTGTGTGATTATAGAAGTGATGAAATCGTATGTCAGAATGTATATTGGTCATAAGTTGTTCCGTGGTTCATTTCAGTCATCTAATCCCAAAGGAAAAGAGGAAAACACTTAACATACAGTATATTACAATACAAAATGAAAATACATTTTCCATGCAACCATAATAACGTTGATAATGAATGAGTTGATTATAATTATGATCATGATTTGAATATGAGCTTTCTCATTTCAAGCAGATGGTGAAGCAGCTGCACACTCTGACTTTCGTGTGTTGGCTGTGTGTTTGGGGATACTCTGTGTACTCCTGGTGGCGAGCATCAGTGCCACCATCTACAGTGAGTTTCGTTTCAGCAAATTTCAAATTTCAGTGAACAATTAGAGCAGCCAGTCGGTCTGGGATGTGTTTTACTAACAGAAAATAATGGTTACGTAATGTGAGTTCAGCTTTCTGTGATTTGTGCCTGCTTGCTGCCTTTTAGGAGTCAGTCTGTATTTTACTCTTTATTTCTGATTTGTAGTTTTGATTGGTTTACTTTTTGGTTTTTGTTTAGCTTGATCCATTTTATGATCCAATTTAACATTAAAGGACCATACATACAACATGCTTTAGTCTACTAACTACAAGTCTTGTATAGCCTATTGTAGGATACATTATTTCTCAACATTTTCTAGGATACTATAAGTTTTTAGATGGATTTCTTGGCAGTTGTTGTCTCAGGTCATTTCAGTTTTCTATTTAAATCAACTTACAGAGTTGATTAAGACAGATAATCAATCAATCACGGTGACAATTCATCACCTTTTTGTTTAAAGTTTGGTTATCATTATATGGTAATGCAGCAGTGAGCAGAAAACTTTTCAAAAGTTCTACCTGCTGTTGTGTTTAAGGACAATCTGACATCAGAGAATTGAGAGTTGGCTGCTAAAGAGCAACCTTTTTAAAGCAAGAAACGAGGGGTCGTGTTATGCTCGAACAGAACTAGTTCGAACTACTTGTTGTCCGAATCTACATGTGCTTGTATATTTTCTGACAACATACTAACTCGTGGATGCTGTTCAGCAGCCGACTTTCAATTTTTGGATGTTGGAGTGTTTTTAAAATGGCCCCTATGTCAGACTGGACATAATGAAAGCAATGTTAGGTTAGAAAATCAGTCTAAAAAAGGTCAGAAGTAAAGGGGGCTTATGGAAAATAACGCTTCTCTGAAAACACCAAATGCATCCACTGATTGAATGACTGACCGGCGCGTCCTTCTCATTGTCACCATAGTCAGTGTGGTAATGACTGAAAAGAAAGCAAACCTCAGGAAACTCACAGCAGCAAATCAGCAGCTGGTCATGGAGAGGAACATCTTAAAGAGACAGACAGAGGAGATGAGCAGAGTCACAGATAATCTCAACCGGACGCTGGGATTCATCCAGAAATTTGACAACTTTCCTGTAGAGGAATACTGCCCAGAAAAGAGTAAGTGCGTCTTGCTATGTTGACCATACAGTATGTGTAGTTCTTAACCCACAAATATAGCTTACTGTGTATAGATACATTTGTTTTAAAGAAGTACATACTCTGCAAAGATAATTTGTAAACGTTGCCCAGCTTCTAAAATAATAATAATTTTCTTACAAGAAATGCAGCTCAAAGTGCTTTGCAATAAAGAAAATACATGCACCGAGTGCTTCATATAAGAAATAGACATAGAATTAACATAAAAACAGGGCTAGAATTCCATAATTAATGGAAAATAAAACCCACTTGATAATAATAAAAAATAAGATACAAATAAAGATGAAAATAGTGAATGCTTAACATAAGATGTAAAATAAACCCCAATGAATGATAATAAAGTTAGAAGATAGAATACATAGAATGCACAAAATCAAGTAAAATACAGAATTCTAAAAGAAGTGCAGCGGTGCATAAGTGCAAAGCAAAGTGTAAAAGTAGTTCCCGGCCTGTATCAGACAAGTCATAGCTAATTAAAGGCTAAAGTGAAGAGATACGTTTTTACCTTTCTTTTAAAAATATTTAGCGAGCTGGCTTCCCTGATATGTATAGGTAGTGTGTTCCATAGCTTTGGGGCGTAATTGACAAAGGCTGCAACCCAGATTTTCTTTCGGCTGTTGTTGGGAACCTCCAATACACCAGCAGCAATGATCACAATGTTCTTGAAGGCAAATAGTTAACAAGGGAGTTAGCAATGTAGCTTAGGACAACGCCCTTAATAGGCTTGTTTAATTGGCAATGATACTAATATCTCAAACTTAAATTGGTGTGTATAGGTATATTAAATGTAGAGAAAGCTGTTCTGTCATTGGGACCTTAAACTCCCCCCCCCCAATATTTGAGTTTGTATTTGTGCCTTTTGTGACACAACCCAAGAACACTAAAATAACAGGTTCTAATCTTGTTCCATTTCTCTGCTTTTTTCGTGAATGCAGAGTGTCAGCCTTGTAAGAGAAACTGGATTCTGTTCCAGAAAAAGTGCTACCTGTTTTACAATGAAAACCCTCCTTGGAAGACATGGGAAGATAGCCAAAAATATTGCCAAAAGACAATTGCAGATCTGGTTGTTATTGATAGTCTACAAGAACAGGTAAGCTCCACCACCAAAAAGCCACAAGTAACTCAAAGAGTTTTTAATTGTGTTTCAATTCAGATTTAGAGATTGCATGGCAATTCAGAGTACCAAGGAAACATAAAAAACATTCACATTTCAACATTAAATTTCCAAAATGCAATGGAATTTTACAAAATTAAATTGTATTTATTCGGGAGATAGAGTGTTTTTAATGTCTGATCAGAATCTATACCTTGAAGTGTGAAAGTGTGCATGTTTTTCATGATCTGCCATGGTATGACAGGAATTCATCAATAATCACATCAAGTACTACTACGACAAAGACCATGGATACTGGTTGGGGTTACATGACAAAAATAGTGACAATAACTGGCTCTGGGTTGATGGACACAATGACACTGTAAGGTAAGAAAGCCTTTTTTTCAATAAACATTTTAATTTACTAGTTTGTTAGCTCAGAAACAAGGCTTTTCAGGAAGTGCGGTGCCCTTTTAAGGCAGTGAACTTCCTAAAACCTCCGGGACTGGGTCTATGAGAAGTAGAGCTTGTGTGGTAAATTTCCTCTGTGTGAATAAAGATGCAGTAAATTAATAGCTTGTCACGTGTGTGGAGTATGAGTTTAAAATGAGGACACCTTATACTGGGGAGCATTTTGATAGAAGACATTGCTATAAATAAAACTAGTATATTAAGTAGTTAAAATTAGTTCCACCTTAACCAGCTACATCATTAAAATGCTGCTTACATGTTAGTGCAAAAATAATAATAATCCACTTTATAGCATTATAATTCTCTGATAGGGGCCATAATAAGTACTTTTACTTCTGATACTTGAAGTACATTTTGATAATGACATAAGTATTTTTTACTTAAACAAGTTGCGAATGCAAGACTTTTACTTGTAACAGAGTTTTTGTACATGTTATTACGTATTTATGCTGTATAGATGCCACAATCACTGCCTCTTTACTTTTAGTGATTAAATTACTTTTATTAGATCAGTTCTTTCAATTTCATGCTTCAAGCCAACATGGACGATAAGTCCTTAAAATGCTCAGAAATAATGAAAATTTGAATATCTAATTCTGTGACAACTGGGCAGGCAAATTTAATCTGCTAAGGAATATTGTGGGATACAATTTAAAGCTCCAAAACAGTTTATGGACGTGATGAGATTGTTTCATCCAACTGCTGTTTCCAATGTTAAGAATGAATCTTTCAGTCTCAAATGAATAAGTAATCTAGTTAATATACTACCTGGACAAATCTTAATAAACATCATGCCATTTTTTCATTATTCTCATATTTGTATCTGGCCTTTTATGTTATTCATCACACAATTTGTTCCACTTTATTAGTTCTATTAGCAGCAATAGACATGTTACTAAACATCCTGATATTTATGTTCTGTGATTGAAGGTACTGGATTAAGAAGGACATTGTTACCACTGACAAATGTGCACTGGTGATTCCTGAGAAACAACCTACAGCCAGCTGGAACCCAGCATACTGTAAAATGGAGAACAAATTCATCTGTGAGGCTGAAACTCTGATATGGTCTAATTAGCCCTATGCTTGTTTTCTCAAAGTATTCATGCTCTTTATGTTGCATGCCAAACTACAGCTAGCTCTAATTTGTAATCATCTTTGAATTATGGCAACTAGATATCAGTGACCTTTGCTGCGAAGACACTGTATATTATACCCAAATATCAATGTTATTCAATGTAGTATCATTGAATATAAGTCAGTGGAACATGTGATCACTGCTCAGTGTTTCTTAACAATGATCCAAAATTCTAAATCTTAAGTAAGTGGACTTGTGCAACATCTACGCGAAACATTTGCAAACTGATACAACAAAGTTGCTACAAGTTGTGTACTCATATGCAGAAGTTCCTGGAGTTACGTAATGACCAATGTGTCTTAATGTGTCGTGCAAAAAATTAGAAAAACGGTCCTTTTCGACATGTGTGACAAATGCAGTTTGATGTGTCACATTTAATTTGCATATTAAGTTCAGAATTTCATGTAATACCGAGTGTGTCATCTATCTTACGTGCACTTCCATGTTTTGCCTCCTTTCAATAAAATGACAGTTGTCTACACTAAAGTGGTCAACACAGCTATAATTATTTGACAACAAGTCAAAACCTACCAATGTCAACACTGACTTGATTTTTAGTCTCAGTTTAGAAAAGCTGGGTTTGGGTTGCACCGTGTGGATTAGCAAAGAGTGCGGACTCGTCAAATCAATTACTTTTAGCATCAAACTAAAATATCCACTCACTGATTCAGCTGAACACATTTCATGTTGTATACAATCAACAATCTTAAAAAGTCAACAAATAACTAAACTGACCTGATTCCATCAGTCACTTAAAAATCTGCAACACGTTATCATAAATTCAACAGCTCACACAATATTGACTGAAAAATCTATTTGACAGCCTACAAGTGAGGTTGTTTAACAGGCAGAAGAGGCACAACTGTTGGATGTCATTATCTGGTTACTGGTCTGAATTACTAATTAAAGATATTCTCCAATCAATGGAAAACATCTAAATTCATTTACAGGCCTGTCAAATGTTTGACACTAGAGCTGATTCAAGGTAATGCCAATTTCCTCAATCAGCGAGGGAAAAAACGGTTTATTGATGTCCAAAGCATTATTTAAATAAATCTACTCTTTGGACTTCTTTTTTTTCTTCTTTGGAGCAGGTGCCTCCTCGTTTCTATTGTCATCTATAGATGTTTTGTCCTTTTTACACTTTTTCCTTTTCTGTTTTACTGTTGAGTTCTCCTCTGTAACTTCTGCTTCGTCCAATGTAACTGCAGCTTTTTTCTTTTTGTTTTTTGGAACACAGTCCTGGACTGGCTCTGATTGGCTGGATTCAGTATCATTACTCTCCTCTTCCTCAGCAGGTTCACTGTGGCGTTTAGAGGATTTCTTCTTCTTCGCTTTTGTGACAGAGTGCATCTCAGCAGTCTCCTCTAGACTCTTGCTCTGTGCTGCAGGTGAAGGCGCTCTTTCTTCATTCTGCTCTGCATTGTTTTTCTTCTTTTTATGTTTCCTCTTTGTTTTGTGAGAATGGTCTCCTTCACCGTTTTCTACACAGATCACATCCCCCTCAGTGGAAATTGCATCAGTTTTTTCCTCAGTGTCCTCACTGGCTTTCTTTTTCTTTTTTTTCTTTTTGGGTTTAACATCTGTTTCAGGACTTTCAGACACTTCATCACCATTTAGCTCATTAACGCTCCCAGTGGATCTCTTCTTTTTCATCTTTTTTCTCTGAGAGTCCTCGGCCGTCTGCTCCTGCCTCTCAGCTCTCTGATCAGCTGACTGGTAGATCTGTGGAGTCGGTGTAACACAAACTGGTGAAGCACTTGCTGGTTTGCGCTTTTTCCCATACTTAGCCATGAACACAGCCTCCTGCTGCTCTAGCCTGGCTAACTTGGCGCTCATGGTCAGGCCGTGCCTGGCTCCTCTAGAGAAACACAACAGAATGAATAAGAAATCTTTTTTTCCAAATTTTACTTATTCTGAAATATTACAACTTAGGTTTTGTAGCATTTTATGAATGAACTTACTTGTGAGCCGTGCGTCCTCCACAAGCCTTCATTATATCAGCATCAGAAAGCCTGTTGAGTATCAATGAATAATTTAAATTGTATAGCACTGTTAAAAACAGAGTTACAAAGTGCTTTTGCAGATAGATAAATCAAAGCAGATAAATCAAAGCAGATGAACAATAACATCAGTAATTAATAGCTGACTGATTATAAAGAAATAAAAACAGACAAAAATACATCTTGAATGAAATGGGAGAATGGTTAAAAAATAAAAAGAATAAATCAAGGAGTGCTCTGTAGTTGTAATCATGTTGACAGTGATAAAATGTTTTGAGGAAAAATATTTATAAATCTGAGCAAAGGCTGCACCAGACGAAGTTCTTACTTTATGGTGCTGGAGAGATCCAATTTCTGGTCTTCCTCCTCGTCTGAGCTACTGCTGTCGTCTGAGCTGGAAGACTTTGGCTCTGGCTGCTCCTGACCAGACAGCAGTGTGGCAGACTGGGAATAAAAATTAACAAAGTGAGTGTCATTATCAGTTCAGACCAGAATCAGTCATATTTGAAAATACAATAAATGTACAGAAATTTGTCTTGCTGGCGCAGGTTCTTTCAGCATGTTTGTAGCAGTTTATTTGAACTATTAAAAGGATAAATCTGTTCTACTTTTTTCATATTGTCAACAAATTCCACAAAAAGACCAAAATCAACAATGAATTGATCTAAAGCATTGCCTGTGTAGCCAAAGCCTGATATACCTTATTCCTCTGTGTCGTACACCTCCACTGTCAAAAATCCATTTATATTTACCCAATAAATATGAAACAAATAAACAGATTACCTTGACAAAGCATCCATAAAGTTTGGCTTTAGCCAGCGTGGCTTTCCGTGGCTTTTTATTGGAGATCATCCCATCCTCTTCATCTTCCTCCACCCTCTTCTTCAACTGAATACCGTTCTGAATCACACAGAAAACACCGACCTTCTGTCAAAGACTAAATCAGCTGATTTCACTCATTAACAAGAGAGGAGGAACTAATCAGTGTAATCAGCTGCTGAATGTTGTTCTTGGAAAAATCCGTTTTTAGTTCAAAAAGACTGAAAAGTTAGTTTAAGGTCATTTTTAGTTCAGAGTTTAAGGACCTAAACAATAGACACTTCAAAGTTGTTGCTTTGAGCCACCAAACGGCTCCTAAAAATATTCCAACACTGACACAATAGAGTAGCTAAATACAGCTACATTCACAAGTGGAGGAGGTGAATCAGTGAGTGTTAGGTTTTCACAGTCATGAATCAGCTGGTAACTTTGCAAATGTTTGACTATGAGCTGAATATCATCAGTGATTATTCCCTCATTCTGAAATAAGTTGTCCCATTACCACAAAAAAACAAAAACAAATGTACACAACTCACCTGAATAACCTTTTTAAACATAGCAAGACTGCATCACTCAAAAATGTCCAGTCCCCTGATCATGTGTTGATCAGTACAGGTGATTGTGAGTGTGTCTGACTGTGTTCAGCTATGTGAAGGTGGGACTTACCTGATCAGATTCCACCTGCAGACTGGAAGAGGCCTTATTGAAGACATGATCCCACCAGTGGAAGGTGAACTGCTCCCCTTCCTTATGGCCAACCTGGTAGATTAGAGCAACATGTGAGTCTACAAACAACAACTTTCTACAGAAGACAAACGGAGTATAGACCAAAACAGTTATAGCTGTGCACCATTAATCCATTAAAATGAGAGTAAATGCTGCACAAAACCAAATGTCACTCACCCCTCCTTTGTCACATTTCACTTTGACCTTGATAGCTTCTGATATGCCATTCTCAGCTCGCCCCAGTCCTTTACCTGAGTACAGAGTGGATTGATTAAGAAATCTGCGCCAGAGTCTGACACATAACAGTGGTTGAATTGTTGTACAAGAGTATCTTACCGTGTTCCCAGCCATGACGCAGGAGTTGCTGCTCTGCAAACTTCAAACCACGACTTTTCTCTTGTACAACTTCTGCCATCTGTATAAAGGACAGTTTGTGGAATATCAGGCAGGACCACTGACTACTGAAAAATAATAAACTTGATTAATTTACTTTTTTTATTTCTAGTGCACACAATGATATATTTAAATGTGTGAAACCCAAAACAGGCATTTTGGCAGGAGACAAAGCATTTGTATCTGAAATAATATTTTACTAACAATAGTATGGTGTACACTGACATCTGACTACATGTTTGGACAGTGGTTTCCAACCTGGTGTCAGGACCAAGGGGTTGAAACTAAATATCTGGGATCCCAAGATCATCACTGGAAAGGAGAATAAATATATTTTTGCAACACAAAATGATGTTTATTTCTTTTTTCAGACCTATTACTGAATAATTTCACCTCTTCAGGCCTCTAAAGATTCAAATACGCCAATATGAGAAGGACAATTTAGGTTTTGGCTGGTCACAACTTAAACTCGTACAGCATGCAACTTGTGATTGCTGTGATTTCAGGGGTCACAAGCCAAAAAGGTTGGAATATTTTAACTGGTCCAAGACATTTGCACAGTACTGTAGTTTTCTTGAGTCTGTTTATCTCTCTTACTGTCAGGTAAACAAGTTGTTTCACATTGTTGTTCACAACATACAGAAAAATGCTCCTGGTGAAGCACAGTATATAAAGTATCTTCACAAACTTCTGTCATTAGTATATCCTGCAACACTGTAATGAGCAGATTTTGTGTAGAAGAACTACAGCTGAAACAATTAAGACTATTTGTCGCTCAATAGATTGTTTTAGTCATTTATCAAGCAAAAAAATGTGAGGATTTGCTGCTGTTCCTTATCTTAATATCTTTGGGTTTTGGACTTTTGTTAGGACAAAAAAATAAATTTGATGACATGTCTTGGGTTCTGGGAACTTTTCACTATTTTCTGACATTTTATAGACCAAATGATTAGATTGATTGATCAAGAAAATAGTTCACAGATTAACGTAATAATTGCCATGGAAAGAACTCGTGGGTCATGCATTTGAGAAATAAAGTTGAAAAATAAACTACTTTTTGTAGGGTTTGTAAGGTTGTGATAATGCCTAGTTTTCTTTGCAGTACCATTAAAATTTGACACGCTCCTCTGTATGAACACGTTTGTCATGTAAACAGTCAAGTCAAAGATCTATTTACACATTTTACTGCCATGTCAACTGTACTTGCATCCGACAAATTAGCATTTCTTGTGAATAAACCACATTTTAACTTTCTCGGGTCTGTAACGTTACTTCTCTAACGTTGACAGGGCTGAGCTGATGCTAACAGCTAATATAAAAGCCAAAAGTTGAACACCTCATAACATCAATTCGCCTGTATTGACAGCCTTTCGTCGGCTAACGTTTTACACACAATGCTAACACATTATAAATAAAATACAATATACCTCTTGACGTCTTGTTTCATTAAAACTGCATCACTAAAACCGCAAGACGGGAAAAACATACATTTAAATACGGCAAGTATAGCTAGCCATGCGGCATCAGCAGAAGGCTGCCATGACACCGGAAATACGTCACTATGCATACTTTTTCTTCTCGTAGTTTTGCAGCAGAGCATGCTGTAAAAGGAGCAAAATAATCGTAGGCTTTGAATTAAATACTGTATTAAAATCCCGTTTGAAGCCTTTATATACTTTATATAATATTCCCCTCTTGCACAGTGGTGGAAGAAGTAACGTTAGGCTATTAAAAAAAGTAGCAATATCACTCTGTAAAAATACTCTGTTACAAGTAAAAATGTAAAAGTATAAGCAAGAAAAAGTACTTAAATTATCAAAAGTAAAAGTTCTCATTAGGCAACAGAATGGCCCCTGTCATTGTAATGCTACCTTATAAACTACATTATCCGAATATTTATTACTTTAACATTACTATCAATGTTGTAGCTGTACGAGGTGGATCTAATTACCATACTTTTTATACAGTACTATTTGGTAGTTCAACCCTTAACAATATACCATTTTAGAAACTCATTTTTCTGTGATAATGTAGTTGAGTAAAAAGTACAATATTTCCCTGTGAAATGTAGTGGAGTAGAGATGTAAAGTAGCTTAAAATGGAAATACTCAAGTAAAGTGCAAGTAAATCAAAATTGCACTTAAGTGCAGTACTTGAGTAAATGTACTTAGTTACTTTCCACCACTGATTCAATCTGGAAACAAATGTTTTTGGTTGACTTTTAATTGGAACTTGTGACCTTATTTTTAGATAATGGCAAATTATTTTTACTAAACTGACCAATAGACTGAAACAACTGAAACACACACACACACACACACACACACCTCCACCCCCACCCACCATGGCTAGGTAGCTTTAAGGTTGGAAAAATCACCTTATTCCACCCTGTCTGTCAGTATCACATACATATTCTTTATCAGCTTGTTCCAACTATTTGTTGAAGCTATATGATGTTTACACTTGTGAATATTTGTGAAAAATGTTTGTGAAATATTCAAACCCAAGACTCCATGCTTTTTATGGCTGCACCATGCCATCAAATGGAAATATTCTGGACATCTTGTGCATCATTTTATACACATTTTCCCCAAATTCACCCTGACATATCTGAAATCTTTGAAAATGTTTGGATCTCCACTAGAATTTAAAATAAAGTTATGCAGGTTGGAAAATGTTGTGGCTGCAAAACATGTGTTTTTAATGACAGTGCCAGTGGTGGATCAGAGTATATAGCTATAAAACACCAGGATGTCAGTAGATGGCAGTATTTCACACAAGAAAAATAAAATATATTGAATATTCAAATGATCATCTAAAAAGCATCCCAGGTGCAAACATTTAAGGCTGTTTACATCAACAGTATGAGATCCTAAAACACATTAAAGTAGCCATATGCAAAAATGTGTGTTAATAAGGGGAGTTTTACTGGTTTAGACCTGCTGATGGCTGCACTCCTCTCTGATCGCAACATATCTGATGAATGCATTATTCAACAAATGGCTTGCTGGATTCAGGATCTCCCTTTATGAGATTCCTGGGCCACGGCCAGTTGGCTACTTCAGATATTATCATACCAGACAGGTTCAGGCTCTCTGCTTCTCAAACAATTTACAGAAAAAAAAATCCAAAAACAGACATTTTGCATTATTCTTAGTAATTTAATAGAACCGCTTTCCTTTAAATGTTTCCAGAACATCCAATAAAGCTTGTTTCTTTTTATATATAGATGATGTTTTCAACCTTTTAGTCTGTCAGCAGGCTCATTAACACAATTACTTGTTATTACATGAATCTGCTTATCTGAATCTGACATTTCAACCAGCAGAAACCAGCAGTTATTGTCAGTCATATTTCAGCCATAAATAGCCAGACAGAGTCTTGATTGCAAATGCTAACGACATGTTTCCAGGATGAAGAAATCAAGATGAATGTTAGGAATGATGTTTGTTTGGGTGTAATAAAAAGTTACATCCTGGACTGTTCACTGAATACCTTTTATGACCTTATGAGGACACTGAAATGATGGCACCCCCTCCTCTCTGTGTCTTGACTGCTGGTCAGCCCCGATACAGCCTGCAGGAAACAATTTTATTTCCCCCTTGCTCTTGGTTTCCGTGCAGTGAGGATGTTTGCTCCACCAGACCCCCATCCATGAGTTGTTTATCTGTGTCAGCACTCAAGGGGGGGCATCATGAACAGGCTGGTTATCATGGCTGGCCTACTGTTTGGGAGGAAGCCCTCCAACTGCCGGCTGCAAAGGCTGACTGACAGTTATCTCAGAGGAGGTTATTACACAGATGTCAATAAAGTATTTTTGTGAGAGGAAGACTGTGTGTGAGACAGAGACAGAAATAAATAACATGACAGTGCCCCATGTATAAATCCAGGTCCATACAGAAATGTCTTTCTGAATTAGGTGTGGAAGAACTAGACTGACCTGCACAGAGCCCCGACCTCAACCCCATCCAACACGAACTGGAACGACTGCGAGCCAGGCCTTATCGGCCAACATCAGTGTTGGCCCTCACTAATGCTCTTGTGGTTGAATGGGAGCAAATCCCTGCAGCCAGGTTCCAAAATCTGGTGGAAAGCCTTCCTAGAAGAGTTACAGCTAGTATAGAAGCAGGTTAATTCCCATGGTTTTGGAATGAGGAGTCCAGCAATCACAAATGGGTGTAAAGTTCAGGTGTCCGCATACTTTTGGCCATGTACTAGATATACTGTATATAGTTTAAGAAAAATCTTGTAATGTGTTATTAGTTTCCTCTTAAAATCAATAAGGAAAAGCAGAAAGTAACAGTATCTAATAATATAAAGATGTTGGTCAATATTTCAAACTTCAATGAAATTTGGTGGATATTAATGATACCTAATGATCTTGTTCACCTTCTGAACCTTTGTCAAGTGCCATCATCAACACTTTGGTCCATGAAGGTTATTTCAACAACTGACGCCTTGATCTCTATTAAAGGACTAGTTCAACATCTCGGCAAATATGTTTATTTGAGTTAGATGAAAAGATTGATACCACTCTGTATCTGCCCATTCAATATAAGGCTACAGCCAGCAGATGGAAACAGTTGCCAGGCAACTGCTCCTGGCCAAGAAATTGTCAAGAACCCCCCCCCTTCAAACCACAAATTGTTGTTTTTCACTTCAGTTGTTGTATGGTTATATTTATATAATGTGTCAATTGGTGAGCTTTAGAGGTGCTGGTACAGTAGGTGGATTTTAGCTTTGTACAGAGCCCGTTTCCAGTCTTTCTGCTGCTAAGCTAAGCTAACCAGCTGCTGGCTGTAGCTTCATATTTACCATACAGACATACGTGAGAGTAGTATCAATCTTCAAAACGCTTATTCGCTTTCTCCCGGCAAGAAAGTGACTAAGCATATTTCCCAAAATTTCAAACTATGTCTTTCTTGTCTTTTCTTGTAGCTATTCATCATCCCCAGAGAATGAATCCTAATGTTTATAGTTACACCCTGCTTTTCCTCTAGTGGCACCATAATTGATCAGGTTACAATCAATCAATCAATCAATCAATCAATCAATCAATCAATCTATCTATCTATCTATCTATCTATCTATCTATCTATCTATCTATCTATCTATCTATCTCCGTAGAGGTGAAATTAGCCATATTTTCCACCTACAAATCAAACAAAACTTCCTCTGTTTTCCATCAGGTGTTATCCCACTGGACCATTTATCCTCCCAAAAATTCCTAAACTCACACTTACAGATCAAGGTCTGCAGGCTGAAGACAAAAACAACACGCTCAATCTCCTCCATGACCTCCCTAAATCTCCTTTCTGCCCCATCCCTCCTTTTTTTTCTCCTCCTCCCTCCTCCTCCACCAGTCCCCTCGCTGTCACAGTTTTTCCAGTTTCTTTGGCTCCACTTCAGGACCCTCCCCCGTTAGATGCGACTGGTCTCTACTTTTTCTTTACACACTTCTAAATGTTTATTCCGCTTGAAGATTTTTCTAAGTGTCTGACCCCCTATTTTCTTCTCAATTTCGTCCTTGGGAAGTTGGTTTCTAACAGCAATATTCGAGCGACAAACAATCCGGAGTCCTTGGCCGGCAAGGTATGTAAAATGCTGTCAGTGAATAAAAACAAAACAAAACGGGAATGTCACGGAACCTTTGACGGTTTATTTGAAAGCCAAAGATTTTTATGACAGTTATGATGATACATGTTAGTAGTTAATAGACTCGACAGACACATTTTACTGTGTCTGCTTTCGCGTATGGGAATGTGCTGTTATGGAAAATAGTGTAGCATGTAGGCTACCACAGTCCCCAAAATGGTAAAAGATGCAACTTAGACCATTTCGAAAAATTCCTAAGATCCCCCCCATAGGGACTTAAAGTGCAACTGCAGTCATCTATTGTCAGTTTATAATTAATTATATGAATGTTGTTTTCGTTTGCTATGGACTTAATGTGCTAAAATGCGTAAAATATTGCACATTTGGGCAATTTCTTCTGACATTTAATATCCATCTAAAGGGTGCAGGCTCTATAGGGAGACTGCAAAGGCTTACATTCAACATTTTCCTAAGAGCAGTCGTGGAAAGTAACATTTATTAAAAGTACATTTATTCAAGTACTGTAAATACAACTTTACTTCAATATTTCCATTTTATGCTACTTTAAACTTCTACTGCACTACAGTCCAGAAGTAAGTATTGTACTTTGACATATGAGGAGCTCATGAAATGGGATGCTGTTAAAGATCAAACTACCCAGCAATATAAAAAAGTCTAATAATTTAATATATAATAGTTTATCACTCATATGGGCCATTTTTCTGAATTATGAGTACTTTTACTTTTGATACTTCAAGTACATTTTGCTAACAATACTTACATACTTTTACTTAAGTGACATTTATAATGCACCTTTACTTGTAATGGAGTGTTTTTGTATTGCAGTCTGGCTACTTTTACTTAATTAAAGGATCTGAATACTTCCTCCTCCACTGCTTAAGTAAAAGTACAGAATTATTAGCAGCAAAATGTACTTCAAGTAACTATAAAAGTACTCATTATGCAGAAACAGTTATATTACACTATTATGTATATTATAATATTGTTTTACTATTATATTACTGATCACTTAATATGTAGGCAGCATTTAAATGTTGCAGCTGGTTGAGATGGAGCAACTACTTTATATGCTATTGGGTAGTTTTATCTATAATGATGTGTCATATCTTAAAAGACAATCATGTTTTGTATGTAAGATCTTTATTTGCAAGGTAAACAATAGCTATAGCTGTCAAATAAATGGAGTAGAAGTATTACATCGCATAAAATGGATTTTTGTGAAATTGTTGTGATAGTGTATAGCTCACATTTCATTACCATTTTTGGCAGATTTTTCAACACAGTTAGGTTTTTTGTTGCTATATAAGTTGTATATGCTCTACGTGAGGGGACCTCCAGTTAACACACTCTGACAATAAAACCTGTCTGTTCATCAACTAGTGAACAGACTATTATAAGTCAGCATACACACATATAACAACCAACACTTGATCAGTGAGTAAATTAAACCACATGCTCAAGTGAGCTTCTGGCATTGTGTCACCACTTTATGCACTTGCTGTATTTTTCCTGCCTGACCGAGTTTTTTGGCATCTCTGGCTCTGCTTTGAAAACTTCTCCAGCTACTATCAAGTGAGTGTGACTCAGAAAAGCTGTGCTCCTCTGGCATGTCTCCTCTATCAATTCATTGCAGAGGAAGTCGCTGGGAGTAGGTCTGCTGTTTCCTCAGTGCTCTCCTCCTCCTCCTCCTCCTCCTCCTCCTCCTCCTCTGCCTCTGTTGTGTTTGATTTTTATTAAATTGGTCAAACTTAATCCAAGTTCTGGATCCATCTCTGGGTCTGTGTTTGGGTCACAGAGGAGTTGTGACTCAAGTCAATGAAATGTGGCAGCGAGGTGGCTGCAGGCACATCCTATGTGTGATGGTGTGACTCAACTTTCATATCCTGTCAGTGAAGTTAATCAGGTGAAGCAGATGGAGATAGAGTGATTTCTTTTAATGTGAGAGGCTCCAGTGGGTTATTGATGCTTTCATGCTTGTTTTGTGCCTATGTGTGTGACGCTGTGTACAAGATATGTGATATGTAAGGGTTCACACCGATAAAGGGGAATATGATTAACTAAAAATGCCTTCATAAACTGACTGTGTCCTCATTATTTTCTGGAGCCGGTGCAGTTTTTAGGAAGCAGTTAAAGATGTACAGAGTTTTGGTAAAAAGACAAATTGAATAGAAGCACCAAATTTAAGAGAAACTACTGCACATCACCAGGTTGTTCAGAGTCACTTGTTGACAAATTGACTGAAACTTTTACAGTCTTGATCCTCTGTAAGCTTAGAGCTATAAAATGATAAACTGCTGTACAGTGAAGCATACTGTTTTGGAAACAAACTCCTCATTTCTTTTCCTCAGTGGAGCTGTAAAATCAGCCTATAAATTGAGCATTTTTGCACTTTTGCACTTATTATCGGTGACTTATGAATGAAGACTTTTTGATTAAAGACACCCTGGCACCATTTAAGGCATAAAAACATCTGTGAGGAAGGCAAGAAATGATTAAGTATCAGAGTAAATCTCAGCCACCTGGTTTGGACTCCTGACCTCACATCTGCTCTGGCAACCAAAAATCACCAGGAAGTCTCTCTGACTGCAGACTGAACGTTCTTTTGTCCTTCTCCAAGTATTCCTGAAAGCACTGTGCCATTTTTATATGTGCCATTATTTACATATATTGGTTTCATGAGATGAATTCTGCATGTGAAAAGTAACACAACTGTGCCTTTCTGAAACCATTTTTGTTTTTCTTCAGTGTCTTCATATGAGATACTCATTAGTGGAAAATAGCATCTCCCCCTTGAAAATGTGTCTGCCCTCCTCCAGACTGTTACAGCTATCAGTGGTATAATGGTGACACATTTTTTTTGCCTGGTTGAGCAACAAACCCGTCTGACAGCTGGAGATCTGGCTGACTTACCATCTGTTTGTCCAGGAGAAGACTCGGGCTCATGCGAGCTATTGGATATGTTTTGGTTGGAGATGACATTGGCCAGAAACACAAATAGATGAGGCAGAAGTAGAAAAAAGTAGAAGTGAGGCAAGAGGTATTAGTGTTAATTTGATCCCAAAGTGCCTGGACGTTTTTTAAATCTATTGTGACACCATACAGGGTACCCAGAGTGTCTGCATGTGGTCTTTTGAAGGCCACAGTTCTTCTTGACAAGTTTATATCCGACGGCCACACACCATTTGTGTGTTATTTAAGTGAGATCACAGCCTGAGGTCTTTGTGTTATCCTTTGCAGCTTGGACTGAGGCTTGGCTCTATTGATCAGTTGATCCACCACTTTGGTCCAGACTGAAACATCTC
Organism: Siniperca chuatsi; assembly: GCF_020085105.1. Taxonomy (NCBI): domain Eukaryota; kingdom Metazoa; phylum Chordata; class Actinopteri; order Centrarchiformes; family Sinipercidae; genus Siniperca; species Siniperca chuatsi. The sequence goes on along the minus strand of NC_058050.1, from coordinate 7,043,335 downwards.
AATACATCTATTGATCTAATGGATGGCCATGAAATTTTGTACAGCCATTCATGGTCCCTAGAGGATGAAGCCTACTGCTTTTGGTGATTCCCTGACTTTTTATGTAGCACTGCAGGTCAAAGTTTTCATTTATCCAGTGAAATATCTCAACATCTACAAGATGGTTTGGCACAAAATTTGGTACAGACATTCATGGTTCCCAGAATATGAAACCTCATGACTTTTGTGAATCCCCAACTTTTCCTCTACGCCACAATGAGGTTCACATTTGAGGTTTATTTAGCTGCATAATGAGATTATGGCAGGTAGACAGCAGCAGCCTGTAGTGTATGCTACATGTATGTATGGTACGTCATGTTTGTTTTCATTTAGTTTTGGTGACTTTTGGTGCAAAATAGTCATTACTGTAGTGTTTCTGTATTTTACTTGTCAATCATACAGGTGGTATTGACTTTTATTTATGTGTAAAATGTTGCATAATGTCACTGGAGATTCTGTTTATTCATCCCACACTTTTTAAACATCAGTGACACAGTTTTCCTTATGAAATGAGAAAGATGTAAAAAATTACCTTTGTCTACTCCCCAAGCTTCTATTTTTGGTGCTAAAATAGTTGCGATGAAAAAGACAAAGAGCACAGGGAATTCAAAAGAAGGTGACATGGGTTGAATATTTCTACCACAGGCTTATATAAGCCTTTCAACTCCATGTGCTCTGCAGCCGTGCAAGTAATTTGGAGCAGATTCGACTGCAGCCCTCCAGCTCGGGGGTTTTGGGTCGCTCGCTCTGCTCTGGCTGTGGAACATGTACAGTTTCATTGGGCTCTAGCTCAAACAACCAATCATAAAACGCAGAGGTCGGGGGGTTTGGGGCTGGAACAGAAGGAGGAGCCAGCAGCGGCTTGATGAAGTGACCACAGACTACTTGTACTGTGGTGAGGGTCTTTCCTGAACTTGCTTATGTTGGTGGTTGGTGGGTGGTGTTTGGGGTGGTGGGTGGAGCAGCAGTGGAGACATTGTTCATTAAGATTTCAGGGGCTTTCACTGGTGTCTGTGTCTCGCTGTGGTGTCTATGCAGGATGACTGGAACCAAGTGAAACCTGAGATGTAGAATTAGAGGAAATACAGCACCAAATTCAAGGCCCAGAGGGCTTCTCGCTTTTTGTTTCCATCTCGGTGATGAAATTAGGGTTATTTATATGTTTTTGTTTGTTTTTAATCCTTCACCCAAGTGAAACTGGTCATGCATATGGAATACAGAATGTTTATTTTGTCAGTTATGAGATTAAATGTCATGAGTTTACCATACAAGATGTGAGTTTTGCATATGAAAAACAAATGGCCTTTGTGTCATGCTTGGCACCAAGCGGACATGAACTGCTAGAACTCTTGATGTTTTTCTTGAGCTCAGACCCAGATCCACTCCACCAGCTGTGTTAAGCTATGACTCTCGGTGTCGTCCATCTTGCATTTTATGAGAGGACTTATTTTCTTTTTTTTAATATTCCATTTTCCTGGCCACTTCTGAAAGACAAACCTAGGCTCAGGAAAGGCAGGATGACAGATCATTACTATTTGTCAGCGTCCCCATTACTCAAAACAACACAAGCTCTGTTTGGAAAAAAGGATTCTTTGTTAAAATGGACATAGAAGCCAAACAAAAGTGGGAGTAGTAGAACCAGTATAGGTCTGATGGCATCTGTGAAGGACTTTTCCTTTTACACGCCTGATTTTATTCCCAACTCTCTTCTGTTTACATGTCAGAGGAAGAGAATGTTGAGATGCAGACCTGGATGTACATGCAAGATGTTTCCTATCAGCTTCCTATTGTTTGTCCCAGTTTTTGTAGCAAAGATGAGTGAAGACAGAGGAGAGAGCTTGGACCTGAGGGAGTGTGCGGACAGGGTTTGATTTTGTTGAAAAAGCTGAAAGAAACCTAGCTGAGGAGATGAAATTATTAGTTGGAGACAGACGATGATGAACCAGGGAGTTGTAGTCAATTAAAAAGTAATGAGAAAAGCATGTTATCTTCAAAGACATCGTCAATAGTGCTGACAAGATACTCTATGGTAACTTCTGCTTTTGCAATGTGTTAACAACAAAATTGCTTACATGCTCATTAAGTGGTAAATAGTTGAAACTAATTTCCAGCAGTTTTTGAAAAGCCTGGAGAAGCCTCACTGCATTAAAAAATTATCCACCGTGACTCACAGAAGACCTGCTGTGTTTCCCGCTGCTCCTGTTTGCCTCTGGGCATCCAGTAAAAGAAAAGCGTTAACAGTTTCCCTTCCACTTGATTCCCTTGAGTTGGAACATCATACCCAAACAAGATGACAGGCCCCTAGACCCATTTTTCTCCCTCCTACCATCGACAGTGTTTTCCCTCCCACAGTGTTGCCCAGGATGTCCTGTGTGGTGACTTGTATCTGGGTCTTGTCTCCTCGTTGCCCCCTGTCTTCCTGTTGTGCTGGACAGATATGCAGGTGTCATACCAAAAAGCCCCTAGAGGCTAATGTGTTGCACAATGCAGACGACCATGCCAGGGCTTTCAATTAACTTGACAACATTCTGTAGGGCCCACTTTCATCTTTCTTTAGCCACGAGGCAGTCCAACAAAGTGAATTAATGGCACCACCTGTGGGGTTCGAAACTGTTTCAGTCTAGTGACACTGCTGGGAAAAGCATGGAGAATAAGGACATCTCTGAGGGTTCACCTTCAGGGTAGCACACGTGGCTGAAGTTTTTGAGTGAAGAAAATAAGGCTTTAACTTCCAGATGCTTGGAGGATGAGGCCCATCTGGAGAGAGGGAGGGAGAAGGAGCTTTTGGGGCTATGTGTAAAAAAAAAAAAAAAAAGCTCTAAAATGATCACTTTAATAAGTTGCAGGTTTCCACCTCAGAAAGGCAGCACACCATGTGCCAGGCCTGTAAATCAATAGGGTTTAACTTTTAGGAATTTACTGGCCCAGGCTGGACTTCCTGGAAATAGAGATAGAGAAGGAAAGCCAATAGAGATAATAACTGATAACTATTCTGGTGAATTCTACATGCCTTGCTAGTACTCTGCTGCTGCTGCTGCTGCATGTGTTAATGTTTTGCCAAGCCTTTCCTGGTTATCTATCTCTACCTCAGTTACAGCAGACGCTTGACCACATGGCATTAATTGAGATGCACATCTGTCTCCCAGTGTACAGCTCCCACTCTCCTTGCATAATGGCTATACCACCCTGCAGGCAGCAACACTTCTTTGGTAAATCACCCAGTTGTCACATTGTTTTTCTTTGGAGAAGAAATGGTACTATAGGTTAATCCTGGAAACAAATGACAGAAAAACATCATCAACAACAACAGAAAAAGATGGCCACACCAGCTCAAATGGTTCCCAGCCTGCTGTATCGTAGCAGCTGCAAAGAGGGAAAAAAAGCTGCCATTCAGTCACATTAGAAGTGTTGTTTTAATCAAAACCAGATGTGGCGTGGTTAAAGTCTGTTTCTGTAAATTGCTCTCTCTTTCATACAACCATGACTTAAAAACTCACATTAAAGCTGTTGCATGGGAACGTTATCCACAGGCTGAAATATGTCACTCTTAAACCTTGTGTCTCCGTAAAAGATGATGCTTCCTGTGCGATTATTCAGACCCGTCAGACCCAGACCCGACATTCAGAATGAGCAGTACAATCTTGTTAGTTGCCACAGACCCCCCAGGAAGCCCATATTTTAACCTACATATATCAACAAAACACTGACTTGCTACAACTCTTATATAATAGGCATTGTTCAATTCAGAAAAGAACATTTTTATTATGTGCAGAATAAATTATTGAAAATAAGTTTATAATTGGGTTTTGCAGCACATTCAACCTTTGTGCTGGTGGTAGGTTTTGCCAAAGCAGATGGTGTTTGATTTCACACCTCTCCAACAGGGTTTGGACAGCAACTCCCCTACCACGAGGGTCAAGACCACAAAAGTAAGCAATCTGCTTTAGCCAAAACAAAGGTTAGAATGGAAAGGGGGGAAAAAAGCAGTGCACCTTTGTGCGTGTGTGTGTGTGTTGATGTACATGGAACAGGCAAGGTCTGTGAGTGCACATCTGTGTTTATTTCGATGTTCGATACAGAGTTTTGTGATGACTTGGCAGTTTTGGCTGCCTGCAGTGGTTCAGCGTTTCCCCTTTAGTGGCTGCAGTCTGATCGCCTGTTTCCCCTCGTAAGAAACTACAAGTAAAACAAGCGATTGGAGAACTGCACACCAACGATCGACGAACCTGTGAGGGACGGACTGTAAAGTTTGGCAAAGCTGTAAAATAGATTCATATTGTTTTTGCATATGTCACCACACTCAAAGTACATCCAGATGTGCACAATGCATATATGACACCCTACAGCCATTATATGTATAAGTCTTTGCACCAATGAGTCAATATATAATCACAGTGTGACTTAATGATTATTGATATGTTAGTAAAATATTTGTAGGATTTCTTTGTAGCTATAGATTTAAAGGATGAGTATGGTGTTGTTCTATATTTTTCATTTTTGTCAACAACTATGTAAAGACCAAACCCGACTATGCATCAGTCCTTCTCTAAATACTCTCTGACTGACAAAGATTTGGTTTAATTAAAAAAAAAGGCCCAGTAATTTCCTAAAACAACTGGGCACATCATCATCATCATAATCATCAAAATAAAATGTCACACAGTGCAATAGTGTGGCTTATTGATGTGTTTTTAACATCACTCTATGGAACAGATAAATAAGCCACTGTATATCAGGCTTTGACTACACAAGCAACACTTGTTCGAAAAACATAGAATATCGCCAGACTTATCTTTTAACTACCATATTTACAAAATTTGCGGTTAGAAATATGACAGAAACCCCTCAGCCAACGAGAATTTAGTTTCCCCCTGGCTATGCTACAAACATTCAGTTCAAGCTGTAACCGTTTCAACTTTAAAACCATGTCCAAGTAGAGTTCCTGATGGTTTCGAGATCAATTTGAGACCAAAACCAGAATTACTCGAGTCGATTTGACCTATTCTGACTCAAGAAAACAAATAATACAGGTCAGAGAATAAACCACAGTTACAGTTACAGGAAGGAACAGTTTCCAGTAGTAATGATTTTTGGATTTCTTCAGGTTGAACAGCAATGATCTAGCTGCATATCAGCTCTATACAGGTACAACCTCATTGCATACAGAGGTTTCTACAGGTGGGAAGTCATATTTTTTGCATTAATGGAGAGAAAATACGTAAAATATCAATGCAGTGGCCCCATTTGCTATTGCAATTTGGCAGCAAACAGTCAAGACAATGTCCAATACTGACCAAAATCAATACACGTCCAAGACAAAATAAGTGTTAGAGAAAGGACCAAACCAAGACTGCAGAAACATAGTCTTGCACCCAGTTCAATAGCCGATTGCTTGTTTAATATAATTACTGGGGTTTTTTTTTTGTCCTAATATAGAGTTATTCTGCTCAGAGACAACGCTAACATCAACAGTTTGTGATTGTTGTAGGAGTTCAGTGGAGGGTGTTTCTGTTTTCTTGAGCTCCTCTGAAGATTTCAAAGGCTCTTGACCTCGTGGCCTGTTCTGTATATGTTTTGGGAACTCCGCGTACTAATAACTATGGATGAATAAGTGTTGGTCTTTGCATAGTTTTATCCTGGGAAGATCAGCTAAAGACACAGTGACTGAAGTTCCTTATGAATCTTTTTTTTAAGCAGCGTTTCCCACAACTTTCTGACCCCGAAGAGGAGGACAGCAATAATTTGTTTTTGAGGCGATATTAAGGAAAAAGAAGAAAGACATTATTATTAAAGAAATGAGCTTGTCATGGTGGGAAAATGAGCATGAGGATGATGCTCTGATCGTAAAAAAGAATTAGGACCAAAACATCAGAGGGGTCAATGGTGTAATTAAATGCTACTGACATGCTGAAGGGCAGACTACAACCTCAGGAAAACTCACTGTGCAGCTGCAGCGCTGTCTGAGGGATGTTTCTAGGTATTTTTCACACAAACTGTTCAAGAAATTTGATTTACTTTTACTTTAAAACTTTACTGAGTTTGTTACTGTACACAATAAAGTTGTGTTGTTCAACTGTGTATTGTGAAGGTAACGATACATCTCTAGCAAGAGCAAACAATACATTTTTGTTTTTTAATATTTTTTCTTGCAAAGATGCACAAGATATTCACAAAGTCCAGCAGACTGAGTTCTGCAACGATTTGTCTATTAACTGATTAGACAATTACCAGAAAATTAATCTGCAACTTTTTTGATAATCGATTAATAATTCATTCAAGTCATTTGATGGTTCCAAGTTGTCAAAATTGAGAATTTTCAGTTTTTCCTGGTCTTATGTAAGAAAAATTTTATATTTTAGGGTTTGGGACTGTTGATCGGTGAAAACAAGACACTTCATGAAGTCACCTTGGGCTTAAGGATATTGTGATATTTCTCACTGTTTTCTGATGTTTTATAGGCCAAACGATTAACTCATCAATCTAGGGAATAATCAGCAGATTAATTGATCAAAACTATCATTAGTTGCAGCCCTTATTGTCTTGTAAATCACACAAATGACAAATGAAGTCATTCCTAGGTTAGACTGAGGAGAGTTTAATGGGAATGGAGCTGCCACAATTAGTCTTTCAACTGACAGAAAATTAATCTGCAATTATTTTTATAACCAACTAATTGTTTGAGTAATTTTTCAAGCAAAAACTTCAAATATTCAAATATTTTGTGGTTTGGGACAATTGGACAGCTTCCTGATTGGCAGTGGAGAAGTAGTTAGACAGTAAAGCACAGGAAGAGATGAGGAGGAAGTGTGCGTCTGAATCAACAACTCGCCTGTGATTCATGCTGAAACAATGGCACAAAGGACGTTCCAACAGATCAATCAAGTGTCACAGCCATTAGAAATATCCTGCTTATAGAATCATTATGGCAGAGATATTTTCAAATAGTTAGAACATGATTCAGCAAAGTGTGAAATTCTTGTGCTATTATGTTCTCAATATGTTTTTCATTTAAGGATACATGCAGTCATTACAGCTTGGCGCTTATTTTTAGCCATGCTAGCAGCAATGTCCGTTGGTTGATCCACCACTTTGGCCCAGATTGAAATATCAACAACTACAGAATGGATTGGCATGAAATTTTGTACAGACATTCATGGTGCCTTGAGGATGAATCTTAATGAGCTTGATGATCCCCTAAATTTTTATTCAGTGCCACCAGCAGGTCACATTTCCACTTATTCGGTGTAATATCTCAACATCTGCAAAGTGGATTGGTACAAAATGTTGTCCATACATTTATGGTCCCCAGCCTTCTGATTTTGGTGATCCTATGACTTTTCCTCTAGCGCCACTATGAAGTTGACATTTGTGAATTTGAGTGAAATATCTCAACAACTATTAGATGGGTTGCCATAAATTCAGTACAGACATTGATGTCCCCCTCAGGATGATTTGTAATAACTTTGGCGATCCCTTCACTTTTCATCTGTCACCATCATCAGATCATTTTAACATTTTAATTTTGTCCAATAATATTTTTTTTTACTCCCTCCCAAGCGACCTGAGTTATTAGTTCTTTTAAGCTATACAATTATAATTGGATCTTATATAGTTATTATTTACCCTCTCTTTTTGTATTCATACTGCACACACTGAATTCATTTGCATTCACAGTATAAGTAACATTCACAAGTTCAAATACTATCCTGTCACTATGTGATAAAGCCACACTGTGGACAAAGATGGTTCGTGTGACAAATAACTAACACAAAACGGAACTATTTTCTGACGATTCCACATGCTGTGAATTTTGAAACGCTACTTATGTTTCTTACGAGCTGCAGACTTCTACTGTTGTGGACTGAGAGGTTTTTCGCCTGTGTTCTTACTGTGAGAGTTTACAATGCAAAGCTATGTTTTCTGGTCACGGTTTGTGGAAAGGCTGTGTTTTTTAAATGGACTCTATGTGTCTCTGCACCAGTATGATCCACAGAGCATTACAGCACATATAATTACAGCGCTGTATGGTCATGTCCCTCTGAAACCTCAGCCAGGGCCTCCATTTTGGGTTTTCCACCATTTCACTCACTAACGTTTGTATAAAACACTTGTTTAAAGAGACCAGACATGATTTCAATCCAAGGTGTTTAAGTCTGTGTTTTTGTTTATTCTGCTCCATAGAGGTGAGTTGGTGTATTTATCACAGTGTCTTAGTGTTTAAGTTTGTTTTTGTGGACCCCTCTGCTTTCTCTGACCATCAAAGCCACAGTCATCCTGCCTGTGGTTTTGGTCTGGAGTGTGGAGGACCAGGCAGCAGTTTGCACTGTGGGTCTGTGTGCGAGAGCGCACGAGCCTCAAACGTGTCGGAGTAATACAACAGGGAGAGCAAAGGCCTCCAACTGGCAAGAAACCCAGCTCAACAAGATTTTCAGTGTAAACCACATCAGATCACACGCATCGGCAAAAAGTAAACATTTCGTGAAAGAAGAAAACAAGGATTATTTATTTGTTTTCTCATCAACGTCCCTAAAGATTGCAGTTACAGCATTTGTTTTAATTTTATTCCCCAGATAGTTATATCATATTAAATATTTGCTCATAGGGATCAATGCATAACATTGTTATTGAGCACTAAAGAATCTGAAAGTACAGTATGATTTGTATTTCACAACAGCAAAAAATAAGTGTGTGTGCCAGGGAGGTTAAAGTGGCCTTGTTGATGAAAATCCCTCCAAGATTACTTTGTTAGGTGATGATATCTGTTTTTTAAAACTCAGTTTCTGTCTTGAACTTTGTTTCTAACCACTACAAGCATTTACAACTGCACAGTGATGGAGGATGCTAACTATAAGTGATCTGCATTACAAGACATTTTGGAAGAAGCTTCAAGAAATGATAGATGATTGAAATGGATACAGATAGTCGAAGAGTAGACAAATCTTGCATCTGTTTGGGAAACATTGTCAAATTTCAACAAAATTATTGACCAAAATGGTTTCTTGAAGACTTGAGACTTTCCTCCCAAGCAAAACTAAAGAATCAGTCGTTTTCCCCAAAGTTACACCTGTTTATGTTTTAGTCTCTAGTGGCTTTAGGAATTAGGACTCTTGTCCGTCTGGAGCAAAGGAGGAAGTCAGGTGACAGTATAGATCGACAAAGACCACGTGTGGAGGAGGTCGGGGGGGAAGGATGGATGGCTCAACAAAACATCACATCGACTTGACCACAGGAGACTGCTGTTCTTTTCCTGCTTCCAACTAAAAGTCCCGTTTTTTGTAAATCGTGACCACAATTGTTCCCTAACCATAACCCTGTGGTTATTATTGTAACTGATATGTAGTGTGGTAAGCACTTTGAGTGGTCGGAAGACTAGAATGGTGCTATACAAGTACAGTCCATTTACCATGAAAATGAGGACCCCCTAACCTTAACGAAGCAATCCCAAACCATGATCTTTCCCTAACCCCTTGTTTTTGTGTCTTAACCTAACCAAACCTTAACCATGGCGTTGTCAGATCATAAAACAAATTTATTTTTCAACAGAGATTTGTAACGGTTCTGGAAGGCACATACAAATGATGTGTTTCTGCCAATTGTGGCGTCAGATCAGAAAACGCTTCTTTGTGTTGTTCTGAAGGGCAAATACAAATAATGTATTTTCTAATTAAATTTGAAGGACTTGTTGGGTGAAAAATAGGTAATGCAGTTGCTGAATCATGCATAATTTAAGATCTGCAATGTCAAAGACATAATCACAAGTGATTCAAAAGTGTAGAGTGGACTAATAATAGGCTAAATTCAAATTCGTAATATAGCACTGCTTGTCGTCGTCATGGTTACTGGTTGTTATCTAACTAATGTCTAAAAAAAACAACTGGGGTTGCTAGTCTTATACTGGATTTGTGAAGCTAAAAACTATTGCAGTATTTCGCAACAGAAACATGTTCAGTTCAAGTTCTATCAATACTGTTTCAGTTCCTACTGGGTGCAGATAGGAGTCAATACAAAATCAGCCTGGCATCTGCTCTATGTTGATCTCATGTTGATGTCCTCATGTGGTCCAAAACAACAGGGTTACCATGGTGACCTTATCACTCAAGCCACTCTTATCCATGGGCTCTGTTCTCTATCACCGTGGGGACGAAGGCTGTTATATGAGCTCCAGTACCTTCTGACCTCACTCATAAAGACGCTCTCCAACATAAACAGACACACATACACACACAAGCTCTAGCTTATCTAACTTGTAGCTATTTACCACTACAGGAAAAGGTGTGGTCATCGCACATTGCATCCTCTTGGATCCTGTCATCTTCAGTTGGCTTCTGCTTTCATGTAATTAAAACAAACAAACAAACAAAGTAAATGTTTTAGTTGTTAAGTTACATTTTTTGTCTCCTGCCTCAAGGTCTTTGTTGTTTTTTGATGGTTGCTGTGTTTTTGTGTTTTGTGTATATTTACATATAGATTGCATGTCTTATTTTTATTGGCTGCTGCGAGGTGACATGAAGGGACAATAAATTGAAGTGAGGTGATGTTCAAGACAGCTAACTGACCGCAGATTTGCTGCCTGATGAAGCTGCACTACTCACAGTCATTGGCTCCCCCTGGAAACTAAAACACTTTAATGAATGTAACGGGGGGCCAGGAATGGGGGGCCTGCACTGTATCCTGTTTTTCGCAGTTAAATGAAAGATCCCAGACCACAATGCCTGAGATTGCCAAATGAAATTTGGCCTGACGTTGCTGTAGAGATGACATAAAATTGACATGAGGTGATTTCATTAGTTTTTCCATTGCAGCTCCGCTAATTAACAGAGCTTTAAAATGACTCGAACCAAAGGACAGATTGGCAGGCTGCAATGGGCATCTGTCGTTGTATTTAAGAGCCTGTTGGTAAGAAATCTTTTGTTGAGGAGGATCCAAATAATTTATTCCCATGTTATTACTGGAAACTCTAGCAAAACTGTGGGGCAGATCTGCTGACATAATTATAAGATACAGTTGCAAAGTGAGGGGTCAAATTAAGACAATTTAACTGTCTGAAAAAGGAGACAAAAGAAACAGACTTTGCAAAGTCCAAAGGTGTGCAGTGTTGCTTAAAGTTCAAAAGGTCATAAATTCAAGAATTCTAACCTCACTTGCATCAATCATGCAGATAGCAAACACTGCAGAACTCACTCAGCAAAATTCAGACTTCCAAGATCCGTGCATGGCCTCCCCCTCCTCTCTCCCTCGCTAGATCATCCTTTTGTCACGCAACTCCCCCGAGAACCGTCAACTGCATTTGAGCTGCCAAGAGTTTTCCACTCAAAAGCTTTTTCCAGTGTGGGGGTTCAGCTTTTGTGGCAGAGTACCACCTTTTACTGTATACGATGTCTTTACTGTAAACAGAGTGAAACGTGTTGAAGTAGGCGTTGTGCTTTTTCACAGGATAAGGTTGATAATGTGGCAAAATTGATGAACACCATGAAACGTGGGTGTGTTTTTCTGGAGTTTTATGCGTGTTCTCACATTACATTTTTGGGTGTGGCATGTAATTGTTTCTCCGAGTCCCCTGTGTGTTGTTAAGGGTCTCCCTCCCCCAAAACCAGCCACCCACCCAACATGAGGCATAGCAGCAACTGGGGAGTGTGTGCCAGCCTAACTGCGGTCTAGCAGCCGAACCCGTGACGAGAACCCAGATGCAAAGGATTATGGGTTTTATATTCAGTTTACAGTAACTCTGGTTTAATGTGAGGGTGGGATGTGGAGGATGGAGACAGAGGGAGAGGGGACTGCAGTCGATATGTCACATGGAGGACTCTGGCAAATTTATTCCAGTTTCTGTCAGTTTCTGCCCTCAAGCAGTTTTATAGATTTGTTATTCTAAGAGCTGAACTGTAAATTTGCGATGCAAACTTTTGGCTCTAGTCTCCTGTGGAGGGTATTTTTGATACCCGTGATGATCACAATCAGAGGGTGATCATTTAAATCTCCTTAAGGCTGTGATACACACCATAACTTTGTAAGCCAACTTTTAAGTGTAATGGTGCATAGCAATGCTTTAATCATGTACATTGCGACCATCTTGTTGCCAGGAAACATTTGAGTTGAGTTTGTTCTTTAGTCTCCCTTTCTTTGTGTGTTGCTGGAGGTTTTGCCAATTTACGATTCTCAATTTTGTGTTTTGAGTGAACTGGTTTCCCATTTACTTTTTCATGTCAAGGCTCAGGTTTGCTAAGTTTTGTCTCAGATAGCTCAATTTGAGGAGATTTTACTTTGTACAGAGCTCACTTTGGGTGGGAAGAGCACTTGGGAGTAAGGTCTGATACAAGAGCAATGATTCTTCATTTCTGCTCTCTCATTGTTTTAATGACATTATAATAGAGTTTAACCACTCCTTATTCCTCCCTTTGGGAACCACTGGTCAATTAAATCACTCCCTAAAGTTCAGCTGTATCCTGACAGGTTGGACAGGCTACTTTTATTTTGAAACTGTCTTCCACTGCATTGACTAATTACCTGATTAAAACTGTAATCAGTAATCCAAGGGATTACAAAAACTCAAAAATGTATTCTGATTACTGCCATTTACTTAGTAATTTTTGATTTTTTCATTTGCACTGCTGTGACAAAGTTCAGGAAATTGATATCATGTTTAAAACACAATTTTCTAAAGCACCTGCCTTAATTTAAACAGCCTTCCAAGTTTCCTGACTTTATTTTTCAAGTATTCCCAGAAGAAATCCTTTAATGTTTTTCAAAACATTTATAATTGAATGCATCTTATTTTACATTATAAAACCATATCCAGTTCCAGTTTTGTTTTCGATTAAAATACTCTCTCAAAAGGAAACAAGCTTTCCGCTCAAACCTTGCATCCATCGTCAAGTTAGCCTGTTTTATTAGTGACCGTATTATGAACTTTTTTACAGCAGACATTAAACTGTAGTTGAGATCTGGTGCTGATATTAGAGTTACTTATTACCAGGATAGCATGAAACAAGACATAAATGATCTGCAGTTTGATTCACACTTCCAAACCACACAAGAATGCATTGCACCTGCAGGATCATGTGTCATAACTCAAGAGCAGAAAGTCTGCAAGAAACCCTACAGTATTTCCCAATGTTGCCTTTCTTTAGTAGCGTCACTGACTTTGGTTAGCGTTTTAAAATAGTGCACAGAATACAGGCATTTAAAGTGTTTATGCTATTGATTCTTGAAAACATGCTGGAGTTTGCAAAGCCAAGAGAAGCTTACATATAGCGTTGAAAAAAGAGGAAAATAGTCTGGAAAATGGAGACATTCTGTAGTTTCTGTCTGACTCAGACATCAGAACACCTCAACATGAAAATGAACTTATGTTATTCCGTCTATTTTATTTTTCTTTTCCCCATGACTTTCCCTTCCTGCGGGTGACTAATATTAGAGGTTAGATGGAAATGAATTTCGGTGCAGATATTCATGGTTCACAGAGGATGTATCCTAATGACTTTAGTCACCCCCTGACTCTTCACCATGAGTTTGAAATTTGTGGTTTATAGTGAAATTTCTCAACAACTATTGGATAGATTCTCCTCAAGATGAATTTAATAAGTTTGATCCCCTGATTTGTAATCTAGTGTCATCATCAGTTTTAAATTTGTCCAGTACTTTGGTTTATGACCAAATACTTGCAAAATTAATGACAATCCCATCAGCCTCAGCTGTACTTTGTGTTTAGTGCTAACTATACAATCTTAGCATGCTAACATGCTAAACCAAGATAATGATAATAGTAAACATTACACTTAACTTGCTAAACATGTTAACATTGTCATTGTAAACATGTTAGCAGGCTGACATTAGCATTTAGCTCAAAGTGCTGCTATGCCGAAGTAGGCTACAGCCTCACAGAGCAACTATCATGGCTGTAGACTGTCTTGTTTAATTTTTAATGGCTGAACAGGTATCCAGTCAATACATTTCATACAGTAGTATACTGTATCACTGCTCTCAGGTAATGCTGTGCAGCTAATACATTTATTAACCAGCTGAAGCATTTTCAAATAGTCTTAATCGTCAATCATGGCTCATTCAAGAAGTGGTTGTCACAAATGGTAAAATGTTGTAATTTATTGTGTTTCTAGATTCCTAGCTGTCCTAAATTGCTGTTGAAATATGAAAGGGACTGCTGGTTAAACTGTTGTTATTAAAAAAATAGTTCAACAATTTGGGAAATAGGCTTATTTGCTTAATTTCTTGGCAAGAGTCTGATGAGAAGATCGATATCATTCTCAATTGTGTCATACCTCAATATGAAACTGGAGCCTGCAGCCAGTTATCTTAGCTTAGCATAAGGCAACCAGCAACCTCACGGTGACAACAAGACTTCAGGAAGTCACTGTGCTTGGCCAGTCTTTATGCTCAGCTAAGCTAAACATCTCCTGGCTCCAGCTACATATTTAACATACAGCCATGAGAGTGTTATCAATCTTCTCATTTAATTCTCAGCAACAAAGCAAATAAGCCTATTTCCCAAATTGTCGAACTATTCCCCTGACAGGTTGTTGTTACTTCATGCTATTGATAATCACATTAGGGAAGGAGGTCCTCTTTCTACATGGGTGTAGTCTCTGTCCTGACTGTTTAACTAATATGAACATGCAGTCCGATGGGAATACTAATCTGTCAAGAAAATGGCTCTCTTGCATAAAATCGAATCAAAATAATTTTTTAGTTGTCAGCACTTATGCGTCCTGAAGGGCCCTTGATTGAAACAGAATATGGTAATAACATGGGTACGAGTGTCTAGTGAGATTAATATAAAACCAGTGCCATCTGTTTTCATTTGGGCTTTGTTTTCACTGAAGCCCCTGTGCGGTTCTGGAAAGAGCATTGCGGGGCCCTTAAACAGCTCACAGCATTCCTCAATTGGTACGATGCGTGTACGCGTGGGCTGATGCTTTGGACCTTGACAGTATGAGTCAAGAGAAGCTCAGTGAATTAGCAAAATGTCCTCAGATACTAAAAATAGTTTCTCTCTGAACTCGTTTCAGCGTATGGGACTCATTTGATGTGTGTGTGTGTAATGTCTCTAGAACATGAAAACACATGATCAGTCCTTGAAAGAGTTACAAACTGTGCAGTGGGTGTTGGAGTGTGCATGTGCATGCATGTGGACGTTATGTGTATGCGTGTGTACGTATGCCTGGGTGTGTGGTATTTAACTGTTTTTCTATTGGTTTATAGAGCCACATGAAAGTTTCTTTGCACTGGATAAGATTGTCTGCTTTTTACATTACAAACAAGACCAAAATACGTTGGAGCAACCTCTACTATTGTGGGTTTTCACTGATCTTGGTCCAGACTTTACCTCTTTGACAATTGGATGTAAACTGTGAAGGTGTGCATACATTACTGCCAGTTAGCTGTTAGCTAAAAGCAAAACTGAACGGAAAAACTGCTGCAATACATCATGCTACTTGTGCTTTTCTGCTGCATAGCCAAGCTTGTCCTAGTGAAAAGGTTCAGAGCTGCAGTCTGGAAAAAGCTCAAAGGAAATAATGATAGCTTAGGGCTGAATGTAATGGAGTAGAAGGCTATTATGTGAAAAGGAGGAAAGGGGAAGAATCAATCAGTCCACGGTTGTGGTGGAGTTTCATGAAAAACTCTATTTTTGCAGTACCTGCCCTCCTTTATTCCATTAAAAAGCAGGCTTGAATCCTTGAAGAGTTCAGTATCCAGATGATGATACTACCACCTGGAGCTCCAGACATCCACCTGCCCCCCCCCACGTAGGTAACCCAAATATGCAATGCAAACTACGGCTGAGCTCGATTTCAAAACAGCGCCGTCTGCACTCATTAAACTCTCTTTCTCAGCATGTAAGAATTCCCATGCGGTTTGAAGCCTTTCTCTAATGAAGCACAATTAAAATGAAAAGAAGGTAATGAAAAATATTTACCCCTAGTCCAATGAAGTGGCTGGTTAAGTTGATGACTCCTCTTAATAAAAGCCATATGCCTGTTCTCATAAAATTCTGTTTTTGTGGCACAGATTTCTTAGGCGTTAGCGTTTGTGCCAGTAAGTGAATTAACTCCTGACAGTGGGTAGGAGAGTAGTAAGAGGCTATTTATCAGAAGCAGAAGATCTGTGCACTCACACTGATTTATGCTGCAGTCCAAACCATGCCAAATCTCCAGCAGTGATAACCAGCCACTGGACAGAGTTAATGTAGATGTAAATCTGTTAAATGAGCTTCTGATTGATTGCAGAGGTGTTTATGGTGGACCACTTCTACAAGCACATCATTTAATCCTTATTCTGAGGTGTTTTCTTCTCTAAAGCACTATAAGGAGCACATTTTGTAAACATACATGAATGGCTCTGATGGGAGTTGAACCGCTGACCTTGGCAGTATTAGAGGCATGTATTATTCACCAAGCCACAGGCAAATTGGAAATTTCCTGAGCACAGTGACTTAAAATGCAAATATGTGCATGAAAAGTGAGAGAAATATGTTTCACCATCACAAATATATGACATGAAGGAGACATGGCTCAAAGTAGTTTGACAGTGAAATGATGGAGTGGAAACTACAGCTAGAAACCAGGGTCAAATCTCTAAATCATACATAGTTTTTTTTAGTCAAGTCAAGTCAAGTTTATTTATAAGCACATTTAAAAACAACAGATGTTGACGAAAGTGCCGCACAAATTAAAAGAAACAGGCTTTAAACAGCCGGGACAAAATATATGAAACAATAACACAAAAAAATAACATCTATTTAAAATTCAAACTGGCGTGATGTGATCACACTTACGTGTGCCTGTTAAGAACCGGGCAGCAGCATTTTGGAACTGCTGTAGGTGAGAAAGCAGAGACTGGCTGACACCTGAGTAAAGACTATTGCAATAGTCAAGCCAAGACAAGATGAAGGCATGAATCACCTTCTCAAGGTCATTGAAGGAAAGAAAGGGCTTGATCTTAGCAAGAACCCTAAGCTGAAAAAAGCTGGCTCTGACAACTGCATTTATTTGTTTATCAAATGTGAATGTTTTGTCAAAAATCACCCCCAGGTTTTTTGCATAAGATTTATTGTAGGGACCCAGAGGGCCAAGGTTGCAACTAAGGGTGGAAAGGAGGTCAGGGCTTCTAAACGTTGTACTGATTTAGTTTCTTACTTAACCTTGACCAGAATTGTCCCAATTCTTAAAGTTTTAGTCAACTAAACTTAACTCTTACTAACCTTTTCATGTGACAACAGCCAGGTGAATTGCTCATACAATTCAAAGAAGACACAATCTGCGTTGGAGAATTCCTGCTCATTTTTAAGAAAAGCCAAAGACAAATCTTCTTTTTGTGTGTCAGGATTTAACAGTCTCTTAAAATGCAAATGATGCACATTGAAAGTGAAAGAAATACATTTCTTCACCCCAAATGGATGACAGGAAGGAGACAGGGCAAGAAACAAGATGTAATTTGACAGTGGAGTGATGCGGTGGAAACTACGGCCAGCAACTAATGTCAAATCTCAAAATCATGCCAATTTATGTTTTTTGTTTAGTTTTGAATTTCTTACTCTCCTTTGACAAAACCCCTAATTCTTAGTCTAGTTCTCGTCACCTAAACTTAAAGTGGCGATTATATTTTTAGTCAGTCCACCACTTTGGTCCAGATTGAAATATCTCAACAACTATTGGATGGATTGCCATAAAAGTTTGGACAGATACTTTGGTGATACCCTGACGTTTCCTCTTGCGCCAACATCAGGTCAAACTAATGACATTCCCTTCAGCCTCAGCTGTACTTTGTGTTTTTTGCTATTTTGGAAATATTAGCATGCTAACACGCTAAACTAAGATGGCAAACACGGTGAACATTACCTGCTAAACATCATCATTTTACCATTGTAATTGTGAACATTTAGCACGTTGTCGTTAGTATTTAGCTCAAAGCACAGAGCTGTTAGCATGGCTGTAGACTGGTGATGTAGTTTATCTTACTTGAAAGAAATCTTACACTAATCCTTAGAGTAACATTTTGTTACAGTTTTAGTTGCCTAAACTCCATGTGATGACAGCCTGGTGACAGTGGTCATACAATTTTCAAAAGACACAAAAGAGAAATTTGTTATTACTTCACCTAAGATCTGAGATGTTTTTTCATGAGTTGCTTGACCAATGAAGATAATCTCGATCCGTGTCATTGTCCCAACATTTCAGAAATCTCCCTAAGGCCATGTGGAGATGACATGAGAAGTTGCGGCACAGTAATTCTGTCAGACGGGACTTGTTGAGAAAACAGAGGGGAACAGATCCTATGTCAACACGATGTTCCCGTTTTCTAGAAATGCCGTTCCCATGATGCTTTTACCAGAGGGCTCACACCACTGGCCTGCTGAACTTTTGTTTTTATTTTTAAGGGGAAAAAATTGCCTCCCTTTTGCTCCCTGAGAACCAATAGGGTCCCCGTGCTGCAGCACTCTTTTGGGTCGGTGCACTGATCGGATCCAGATGCTGCTGGAGTGTGGAAGGGGACAGCAAAGGAGCATGGAGGCTTCACTGCAGCAGATTGATAGGGGTCAGGATGACGTTTGGAGTCACATTTCTTGACTCTGATCCCCCTCTCGTTTTCTCTGTTTCTTATGCTCTCACTCTACCCATCTATCCTGTCAGCTGTTTTATGTGTTTTATGTACCCTGTTGAGATGGTGTGGAGCTCGGCGGGGAGCAGACAGCGTTATGCTTCACGTCTGGCTCTTTGCCTCACCTCTGCTGAGCATTTAATTAACTCTTTTGCAGTCTGAGGCTAAATCTAAATTGCAATTTATAGATACCAAGAACCAGTTTTCAATTAATCTTTCTATCTGCCATGCTGTGAAATGTTAATTATAGTAAATGAAAAACAAAAACAATGACTGTAAATCTCTAGTTGAGAGCAGGAATGGAACTTTTCTGTGTGCAACATTTTCCACTGTACGTTTGCCTCACAGAGTGCTACAGATTTATTGCTGTGTTTCAAGGCTTCTAAGATTTGTCACTCAGTAAAAAAAAACTTCAAAAATACATTTCTTTTGTTTGGATTTTTGTTTTTCAAAATGGTATGGTATATGGCATATAAATGAGCATCTACATGCAGTGCACTGTTAATATTTTCCAATATAAGGAAATTCAATTAAACAACCTCAGAAATGACCGTAGAGTTAAAACATCACCTCTTCGGCATGGCCTAAACAAAGCCTTATAAGCTTATGTATTTGTTGTAGAACCAGACTGCTTTGCATTGTACAAATGTTGCCTTTATTGTGTCCGCCTTCTGTATGTTTTACCCCCTAATAACAATAGGAATATGTTTTGGCTCTGTGCCGTCCTTGCTGAAATGTTTGGGTTTTTGCATCCCTTTGTAAATGTCTGTCCTTTTTTCCCCTCAGGACCATGCCGACTCTGCAGAGCTTCGCCGTTCTGCTGCTTTTTAGCTTCCTGATTAGTCTGACCTACTCTCTAAACCCAAGGGACCCTAATGTGTGCAGCCTGTGGGAGAGGTGAGGCCTGTTTGACTGTGACAAACAAATAAATGTCGCTGTTCCAACATCCAATTAAACATATTTTCTCATACAGTGTTGCAAACATATTGCTGAAAGTTTACTTTATGGTTTTAACAGCATTCACACGGGTCAGCAGTTGGTCAAGAGAGTCATTTATCACATAAATTACTTTTAAGTAAACTTTTAAGAAAAAGAAAACAGCATTGTTGCGTTTATGTGTGTATACTTGCTGTAGTGGCAGTAAACTAACTTTCTCTTTCACCTCAATACAAAACTTGTCACTTTTACCTAGTGGCCTTTGTTATTTTCCAACCCGATATATGTAGCTATTTACATGAATAGCTTTCAAATCACTTCCAACAGCTCAAGAAATCCACTTTTCAAATCCAAGAAAAGTGAACAAGGACATGTTTTAGCTTGTCTTAGTAGCATTGATTGGGTTTTTACTTTCATATGAGCTAATTCTGTTACATTTTATGAATTTGCAGAATTCCTAACAAGCGGACTAAGAAAGTACAACTAATATAACTTTTGATGTGACTGTCATGTGTTTTGAAAGACTGAGAGACTACAGCCGTGCTAACATGCTCACAATGACAATGCTAGCATGCTGATGTTTAGCAGGTATAATATTTATCATATTCACTATCTTAGTTTAGTGTGTTAGCATGCTAATATTTGCTAATTAGCAGCTGAGGCTGATGAGAATGTTATTAGGTAGTTGTTCATAAACCAAAGTATTGGTCAAGTTTAAATTGATGACCTGATGGTGGCACTATATGGAAAGTCAGAGGATCACCAGAGTTATTACAGTTCATCGAGGGGAACATGAATGCCTGTGCTGCATCGATCCAACAGTTGTTGAGATATTTCACTCAAAACCACCAATGTCAACCTCATGGTGGCGCTAGACGGTGGTCAGGGGATCACCAAAGTCATTAGGATTCATCTAGGGCTGCAACTAACGATTATTTTCATGATTGATTAATCTGCTGAGAATTTTATCAATCAATGAATTATTTAATGTACGAAATGTCAGAAAATTGTTTTTTGTTTGTTTGTTTGTTTATTTGATTTGGACTTTGATCAGTCCAAAACCTAAATATATCCAGTTTACTATCATATGACAAAGAAAAGCATCAAATCTTCACATTTGAGAGGCTGGAACCACCGAATGTTCTGTATTTTTGCTTAAAAAATGACCAAAATGATTAACTTAAATTAATCACAATAGAGGCCGATTAACTTTCTGTTGATTAACTATATTGATTAATCGACTGATTGTTGACAGGGGCCATTAATCGGGAACGTGACTGTCTGTACAAAATTTCATGTCAATCCATCTAATAGTAATTGGGGTATTTCAGTTTGGACCAAAGTGGTGGACCGACCGACTGACATTGTCATCCCTGGAGCAATTACATCGCTAGCATGGCTAAACAAACCCCCCCTTTTCAGGCAAATGACATGGTCCTGGCTGGGTAACTTTTCTATTTCTTCTGACTGTGAATGATTTATAGTATATGTGTTGTTCTGCTTTTCAGCTTCACCACCTCAGTGAAAGAGTCCTACTCACATCCTTACGACCACGTTACAGAGGAGCCCTGCTCGGACCCTAGGACCTCCTACAGATGCACGCGCCACAGGTAGCAGCACCATGATGACTAATTTCCTGTTGGGCTGACTTCCTGTTCCTGCCAGTAGAGGTCCAAAGCATCCTGTCTCACTGTGTTATTCTTTCAGGATCACCTACAAGACTGCCTACAGGCAGGCGGTGAAGACAGACTACCGCAAGAGGTACCAGTGCTGTCCAGGCTATTACGAGAGCAGAGACAAATGTGTCCGTAAGTAATTATGGAAACCTTTTAACAATCCACTTGCCAGGTAAACACAACTCAACCAGAATGTTTACATGTACTGTATTAATCTAATTATTTCAAACAATCGGTGTGCAAGACACACATGCATCTTTCTTTCAGGACTCCAAAAAACTCATTTAAACTCTTTTTATGATTTCAACACTGTTGACTGTTTCCCTTAAACTTAAGCTAATTTATTACATTAGAAGTTTCAAGTTTCAAGCAAATTGTCTCTTTGTTAGGTACAGAGCTACAAAACAGATTTAGGTGTGTCATTGAATAAATAGTCTTGTCCCACCAAGGGCCACGGCCAGGAGTTTTGAAAAACTGAGGTCATGAGTCCAAGTGTCCCAACATGAGCATCTAAAGCTTTTAGATTTAGTTCCAAAGCCCTCTCCACTATGTATGGAATCAAATTCTGATGGGAATATGCTGAAGTCTTATTTCATTTATTTATTTGTTTATTTAACAGGGAAAGACCACATTAATAAACATTGCTGTAAACGCGTCAGAGTTAGTTAGATTAAAGTTACAGTTAAGTTACTGAGATCACTTATAAGCATGCAGCATTTCTTTGTTGGTCTAAAAGTAGTCAAATCTAAATATATAGATTCTAAAATGCAGAAAAAATACAGAGGACATGACCTCAGTGTCATCAATGGTAGCTATGACCCTGGTCCCACCCATGGCTGTGACTGTGACATGGTCAGTACACGCCTCTAAGCCAGACTCAGAACAACATTAGTAGTACATCGCAAACTAACACTGTGTGTATAAACAGAATTATGAAAAGCTATCTCAACAAATACATTGAAAAGTAAAAAAATATGTAGATATGTATTTTTGCCAGACCTGAGTCTGTTTGATTCCTCTGGACTTGAAACATTTTTGTAATGTAATAAAATAGACATTTAAAAGGGAGCGTTTAACAGTGTTGCGAGTCCCTGGCAGACTGAATCTGATTATTGCCCATTTATAGCAGAATTATGGTTCCATGACTCACTGAAATTCTCATTACTTGCAGAAAGTTTTGTTTTTGGTATTTTTTCCATGCAATGTGCACAGTCAATATGAGTAGCACATGACACTAGAATTACCACAATTATGGGTTCTATTCCCACTGGGGCTTCTTATGCTGAAAATGCACAGTATATACTGGCTGTACAAGCTGGAAACTAAACTTTATGTTTCTGTCAACCCTCATACACCCCATCTTCGTCATTTTCATATTTTCATTTCAGTTCAAGGATTTCACATAATTTCAGCAACAATTATTTCATCAACTAAACATCTGTTACTGATGAATTCAGAGGTGTGGCACTGCTGCCTCTACAGCTCAGGGTAGAGAAACTGCATCATATGAACACTATCATCAGTGGGCATGCTCCTGAATACTCGCAGATAACTATGGTCCACACTCAGTTTGACTATAACATATCAAGAAAATTATGAAGCCAAAGCTCCTTTTTTAATACCGATGCCAGCCTTCCATTAAATATCAGGTTGTCCAAAACAAGTGGGACGTTTAGATGTCAAGTCAGGACTCATTTATGGGGCAAGGTGACAGGTTTTTAATGACATTTTACTCAATCCATCTGTTTTGGTTTGTACTTCAGGTGTTTGATGTGAATATTTATTTAGTTTTGATTTGGTTTATACTGATATAATTTTGGATTTTCAGATTTTAATGTTTAATTTTACATTGCATGTTTTGTGTCTGTCTTCTAACATCTTGGGACAATGGTGGAAATAATGTCCTCACTTTAACATGTTATCCTTTGGATTCAGTATGTTTTGTAGATCCATAAATACATCAAAATCAAATATGTTTAAAGGGAAAGACATTCCTATATATGGATTTGATTTGTCTAAGCAATCTAAGCTTTTTATGTGACTTAGGTAAGCATAAACCTCTAACTTTACGGTAAAGTACTTAAAGTTAAGATTATGTTTGAGGTTAATTAAAGGTAGTTGTGTATCATGATAAATGTATGGGTTTAATAGTTAAAACAAACAGATAGTTATCATCTGAAAATACCAAACTGATGCAGCTGTCAACAGTTTGCTGACACACTGTTATTGCTGACAGTCAGCGGTGACATATATAAATAAAGTGAAACCATACACGGCCTTGCATGGGTTGAGAAAATTCTACCTTAGCTTTACAAACCTTCCTATGCATCACTGGATCATCTCAGAAACACATGATGGTAATAACAAGGTTTCTGTGCTTCGTGCTTGAAAAACTGACATTTTTTAGTTATTTGTTTGTAGTTCAGCAGAGATAATATGCATTTTTGGTTGCTTGTTGTGAGCCACCTTTCGCAGCACTCATGCAACACAGAGCGGCTTTGTGTGTGTATTTATGTGTGTGGGTTTTCTTTTGTAGTCAAACACAAAAGCCTTTGATTTTACTGACTGACGAGATGGAGCCCACTTACCGCTGTTTTGAGTTTTATAATTGAAATATCTCTGCTTTCAACGTGTCATCTATGTCTCCTCCTAAATCCACTTTCTGTACAATGTTTATTTTTTTAAATACATATAATTAGATATAATTATACTTACCTCC
Organism: Siniperca chuatsi; assembly: GCF_020085105.1. NCBI lineage: Eukaryota > Metazoa > Chordata > Actinopteri > Centrarchiformes > Sinipercidae > Siniperca > Siniperca chuatsi. The sequence continues at coordinate 7,019,353 of NC_058050.1, read as the reverse complement.
TTCATTTGATGACATGTTAGCCTTTTCTTAGGTGCCTGAAATTTCCAGCCTCCAGTATTCACACATCTTCAGCTAAAGAGAAAAATAATCAGTGAAATTATTGTTTGTGTTTGGATGGAAAGGAAAAAAAACGTGCCTATATAGCATGTGGTTCTCAGTGGCACATGGTTAGAAAACCCTTGTCTAGTGTAACAAAAATGAAGAGCACTCTGGCAGAATTATTAGTATTCAGTCATGAATGCATGTTTGAATTAATTAATAGCGGAACCATTTATGATGCTGGCAAGCACACAACTCAAAGACTCTCTAAGAGGAAGCTCCTTGACAGTATGAATGGCATCAACACTGGTGCTTTCAATTGTATGGTTGAGCCCAGCTGCCGAGATGTTTATAATGGGTGGAATACATTTAGAGGGAAAGAATGCAATTCAGTTTCAGTAGATTTTTGATTGAATAAAAAAGACCCTTGAAATAGTACACTTTTGAAATAGATTTAACTGGCACATGGTCTTTAATAATAATTATAATAATAATAATAATAAACATTTCTGTAGCACTCTTATACAAAGTGCTTCACATTTGAAAGAACAAAACACAAACACATTATACAAACAGGACACACATAGTTTCTGTAAAAGGAGACTTATATTTTAAAGTAGTGGACCAAGTCGATAAACTGAGTTTTTAGTTGGCATTTTATCTTGTCTGTGATAATAGTTTTATACGTCCTACGTATCTTCAGTTGACTATTCTCCACAAAGCCGAGTCTGTTATAAAGTGTGTTTCTCATCAACAGCTCGCTGCATCAAGGAGTGTGTCCATGGTCGATGTGTCGCTCCAGACCGTTGCCAGTGTGAGGGAGGATGGCGAGGCGACGACTGTTCCAGCGGTATGAATCAGTCTTTTCCCCTCGGTCAGACATTTCCTCACTGTCTCTCATTTGCTTTTTTCTCCCATAGCTTTCTCTCTTTCCTCGTCTCTTCAGGTGCGCACACACACAAACTTCACATACACAACAGGAAATGACAACTGGCCATTAGTCAAGTGGTTGATATTCACATACACCAATCCATCACACACAGAAGGCCTTTCCAATGGAAACAGCAAGGGAGCGTTACCACATGCACAGAAATGAGTCACTGATGTCAGCCTCAGTCCAGAAACCAGTTTACTAGACCAGAGGGACACCGAGCTGCACCTCCACCTCTCACAGTTACTATTCAAAATTAATAACTCAAATTTTGAGTAACTTTTCATAATAAAATTGAGGTGCTCTAAAGTAAAAGGAATAAAATCAAGTGTAATAAAAGTGAAAAGTCATATGCCAACAAACATGTAACAAAATAGCAAGTGAGCAATAAGTTATGACGTTAAATACTGTATGTAATACTGAAAGTAGCCATAGTCAAATGAAAGAGTTAAGACAGAACTAACACAAAAATACAAAACTAAAGTCAGCAGAAATGGTTATATAATAGTTATTCAAGGCACTAACTCAGAACAGTGAGTCTAACCCTGTTTGTCTTGTCTGAAATCTCCTTACATTTGATCATCCAAACAAGTGTGAAACCAGAACCACATTTTGCAGAGCTGCTATTGCCCTCACTAAAATGAAGTTTTCCCACTACCTTCAGCCCGTTTCAACGCAGTCAGCTGGGTCAATAGTACACGGCCCTCCTACATTTTCCCCCCTATTCCTCTGCAGAGAGGACGAGTTAACTCTTACGGGTAGCGGTCGATGTCTTGACAGGGGGATGATGGGAAGGGGAAATGGAAAATGTTACCCCACTCTCTTTTGCATGGCCCAGTTCTCTCCGTCTCTCCTTACACTCCCTCCCCTAAGCCTTAATTTTTTTTTCTTTGTTTTCACTCATTCACTCTGCTCTGCACTCTTCTTCCACTCTTCAGCCTTGGCTCCACTGTGTCATCCTATAATGGAGTCTTTTTGGCAGAATGAGCCCTGACACTTCCTGGATGCCTGTGTGTTGAGCTATCTAACTATGGGAAAGAGGAGAGGGACCTGAGGTTTTCATATTCTTATGACTGTTTGCACGAATATGGAGAATATTACTCAATATTCTTCGCTTTATACATGAAAGAAGGTAACAAAAAGAGGAGGAATGGGAGATAATGGAAAAAGGGGAATAAGGGGGTAATGACAGTGATTGAGGTAAGAGAAAGGCAGGGATGTGGCTCATCAGGAGCTATAGATTGTATGCTTTACCTAAGCCCTGTTTCAGAGCAGATTTTGATAGAGGGACCCAGAGAGCTGGAATCAAAAACGAGCAGCGAGGGTCAGTTAGATGTCCAAGAGATTATGTGGATTTTGGATGCAAAGCAAAACCCAAACCACCACTTTGACAATTCTCAGGGGAAAATGAAGAATTTTCCCACCATATCAGTGTTCATTCCTCATAAAGGACAGTCAAGAGATGCCAGTTCTGAAGGTGTGTCAGTGGGTTTACATGTACGCAGTATTACAGATACTGGTTTGTATCACTGTAGAGGTCATGTTAATGATACTCTGTATGGATTCATAGTCATCTCCATCACAGAAATTGACTTAAGTTTCATTGAGATCAAGATATCATTTATAAGAGACTCAAGGGCAAATTATATGCATATACAAGTTCATAGTAAAACTGTTCAGTAACAAAGTGAGTCTGTGTGGTCAATTATTTACCCTCATGCGCAAAGTACCCAAAACAAGTTTTTCCCAGTTCAGAGTTGTGGGTATAAGAAACTTTAAAGTTAATCAATCCTGAGATCTGGTGTCATGGTTGTTCACTTTGTACAACTCAGGATGTAAAGTATCTTGGCAACTTAGATAGCAAGGACTTTTTTGAAGGACAATCTACTACTAAACCAAATTCCTAAGTATTGATATAATATATATCTATACTGCATAGATTAGATTTAAATTGAGTATAGATCAAAGTCACAACATTAAAAGGTTTGTGCTTTTGTGAGATGCATACATTATGTCTTTTTGAACAAGTTTTCAATTAATAAGGATGTCTGCATGTCATCAAAATTAGACTGTAACCTGGAGAAGGCCTGTTGTTGCAGTAGAGCCAATGGCATTACAGTACAAGATAGTATCAGTATAAAAATGGATATTGCAATGCTAAATTGGGAAATAAATATATTTTTTGAACCTATAGAGTAAGTAGCAGGGGGGCCTAATTTTGATCATTGTGGGACAAATATAGATGAATAGTTTGAACATAATACAAAATTAAATTAAGAGTACACCACAAAAGCAAACAAGGTTTTTTTTTATGCCTAATAATGTTACAGTGAGCAGTTCACTCTATGTATTTAATATTTCACTTTCACAGTTTCAAAACAGCTAAATGCATTGTGCTAATATAGCTGAAATAGTCAGCCAATGGCAGGCTTATACCCACAGCCTACTTCTTGTGAGTTAGACTATGGTTGTTTTAACACCAGTTTCAAGGTACAAAGTAGATATATTTATCTGTTTACAACACATGGGTGTAAAATGAGATTTAGTTGCACTTCCCTTTTTTGCTACTCACTGTTGCAATATGTCAAGCAGGGCAGCAGGGGAAACAAGGGATTGGACCCAAACACAGACACAGAGCAGGTGCAGTTCAATGATTTAATCAAGAATTGAAGGCTTACAAGGGTTATCAGGCAGGCAGTAATCAACACCAGGGAAGCAGTCCAACTAAAGCAAACAAGTCCCAGGGAACAGGCAACAAACAGAATCCAAAAAAAAAAAACCCAGCCAAGGTAGGGACACAAGACAAAGACAAACTGACACAGAATAAAGGAATCACATAGACTTAAATACTCCCAGGTGATGAGACACAGGTGAAAACGATCAGGGCGGAGCAAACAATCAAAACTGACAGGAAAAGCAAACAAAGACAGGAAGTAAAACTACACAACACACATGAGGAAGAACACTTACAAAATAAAACAGGAAATAACTACACTACAAGCCTCAAACCATAACTCAACACATTATATACAAAAATGATATACAGTTGTGTTGTCTGCTTTTGATTTGTTTTCTAAAACATTTAGTTTTTTTTGTTTAGTCAATTTGTTATGTAAAATATTATGTTTTCTGATTTGTTAACTGATTTGTTGTCTTGTTTTCTGAAATGTCATGGTTTGCACATCAGGGCCACTGTGTTTTGTTGTGTCACTGTGATAATTAGTCAAACACATCACTGAACTATCATGCACAGATGCAAACACTTACAGGGAAAATTGATCATGAATGCTCCTTTGATGGCAAATGGCAAACTTCAGGTATTTGTGGGTTGATCAGTACTTTCCATTACAATGATTAAATCAAAGTTAGACAGACTTAAGCTAAGGTAAGTGTATTTGACGAAGGTAACCAAACTCAGACTGTTAGAGAATGCTTTGTACTTGAGGTGGTATGTTTACATGCAGATAAACAAACAGATGGGAAGAGTTTTGATGTTCGACAGTGGAGGGCTTGGACTCTGCCAGCTTCTTTGCTCAAAAATCGCACGTCCAATCTGGTAGATTTCACCCATTTACTCATCTACTGTCTGGATGTATCAGCCCTGCAGACCCTTCAGTAAATCTCCCCTGCTGTCCTGGAGAATGTCTGTGTAAACATAATTGCTGCTCCAGCTGAGTTTCTCATTACTCAACGTGACACACTCCGACAGAACCCCTCTCCAATGCCCTCACAGAAAACAAGTGAAGTTATGATTCATTTAAACAAAAAGGAGGCAAGGTTCACGCTCCAAGTTAGTGCGATAAACACTACACTCTATGGCAGCGCGCTTTGCTCCAGGCCAAATTTGGCTCTACTCTATCCTCTGTGTAATTATTGTAAAAGCAGTCTTTGTACTTTTCAAAGCTGTGGCAGGCCATATGTGCAGTAGAGGCAAAGGTAGGGGGGAAACTGGGAACATGGATACATATGACGTATAGCTCAGGCCTTTGGTGCACAGTTGATTCTGTGTATGAATGTCTGCTGCTCATATAAAGAAAGATGATTCACAGAGGTCAGCGTGAAATTGTTGGAATCGTTTGGAGCTTGAGAGGAGATAACTGAAGCCCATCCATGTGTTACGTCAGTGCTATTGGATATCACAGTTTCTCGATGATACCCAGTGTCCAAGACAGTTGAAGTTATTGATGAGAAATTTGAAGAATGCACCCTTGACCAATCTGGGTTCTCATAACACGACCCAGTGGACTGAGATCTCTTCATCATGAATTGAAATCCAAACCTTGTGTGAATCTCCACTGCATGCTAACCCCCCGGAGCCGACCCTCGGGCTTCTGTAAAATGAACCATTTAAAACTCCTCTGTCCAGTGAGCTCCATGCAAATCTCCCTGCCAATTTGAAATTATTTGTTGGTAATATAACACTCCTCTGCTAAAGGGCAGGATTTGGATGTGGAAGCATGGGGGATGTTCCACAGTAATGTGTGGAAGAGTCAGTAGAAGAGTCAGTCAGATGTCATCCCCAAGCACTCTTCCTCTCTTGTTTCTGTTCTGTTATTCATCTCTGTGCTGTTGAACGCATTGAATTTAATCAGATTTGTTTCTGGTTATTTGTTTTTCATGACATCATATTACTGTAAGTGTACACGGTGTATGGGAGGAAAATTGAATGAGGCAAAACGAATGACACAAGTTGAAACTTGCACCGTATGCAAGTTACAATAATCATGTGTAATCTTATTTTGCTTTAGTGTTTTTATTTAATTTCCAGCATTGCAGAGTAGGTTTGACTCAATGTTTAGAGTAGCAGGCGTATTACTGGAAGCTGGTTTGAATCGTTGGAAAATGTGGGCAATGAAAGTGAGAACCTCCCTGGTGTGAATGTGTGTAGCTTTTTAACTGCAGGAGTAGTGGCCATAAACTATTTCTGGATAAATAAGTTTTAAAAAGTGAGGAGATGCCCAATGTAAATTCAGGTGGCAGTGTTTGATTTCCATTGGATCCATTTTGCCCCATGTAGTCTCAATGAGATTAATGTTTTAACTGAATCCAATGAACAGAATAATAAAGTATATAAAATTTGGAGATTGAGATTAAACAAAAATACAAATCAAGTCACATAAACCAAAAGTCTAAATTCACAGTTAATTTTTTAAAGTCAATTTTGCATGAGGTTGTGTTTCAATATCTTGGCTAAACGGCATAATCTGGATCAATCAATTCTTCATAATTAATAACAGTTTATCTTGTTACCTTGCAGCCTGTGATGACAAACACTGGGGGCCAGGCTGCAGTCAGCAGTGCAAGTGTGAGAACGGAGCTCTCTGCGATCCTGTCAAGGGGGCGTGTCAGTGTCCTCCAGGGTTCATAGGACGCTACTGCGAGGAGCCCTGTCCAGCAGGCACCTTTGGGAAGGGCTGTCTGCAGAGGTGCAAGTGTGGGACTGGAGGATCCTGCGATAAAGCCACCGGAGAGTGCTTATGTCGAGACGGATTTACTGGGACTTTGTAAGTACACAAAATAGATAAATAAATATTAAATAGGAGTCTTGCATACTACGAGATTCATTATTCAATTCTATATTGATTTTGTAAATATAGAAAAACATTGATTGGAAAACATTGTCCGGGGGGCCCTGGTAGCTCACCTGGTAGAGTGCCTACCATTATTAAGGCTGAGTCCTTACTGCAGTGGCCTGGGTTCGAGTCTGGCCCAGGCCCTTTGCTGTATGTCATCCCCTCTCTCTCCCCTGCCTTTCCTGTCTCTCTCTCCTGTGACTATCCAATAAAGCAGAAATGCGAGGAATTTAATTTGATTTCCAAAACCAAAGTTCTGGACAAATTAAAGTTTTGACCTGATGATAGCGCTGGATGAAAAGTCAAGACATCACCAAAATTATTACAATTCATCTCTGAGAGGAACATGAATGTGGCACATACATACAGACATGGCAATCCATCCAATAGTTGTTGAGATATTTTACTAAAAAACAAAAATGTTAACCTCTTGGTGGTGTGAGTGGAAAAGTCAGAGGATCATCAAAGTCAGTAGGATCCATCCTCTGGAGACCCTAAATGTGTGTACAAAATTGCATGGCAATTCATCCAATAGTTGTTGAGATATTTAAGTCTGACATTGCATCCCTAGAGTCATGCTGCTCATGTAGCTAAAACACTTTGATATGAGACATTTTGAGTATGTACAGTTAATTATTTCATGTCATCGGAGACAGTTTATACCTCACTTCATTACACATTGCTTCATTACACTTTACTTCATTATCTTAATTTTCTCAGGAGGTCTTTCAGACACAGATCTGTCAGTTTGTACCAACTTATTTGTTTCCACAACTTAATTTTAAGATGGAAAAAAAGACCCTGCTGTACTACACTATAATCCATGAATCATCTGTTACACCCTGTTTTTTAGATGCCCCTGAGGATGAGTAAGCAATGAAAATTCTTCCCCACTACATATTAGTGGAAACTCTTATATTGCCAATGTGAAAGCACAACACACCACTTTGAGCTAAATAAAAAAGGGGGCTTGGCAATACTGATTATGGGATAAAGCTCCTTGATGAATTGTGTATATTTGAAGTCCATCCATGTTATTTCACCTCAAGGGTGTATTAGAAAATATAATAACCCAACATTGAATTGTACAACAGGTAGTTTCAGCCAAGTAATCCAATTCCAACCGTGCTGATGATTCCCACAAAGTCTTATAGTAATCAGGGAGCTACTGTTGTTTTTCTTTCTTTGCTCTCTCCCTTTTTTCTACTACTTTTCTTCAGAGTAGTTAAGGAGAATAAAATAGGGCTGTTAAATGTTGTCTATAAAATGTTGCCTATAAAGGTCATTATGTCTGTTTATACAACTGCTCTAGAGTTATAAGATTTTACATATTTTTAAGTTATGACATCAATATCTTAACATTTGTGTTCAGTGGTGGAAGAAGTAGTCAGATTTTTTACTTAGAAATACTCTGTTATAAGTAAAAGTCATGCATTCCAAATCTTCCTTAATAGTACAAAAGTATCAGCATCAAAACGTACTTAAAGTACCAAAAGTAAAAGTACTCATAATGCCGAATTGCCCAGAATAATGTATATTATTGTATTATAATTATTAATGTTAATGTGTACATCACATGTTGCAGCTGGTAAAGGTGGGACACATACTTTATATACTGCTGGGTAGCTTGTTAATTTCCCTTGGTGATCAATGAAGTCTTATCTTAATCTATAGTATTGACTGATTATATTTTGTATTATTAAGCTGAATCTGTAAAGTAACTAGTAAGTAAAGTTACATTATCAAATAAATGTACTGGAGTAAAAAACAATATTTGCCTCTGAATTGTAGCGGTGTAGAAGTATAAAGTAGAAGAAAAACAAAAAACTCAAAATGTACTTAGTTACTTTACACCACTATTTGTGCTGGTGCTTGAATAATCAATTTAATAAAAAAAAAACAATTTTTGGAAACACTTTTACTCTGTGAACTTTTACTGTAGAACAAAACATTTACCGAAGTCCTCAGGAATGTCCCAGGACACTTGGAGTGTTTTTGACTAAAGTGGTCCATTAAGCTGTTATAAAGCATCGACTCCATCCTTTCCCACCAGCTGTGAGAAGATGTGTCCCAGGAAATGCCAGGCACGATGCCCCTGCCAGAATGGTGGTATCTGTAGGGGCAAAGGGATCTGCGATTGTCCCCATGGATGGACGGTACGTTTTCACATTAACCTTTCACACTAACTTTCATGTTATCTGTGGAGGTTGCCAGATTTTAAATGATCTCTTGTGTTATATTCCAGCTGGCTCCAAACTTTGGACAAGCAGTATCTTTTTCTTAACACTAACTTATTTCTAATGACATTTTGAAGGCAACCTGTCATCTCTGGAGACATGCAGATGCAAGCTTTTCCACTAATGTGAAAAATTCATTTCTTTGTTTTTGGAAGACATGCATGAGAGGAGACATGATTGTGATTCCATCAGAGAGCAAACTAACTGAGTATTTTCTGGGTAACTGCATACATTGTAAAGTCGCTATGTTGGTGTCCCATTCCAGTTTTTGCAATGATGCATCTGTGTTTACTTGGCATTTATTTCTGCCTCAGTGTTTTTTCTTTGTTACTCTGCAGGGTGCAGTTTGCACAGAGCGATGTCCAGAGGGAAGATTTGGATCAAACTGTGCTGAGGAGTGTGTCTGCCACAACAGGGGCAAATGTGACCCTGAAACTGGACAGTGCCAGTGTGCTAAAGGTTTCACTGGTAACAGGTGTGCAAGTGTTTTATTTGGCTGCATTTGACTCTCCTTGTGCATGGTGCCGTAATATAGGGCCATTCATGCCAAAGGACAGCTTATTTCTCCATAGCAAGTGAAGAACAAAAACACAAAAGTGTTGTCTTTAATCTGTGACTGCTCAGTCTGGAGAAACCTTGTTTAGGTATTTGTCTTCCTCATACGCTTGATGTCCTTTGGTTTTAAAGTATCACAGACCAGCTGGGTTGATTAACATGAGCATGCAATGTGCAGTTTACTGATGTCAGATTACATGATTTGTAGTCACTGAACAGCCAACCACTGCAGCTTTTCTGTCCTTTTCTGTTAAATAGAATTAATTCTAACTATTTAATAGACACCAGAGACAGACAAAAACAGCCTTGGTCAACATCATGACTGGCTAACCACAATACAAAATGGAAGTTTAAATTTGGTTTGGGATTCATGAGTGAATCAACAACAGACTTGTGCATTACTTTCCATTTGTCCAGCTCTTCTGTGTATCTATAAAACCTTCTGTGTTACTGCCTGCAGGTGTAATGAGGAGTGTGCTGCAGGCACTTATGGTCAGGACTGTAAAGGTGTGTGTGACTGTGCTAACGGTGCGCGCTGCTACAACATTGATGGAGGCTGCCTCTGCGAGCCGGGCTTCAGTGGTCCACACTGCAGGGACAGGATGTGTGCACCCGGCAAATACGGCATGCACTGTGAACGCACGTGTCTCTGCCAGGACAAACACACACTCAGGTGAGTGGGTGTTGTCAGGATGAAGAAGAAGAAGGGGTTTAAGATATGCAAACATTTCTCTGAGGCAGTGCTACTCTGGAAGCAGAAATAATCCAAATTTGGTTGAGCTGAACCTCAACAGAGCCATAGAGACACTATTCGGGGCAAGTTAGCTAGCTATTGGTAGCCCCATATAGACCTTAGCTCATCCACTCCTTAGAAGCCAGTCCTGGTTGGTTAGCACAGTGTAGGTTTCAGATTTGTACTGCTTTTTATTGAAGGTATTTTACAAACTCATCAAGACTTTTCTTTTGTAAACGTGAAGCATACTGTTTTAAAATACTTCCAATAAAGCATAAATCTTACCTTCGTAAGGCTTATCCAAGTATGTTTAAGTCCTCAACACCTCATGCTGATGGGCCTGAAGAGCTCGGTGCTGCCACCTGTGTCTGTAAAATGACTAGGAGTAATTTGGCTCTGTTAACTGCTGAAGACTGTCACCTCAGTTTTTGGTGGTTTTCGCCTTCTGGACAGGGCTAACGTTAGCTACCTGGTAACTGGAAAAGAATGAACTGTGGTCAAAATTAGCGCAGACAATTATTTTCATTCCTTCATGGTACTGAAGGCCAGCAGGTTTGCTAACTAGATTGGCTAATAGGTAGTTTGAACCAAGCACAGGTTGGCTAATTGTTAGCTGTAGACTGGAAGTTCTTTTCAGTTATTCACAAGTCAGTTAGGCTTCATAATACTGTAGCGAGCTCCTCTCCTAGCTCTTACCTTTAGCTTTACTGAGGCTGAGTGGCTCCACACACTGTAGTCATTAAATGCCCCACACACCCATAGTAAACACACACAGTTGTTTTTATTTTACCCGATTAGACCTCTTCTCAGGACTGTGTGGGCGTGTTCAGATTGTTACATTGAAATCTTCCTCACTCTCCTCTTGCACCTGTCAAGATGGAGCAACTACACCTCCAGTATTCGTACTATAAGTAGAGTTTGGTGACCCCATGTAATTTCAACCTGTGAGGTCTTATCAACCAGAATCCTTGAAAACACCTGTGTGGATGTGTGCATGTTTGCTAATTAGCTTAGCTAAAATGTCCTCAGATTCATTGGCTCCACCAGCAGAGATGTTTTTTCAACCAGTGAGATTATTTCTGATTTCAGAACAGCTGTGCCTATCAAAATGACTGTATCAATAAAGAAAATGTGTGGAAGAAGTGAATACACATATCTTAATAATAATAATAATGAGGGAACACCCAAAGTACTAGAAGTGTTCAGTACATGTATGAACAAATCTTTGTCAACAATTTTTCAAACTGAACTGACCATACTGAATCACCATTGTCGCTGACCAAATTGTGTGTTTGTGTGTGTTTCTCTTGCGAGAGTCAGCCACTCTGTGTCTCACTGTTTCTGTGTATTTTTTGCAGCAGTTACTGTGTAACATTTACCTCTATTTTCATTGTTCAGCTGCCACCCAATGAAAGGAGAATGCACGTGCCAGCCAGGATGGGCAGGACTATTCTGTAACGAGACCTGCGCTCACGGTTTCTTCGGTCATGGTTGCCTGGAGCCGTGTCTGTGTGTGAATGGAGGGGTGTGTGATAGTGCCACCGGCCGTTGCCAGTGTGCCCCCGGGTTCACGGTGAGTGGTGGAGTTTAGCATGATTTAGCTAGGAATCAGTGAATGAATTAATTAATCAAGCTTATGAATCAATTCGATTTTCTTTCCACTTTCTGTGCTGGTACGCAGTAGCTCTCAGCTGACCTATTTTTACCGTATGTTTATCTCACCTATTATCTGCCTTCTAGGTTTATGTTATTAAAGTTAATATTAGTATTTATTATTGCAGGGGGTTCATTGTGAGAGTCCATGTAAAAGTGGCACCTATGGCAAGAACTGCTCCCTGGAGTGCTCCTGTGAAAACTTTGTCGACTGCTCACCAATTGATGGGACTTGCTTTTGCAAAGAGGGTGAAATAATTCACACAGAGACGGTCACTGTTAAAGTGGAAATGTTTGACAGTCAATGCTTGACCTGTTGACAATATGCATGACTAGAGCAAAATTGGTGAAATACCTTTGTATCAACCATGTTACCAATCAAACATGGCTGACGGTCCTTTGTGTGTCTGCAGGCTGGCGAGCACCAGACTGTTCCACCCCCTGCTCTGAGGGAACCTGGGGCCCAGGATGCAACGCTACCTGCCACTGCGCCAACAGGGCAAAATGTAATCCTGCAGATGGATCCTGCACCTGCACAGCCGGCTGGCAGGGGGCACGCTGTGACCAACCATGCCCGGTAAATGCCTGGATATGATATACCTTTATAGCTTGACCAATTTTTTTATGAAGTGGTAAAGAGGTCTTTTTGTGACATGTCTGTTTTTTATGCAGTAATTCCTTTAATCCAAGAGAGTTTTCTCTTTTAGGAGACAATAAAAACAACCTTGAACCTTAAATACAAAAAAGATTTTTAATATTATTATTTCTATATATATATTTGGGTGTGTGTGCACAGGGAGTAAATTAAATGAAAAGGTAGGTAAACGCCTCTTTGATCTTTGAAAAATGCAAACAGCCACCAATACAAACAATAATCTGTTTAATTTAATGAAACTTGCAACACTTTGATGTATGAAATAAATTCATAAAGACTTTTGTTAGTCAACAATGGGTAAACTGCAAATAAAAAGGTGGGTAAAATAAGATAGAACGTTGATAATAATCCCGGCAGACATTTTTGTGCCCAAGATGCTCAACACACATAGGAAAATATAAATATACTATATATACATATATAGTAAAATATAATATGCATATACTGTACACTAAAATATAATGAAAGTACAAACAATGTTAAATAAAAGGAGGTGCAAAGTACAAATTAGAGTGCAATGCTTTAATGGAAAGATCAGTTTTAACATGTCAATCCACCCTCACTTCTTCTCAGTTTGTCTCCCAAAGAAAGCCACTCAACCCACAGCATTGCATGAAAACACATGGCACTTAAAATAAAACTAAATGTAGAAGATAAGAAAAATACATTGCAGTGTAGTACTGTACTGTATACTACTGTATATGTTTATTGTATGTCAAACTGAGTAGACAAATGCTATCTTTGATAAGACTAATACACAAATCATAAGGGTGATAATTATACAGATATAATGTTGTCCAGATTTTCATCCCTTACCTCACCCTCTGTATGCTTTAATCTGTGTTTTGGACTTGTGCCCCTCTTGATTTTGCCATGCCAACCGACCAGGCTGTCTATACAACAACACATTGCCAGTGTAGTATTTTGTCTGACTCTGACTGAGCTGGCCGAATGTTGAAGAGATTCCCCTGACAATTCTTTGCCCGTTGGCATTTGTTCACATGTGCAGATGGGCACATTTGGGCCAGGCTGCTTGAAGAGGTGTGATTGTGTTCATGCTGACGGCTGCCAAGCTACCACTGGGGAGTGCCACTGTCTGCCTGGTTGGTGGGGTAAGTGATGACGTCCTCCTGGTGTCGCTGCCAGGCTTGGCTTTTTGTACCACAGATAAGTCTGGTCCAACAGAACTAAGTGAGCCACAGGTTTTAAAGCACTCTGAGAACAGTACAATCTGAATCAAAGAGAGACACTGTGACCAGTGTGCATTTTTGCCCATTAACTTCAAATCACCTATACTTTACATTACCGACAACCATTTTTTATACTATACCGAAGGTTTTAAGGTTTGATTTTCTACTTCCCCTGCAGCTATTAGTTTTTATTTTAAAAGTTGTATAGGATCCATCACAGAGAACAGTTTGTATATTTTTATGTTTTTTCATATTAATATTATTATCACATTGAGTGTTGGAGGAAGTATTCAGAGCCTTTACTTAAGTAAAAGTAGCAATACTGCAATGTAAAAATACTCCATTACAAATAAAAGTCCTGCATCCATCTTACTCAAAGCTCCAGTGTGTAACATTTAGGAGAGGCTATTGTAAGTTAACTGATTATAAGTTAAGTGTTGTCTTTGTGGATGGAAGGAAATCAAACTTATGGTACACTATACTTTGGAAAATTGTCAGTATAACAAATCAGTCAGTCTAAAGTATACACAATGTGTAGTTAATGGACTAAAACATGCAAAACCACTGGTTCTTTCAGAACACAGATTATTGCATTGATACTTTAAACGCTGAAAGGAACCATTCTTCACATTGACTACTATGTTTGATAGTTGAATACATTTTACTGGTTATATTTGCTTACTTATACTAAATTCAATTTATGAATGCAGAGCTTTTACTTGGATGAGTATAGGGGAAAGGAGTATATCTCCACTGTGATATTGCCAATTTTACTTAATTAAAGAATATGAATACTTCTTATAAACACACAGAGTGGGCCTGCACTGCTTCTTTCATCCATTCTCCATTTTATCCCCCAAGGTTCTCGTTGTAATGAGCCATGTTCAGAGGGCCTGTGGGGGCGCCACTGTAACCAGACCTGTTTCAAGCATTGCCCCAACAGTGACACGTGCTTGAGGGAAACTGGAGCATGTGTGTGTCGCCCGGGCTACTGGGGAGTCACCTGTCAGAACAGTGAGTGTTGTTGACAGCCAGCTGACATACAGCAAAAATCAGATCAGATGAAAACCAGAAGTGTACTGGATTTACTGTGTAACATCTGCCTTGACTCCCTCTTTATCTCTTTGTCTCCCAGAATGCAGAGCTGGTATGTATGGTGACCAGTGCAGCATGTCATGCCCATCCTGTGGCCAGTCATACCGCTGTCACCATGTGACAGGAGAGTGTGATTGTCTACCTGGACACACTGGGACCAACTGTGATCAAGGTTGGCATTAAAACCATTATTTATACACCCATGTGTAAATCACCCAAACTCATTTAATACATAAGCACGTGGCATAGATCTTACAGAAATCTTCTACATTCAGTCTCAATATCAGCTAGTGCACGTAATTTAATGTATGACAATGTGTGTTTTACAGTTTGTCCAGCTGGCTACTATGGCAAACAGTGTTCTGAAGTGTGTGTAAACTGTGCCAACAACTCCACATGCGACCACCGGGATGGTCACTGTGAATGTTTGCCTGGGTGGACTGCTACAGACTGCTCCATACGTGAGTGCAACATCATATAGCAACTGCATTTTCTGGAACGAAATGTCCCAGTGACTAATGTGAAATGTGACTGCTGAGACATGAATACGGCTGATTGCTGCATCAATCACAACATAACATCCAAGAGGGTCCTTTAGTGTTATTAACTTACTGGTATTATGGGTGCAAAAGCAACATGTTATCACCAAGATATTGAGAGTTGTTTTGCATGCCCTCTTTAGATTGTTTTGCTTAAAATATGTATAGTCTATCTGGGCTGAAACTAACAATTATTTTCATAATCATTCAAACTGCTGATTATTTTCTCAGTTAATCATTAATAGTGAAAAAGTGACGATATATGACAAAAAAAACAAATCCTTACATTAAAGAAGGTGAAATCAGAGTGTTTTTTTGCTTGAATAATGACTGAAACAATTAATCGATTATTAAAATTTTATACATTTATGTTCTGTAGATCGATTAATCGATTTATCAGCTAATCGTTGCAGCTCTGCAGTCTAATATTTTTCCCGAACTTAAACCAAAATTCATTTAGGCAGATAAAACAGAATACAATATTGAGAAACAAGTTGTAATTGTACTCAAAATTGCAGCAGCGTCTACTATTTATCGTTATATGGACACACAAGTGGAGCATTATTATCTTTGCACCATGGTACATATGTCTAATGCATGGATGTGATATGTGCCTCGTGTTTTCCAGCCTGTAGTCCAGGACGCTTTGGCCCGTTCTGTACTCAGACCTGCTCCTGTCCGACCAACCTCTGTGACCGATTCACTGGAGACTGTGTGTGTGAAAGTGGAGATGACTGTAAACAAGGTATAGATACAAACAGGTTTTTCCCATGAATATAGGAGCTAATACATTGACTTTGACTGACTGCACACAGAAATCTGCCTCTCCTCTTTTGCCATTATTAACCTACTGTGATCGAAGTCAGCCCTTTTCTTGAAAAGTGGAGGATAAGAACTTCATGTCACTGCCTTGATATTCCATTTGTAAGTTATGTGGCTTCTATGGCTGTCCTTGTTCCATCTCAGAGGTGGAAAGTTAATGAAAGCTGCTTTAGTTGCTGTACTTGATTTTCTTTCCACCTCCTGCTTTACAGACTCGTCAGAGCAGTCAGGGAGCGTTATGGTTCCTTTTCCTCCTGGTGAGAGGGAGTCATGGGGAGCCATTGGCGGCATCGTCGTGCTCGTCATCCTGGTGGTCTTGCTACTGACTTTGCTGCTGCTCTACCGCCGCAGGCAGAAGGACAAGCAGAACAACACGCCGACCGTCTCCTTCTCCACCAGCCGCACAGTGAACTCTGAATACGCCATTCCAGGTACAGTACTCAGGATATTTCTATCATGTTATGTAGTGTAAGTAGTTATTATGTTAGAAGGAAGGCACACAGCATGTCAGTGTCCTATGTGTACATGTATATGTATATTCTGTACCTGTTGTAACACTTGAAGTCCAAATTAAATTAAATTTTTTTGTCTGCTACAGCATCTTCTCTGTAAATCACATGTCATGTGTTCTCCTTTGAGAAAAAATAAGAAACCAAAAGGGAGAATTATTTTTGGTTATTTATATTTTTGCATTAATGAATCTGTTAGTCCTCTGTCTACGTAGATTAATAACTTGTTACCATACAGCCAATCAAATATTTGCAGAAAGCAGTAACACGACTGTTCTATCAGGCAGACAGTTACACTGACTAACAACCAGCTACCTCCACAACACAAGAGCCTCAAACTTTGAACAACAACCCACGTTAGCTTTCCTGCTAAAGTCTCCTTCCTATCTAACTTACAAACATGAACACACGTCTTGTCCTTCACCTTAGCTTGTTGAATGAGCGACCAAACAAACATTCACCAGGGAAAAGTGCATTGCTAAAGTTATTAAACAGCATGTAAACATACCTGCCTGGTTCTTACTCTTCAATACCACTGCTAAAAAACACATCCTCTGCCCATGACTTGTAAACTACAGTGTTTACTTTGTGGTTCCCCTGCTGGGGCTCAGCCTGCCAGCTGCTGACAATCAAACACAGACATCGACACGCCCCTCCGTTGGTGAAGAGGAAAAGGAGGATTTGTGATATTTCCCCAAAAACCTTTTTACTTCCTTTTAATAATATAAAACTACATGTTGACATCATTTTTGACTGCAAAAAGGGATGACCAATTGTGATTTCAGTTGGACTTTGAAGCTACAGCATGTTATGTTTATATATAGTATGTAAATAAATACATTGCCAGGATGGCATGGTTTTTTAGACTGCAACGTTATCAAATCATTTTGTGAGACACTTTATACACATTTCCTTTAATTCAGCCTGACATATTTGTTATCCTTCAAAACTAGAGAAAAGGTAGTTTGGACTAGGCTTGTCTGCATGGCCTGTATTTGTAACGATGAACTCACTGGTTGATCTAGAAGAGTTCAAGAGCAAATCTCTGGCATTTAATAACTGAAATAATTTGATATATTAATGATGAATTCCTATGAATCTCATTGCTTATGTTTTCACAAAAGCATGCTATTTAATAAGTTATTGATTTTTCTTATGCAAGTAGCACTGTTAAATGGTAACGTGCTGATTCATAAGCTTGCAAAAGAGTGAAATATGATAGAGTGAAATCATTTCAAATGCCAAGCAGTGAATATTAGGTAACAATTCGTTTTTTTCAGGGGATATTTAGCAAAAGAAATTATCATCTTTCATTTTGATGTTTTTATAGTTGTTCTTGGGCATAATGTGGTTTTGGTTGTATATCACTGTTGTGTTTTTGTAATTAGTGTTCTACAGAGATGCATTTTATTGACCTTGAGGTAATTTAACTGCAGCAGACATGATTCCATGTGTTTGTTTGTTTTGGCATACAGATGTTCCTCACAGTTACCACCACTACTACTCCAACCCCAGCTACCACACACTGAGCCAGAACAGGCCTCCACTGCCACACCTCCCCAACAACCACGACTGCACCATTAAGGTGAATGTCAACTCTGTTGTAGTTTTCAGGCCTTATAGCAACTGTAGTGCAGTACTGGGACAAATATGTAATTTATCCAGTCAGTAACAGCTGGCCATGTTTTCAGAGCCATTAAATCATAAACCATAAAATGTTGACCCAGTAAGTCACAGCTCATTAGTGCTACATTTAATTGCCGTTACTCCTTGTCAAAAGCATTTTTAACGTGGTACATTTCCTTTGCATTGATGATTTCTTATTTGGTTTATTATTCTGTCTGTCATACAGAACACCAATAACCAGCTGTTCTGCAGCGTGAAAAACATGGAGAGGGAGCGGCGGGGCCTGTTTGGGGTTGAGAGCAATGCCACTCTACCTGCAGACTGGAAACACCACGAGCCCCGCAAAGACTCAGGTCTGTCTGGGTGACTCTCCACTGTGTGATTCATATTTAGGATCAGTTACTTTACATTTTATCCATTTAGAGCAGACGCTTATGCAGAGAGACCTCCAGCAGTAGAGTAAAATGATGGTGAGTGGATTAACATTTACAGGCTAATAAAAGTGAGGAGTTGGTTTCCTGACCTCCTGATCACAGCTACATAAAAATAATCTGTTAAACCTGCAGCTTACTACTAATATAATCTTCTGCTAACACACCTAAAAGTATTTCATTATTCTGAGTGTCAGTGGAAAGCTTAGTGCCTAATAGCAGTTTTATCACCCGGACAGAACAACCTTTCAGGAGAAAGCACTGAATTTGTCTAATGTTTTTAACAATAAAATAATCTTAAAGAAATAGAATACCAGCAGAAAATATCAGCAGCTTCAGTGTAAAAATACCTGTATGGATAAAGGCCTTCAAAACCACAGATGTAACAAAACCACAAAAGGAGTGTAAATGTTGAGAAATTCAGGGCAGATACGTGCAGTAACAGCTGAGGAGAAAACATCAAAACAACAAAGTTCTCTTTTATACAGTCTTCCCCAAAGTTTATCGAGTATCACCTTTCCTTTGAAAAGAACGTTATTTTAGTCAACAATGCACATTTAATATGAGAGTATAAAAACATTAAGGAGTTCATAAAAAGTGATAGTTGCATTGCCAGCTTTTATTCACCTGGTATTGATTTTGCAGGTTTCCAAAGCGGCATATCTGCTTTTGATTAGTTTGCCATAAATGGAACTAAAGATGCCAGATTTGTCTTTTATTATTTACAGGAGCTTTTGGAATCGACCGGAGCTACAGCTACAGTGCCAGCCTCGGAAAATATTACAACAAAGGTAGTTTATCACCCTATTTCCACCCTTTTTCCTCTGCTATGACTTACTATAGAGAAGTAGGAATACCAAAACTGCATCAGCAAGGTGATGCTACATAAACCTATATGATTACATGAAGATTAGCTGTATAAAAGTTCATAAAGTAAGATTTTGAGCTTTTCAAAAAAATATTCTTTAAATAAATTTCTTTTGTCATAGACCCATAAAGGAAACTATAACCCATGATTATTTTAGCCATGCTAGTGGTGTGGCTGTATGTATTGCAGTGTTGGTCTGTCAGTAAGTCGGTTAGTCCACCACTTTGGTCCAGACTGAAGTATTTCACCAACTATTGGATGGATTGCCATTAAATCTGATGCACACATTGAATTGTAATAACCTTGGTCATCTGCTGGCTTTTCATCTAGCACCATCATCAGGTCAAAATTTTAATTTGTCCACTACTTTGGTTTATGACTAAATACCTTCAAAACTAATGACACAAGCTTGTGTTTCACCATAATTGACAGCTGAATATCACTTTTGTTAAAAATGTGACCTTTGAAAACAGCCAAACTAATAGTGTATAGAAAAATGGTTTTCATAAAGCTGATTTAAATTATTGACAGGTCATGATATTTGACTGGTTTCTTTAAAGCATCTCAACCCATAAAATGAAAAAGTCTTAAACTTTCCTCAGTCCGTCTCTGGAACTTATAACTCAAAAAAACCCATAAAAAATTTTGAAAAATGTGCAGAAACGTTGAAGCCCAAACTAGAGTTACACTTTAACCTTTGATGCTGCTGTTGTGCTGCGTTCTGACTCTCCACATGTACTTCAGATGTGTTTTAATTTCTCTCTCTTCGCTTCCTGTGTGGTGACAGAGCTGAAGGACACGGTGGCGGTGAGCAGCAGCTCTCTGAACAGCGAGAATCCTTATGCTACCATCAAAGACCTGCCCGGCCTGCCCTTCTGCCCCCCTGAGAGCAGCTACATGGAGATGAAGTCAGCCGTGCCCAGAGAGAGAGCATACACTGAGATCAGCCCGCCACCATTCAACACGGCCACCTTACGCAGAGGTGAGCAACACTTTAGACCTCCTTCAGCAATGTAAAAAGTTATTATAATGTGGGGACGTAGGCTGCAGCACATCAGAAACCTGTGTTGATGTTCATGTTTTTACTGTTCTTTTTTTTTTTACATTTTGCTTTTCAACCAGTGTGACTTGTAAATAAAATCTAGTTCTACATCATCAGTATTACAAGAAAGAATCAGGTTGTTAGGAAGAGTCAGAGTCACATTGCATATTCCTGTGAGCCAATCACATGTAGGAAGGTTCAAGGATGAGGACTTTTATTTTTTACATCAATAAAGACTCAAAAAAGAAGGATATTCAAGCATAATGATGATGCCCTAATAACATATAGGCCTATTGTTGAGTTTCATCAAGATCAAAAGAGTTTCAAAATTGTAACTTAAATGATTGCACCCAACTGTAAAAAAAATGCCCATCACAGTTTCCTAAAACCCGTCATTAAATTTCTTGTTTTGTCCGACCAAAACCCAAAGATATTTAACTTACTATACCTTAAGAGAGCAAAAAACAGCAAATCCTCACAATTTAGAAGTCGGAATAAGAAAAGGTTTGTCATTTTTGCTTGAAAAATTACTTTAACAATTAGTTGATTATCAAAATAGTTCTAATAGAGTATCTTTCTGTCGATGGACTAATCAATTAATAGACTGATTGTTTCAGCTCTAAACCCTGTCAGGACAATCAGTGCAAAAAGAGCAGGAGAGGAAAAAGAGTGGCTGTTATTTTATTTTATTAGTCCTGCAATTTATTACAATGTAGACACCATCATGAAGTCAGACTAATAAATGATGATGGGGAAACTTGTGTTATTGTAGTTTAAGAGAATCAAATCCTTAGATTAATGGAAATATTGGCTTGATATCAGTCTTTTTCCTCTAGTGAAATAGAATATCACCAATTTGGATCCTGGTTGTCTGGAACAATTTGGGTGAGGATGCCAAGGTCTTAAGTGAGAGAAAATAGCACTCCCCTCCATCAATAACTGTTATTTACACTCACTCTATTGGAAGCAGAAGACTGTGGCTTAAAATAGAAAAGCATACATGTAAAGACAGCTTTGCCTGTGTAATTTAATAGGTAGGGTAGGGTAAGCGTACAACGTTTGTGTAATAATTAACTCAGTGATACTTACAATGGCATCCTTGCCTGTTTGAACTTGGAAAGTGAGCTCCACTAGACAAACTGTTCAAGTATTAATGAACATAAAATCATTGATTCTGAAGTTAAAATCTTGGTTCTTGGGATCATAATGTGTTCAGTGCGCCGGGTCCTTTTTATCTGGTTTTTAAGACTTTAAGATTGTGATAGGATTTGGCAGAAAAAGACCGCAAAACATTACCTTCAGTCAAGACAAATACAGTATAACCTGATTTAACTACAGCTGATGTTGAGTAATTTGCTTACACTTGACTTTAAGTTCCCCCTATTTAGCATTTAGCACTATATAAATGTGTGTTTGTCATTCATTATCTACACCAGCCTCCACTACATTATAGTGTGTTATGAAAACCATTTATTAAATGTTTATATACTGCTTATAAATGTTAAATAGGAGGGGTTAAGGTAAAGCGTTACCAGTAGTTTCTGCTCTGATTGCTTCCAAAATGAATGTCTTTACTTTGGAAAGACCTCATGTCCCACCTCTTGCTCACTGTGTGCCAGCACATGTTGCACATATATAAAACTGATGTATGGATGGATGAAAAGATGTTTCTTGTCGTTTGGGTGATGAGCAGACAATTCATACTTTTTAAAAAAAATAAAAATAAAAGTGGTTTGTGTGAGGAGGATATTTGCTTTAAAGTGCAGAAAAAAGGATGAAACATACTCTGTATACATTTATTTTTTCTTCAAAGGCATCACTTTGTACTCCTTCTACTATACATTTGTACATTAAAACATGTAGTACAATCAGATAGTTAAATCCTTCTATACTAAACCCATTGTTAGGGTCAGGACTGACTTAGACAACTACAAATAAAACTGAAGACCAGTCGAGTCTGAGTCAAGATCGGAGTAGAGGCATGAAATTATTTTTCAGCAAGTGCTATATATATATATATATTCATTCACAGTGCCAGGAAGAAAAATAATCAAATATGAACCAGTTGTTGAAACATGAAAATTTGATCATTTCAGACAGGAAACATTCAAGTCAACATTTTGCCTAGACTAAAACCAAAACATCAAAAAGATGATCAGGAAACATGGCCTTTTTAAAAATAAATGTAGTGGAATAAGAGGTGGGATATTTGCCTTTAGAAGAATATAAAGAGCACCTCTCATTCTTAGTGTCTGTTTATCTCAGTGTGTTTTTCATCTCCCCCCAGAGCGTCAGAGTTCCCTCGGTCACGCTCCACACGAGGACCCCCAGAGCCACTACGACCTCCCTGTGAACAGCCACATCCCGGGACACTACGACCTGCCGCCAGTCCGCCGACCCCCCTCCCCTAGGAGAACACCTCAGTGACAGTCACAACAGCAGAGCAAGTTTCCCTCCTCTTCACTTTGAGGATGATTTCAGGCATGTGCACATAAAGAAAGAGCAAACTTTATGCTCTTCTCTGACAATCAGAGCTGTAGACCACCCACAGAGCAGCAGCCAGGCACCTGTCCCACCAAGGAACTATTGTTTACTGTGGATGCCCCCCTTTCAACTCAACACTGCCCCTCTGTGGGCTAAAGTGGTACTTGCTTCACCGTGACAGACTTGTCATCCAGACTGGGGAGCCAGCAGGCTGCGGTGAGGAAGGCTGAACTGTGGCGACGCCAGCGGGGCTTCAGCTGTATTCACCTCCCATGGGAAAAATAAACCAGAAGACTTCACGGTTAAAAGCAGCAACTTAACTGTAATTGAAGTTTTCCACATATTTTGCTGCTACTGATCAGCTGGTGTGCATGTTTAAAAGCCCCCTTTTATCAGAATTCAAATTTTCTTCTGTCTTCATCATCAAAAGTGACTAATGTAGACATTGTTTTAAGTTTTAATTTTGCTTTTTTAGTTCCAAAATCCAAACAGGATTTTTTAACAGGCAGCTTTGGATGAACTCATCACAGCTGGACTTCGTTTTGATTTGCTCATTGAAAAACCTTGTCAACCTCAAAAAAGGAAAGAGAAGGTCATGGGACTAAATAGTGCAGAAAAAAATCCTGCCAGTGTTTAAGTCTTTTGTTTAAGACACATTATTAAATATTGTTGTTTCTTTATTGCTGATATTCAGGATTCCGGAATCTGGAGAAGTCAGGTTGTTTCACAAAAGTACCAAAGATTTGTTTACCACCTGGAAGCCAAGATGAACAAAGAGTCTTCTCCAAATGTGGCATTTAGATACACAATGATACACGTCCCCTGTTTGTTTAACAAATGTGGCTCACTTATTGCTGCTGTCAGATAAAAACTTTGTAAATATTGAAATAAATAAATTGTTAGCTTCACAGTAATGTAGAAGAACAGCCATATTTTAAGATGATGTTTTTAAGGGGTTTGTGTGAGCAAAGATATGCATTTGCTAAATAATAGATACCAAAAGCTTAGCGTAAACACAAACTAAAATAAACCATCATCAAACAGGGAATTACTAGCCAAATTAAAGCAACATTATGAATGTCAATGCAGTATCCTACAGAAACTTTTGTCTTTGCCGTATTTAAAGGGCTGGTTCACCCAAAACCTTTTTTTTTTTCTTACTTAAGAGTACTCCACCGATTTAGCATTGCAGCTCTATAACAATTTATCAGACTTTGTGCAGCTACCTCTGGAGCCACAAAAGGCTTTGTACAACTTATTTCACATATGCAGTAGTACTCCCCAAGACCTGTATACAGACGCTGATGTGTAAAATCGGTGGGGTTCCTCTTTAAGTCATATATAGGCCTATAGACATGCTGATATCAGTCTCTGAGATTTCTGTTGCCAACCCAGTGTCACTATGAACTGTTTTTACTGAAACTACTTTGTTTTAAAAAAAATAGACCCTAAGAAAACTATTGACAGTGTGTTCTGGCAATTATCCAGAATAACAGGGACACTGTTTTATTGGGTTGGAGGCAGAAATAGGATATTTAAAAAGCTGGACAATATAAAACCAAAACCATCTGTAAGACTAGACACTGCTAAATTTGAGCACGTTTGTTTTGCAATGTGGGTGAATTGGCTGTGTAATTGGCTGGTAAGTCATTTTGCCAAAACTGACAAATTTAAAATTATGTAAACTATTATAGTCACTTTGCTTAAAAATGTCTGGGGAAAATCTGTTGGCCTACCGTTAAGTTTGTCATTACTTCTAACTTGTTTTTGTCAACCAAAGTCTTGTGTTGCTGCTAAATAATTAATGTTAATTAGATAATAGAAACCCTGTGTACCACAAAGAATGTACATTGTGCTTTAAATGCTGTAGTTTTGAGTAGAGCTTCAGCTTTTTTTACATATGGCCAAATATTTTTGAATGTAACCATGGGAACATGTGTATATAATGTAAATAAAAATGGCTGCACTTTTCGTCACTGGTTTTAAATGACAATGTTCTATATCAAGGAAATAACTACAACAGTCAGTCATTGGAAAAGAAAAGAAGATTTTTACTCAACATTATTTTAGAAAAGAAAAAAATTCATTACATTGACTGAATACATGGCTTTTCCATAATGTTAACAGCATCATTATGATAGAAATGACACCTTCAAGCAAATTACAACTTTGGCATTAGAGGCTCAAAACAAGAAATCCCTTTCGGTAACATTTTAAATCCTCAAGTCCTTCAAATGATTCATGAGGCCTCCATCAAGACTTTAACAGAGAGGGTTCAGGATTTCACAAAGGCCTTTCAAGAGGTTTGTTACATCTGTGGTTTGAATCTGATTTTGTAAGTGTCTTGGTTCTTCATCAACTTCAACTAACATTGCATACAAATGTTAAAGAGCAGCTGTCTGTTTCTTAAGAAAACACTAAAACAAGAAGCGCTGTACATCAAGAAGCTTCGTTCTGGTTTAGAATCAGTCAGACAGGCCTCTGAAAAATCCTGACCACACCCTTTAAATGATCTGTTCTGAGAGGGATGATTCAGTTGCAATAGTTGCATATATTACACAATTACAAACAGTAATCATGTCTCATAAATTTGCACATGCCTATGAGATAAATGCTATGTCCTTGTTAATTATAAGTCTGTGTCATAGAGGCCAAATACTAAACATCTTTGGAGCTGGCCATTTCTTTAACAACTGTCATGGACTTTTTAAAGGCACTTTAGCGATCATAGTGTCAAAATCAGACATCTACTTAAGGCAAAAAAATAATATAATGTGGCACAAATACCAGCTATTAAGTACAATAGGAACAAAAAAAATAACAGCTATCAAGTATTTTCCATAAATGTCTTGATATGCTTTTCACTGGAGTATAAATGACTTAAGCTGCCAGACTACAGTACAAATCTACCTGCTGTGCGTATTTGGCAAGGCCCTCAATAAAAGCAGTGCATGAAGCCAAAGTCAAAGTATACAAACCCCACAATCCTACTCAGATCCCAAAATCATGCCTGGAGATTTGCAAAGCCAGTAAGCTTAAGAGGAAATGTAAAAAAAAAAAAAAAAAAGCCCTTATGACCAGTTCTTAGGAGCAGAGGACAGCTGACAGTCACAAGACTGTGATACGAGGCATGTGCGCAAAGCACAGTGATTGATGTTTTTTTTCTGTCCTCTAAAGGCACATTTGTATTTCTAATCTGTAAAAAAGCTTGTTAAAATGTTTCCAAAAACTACTGTTGCACTCTGTAAATAGCAACAGTTCTCTATCAGAATACTGTTGATTTGGTTGAATAAGCTGACAAATCCTATAAATATATACTGTACGTATGTCACCAAATTCGTCAGTAAAGACTCAAAATATAGTTCATATTGTTAATATTTCCCCAGCTAGAAAACAAGTTCTACATTTTCTTATCACGACAAAACATCTTTGGAATTACTTAAGGCAAAAAAATAAGGCAACAGACATGTGACTCGTTTAACCGGGTACATTCAACTTATCCAGCAAAGAATAATTCCTTATTTCTATACACATTCAAAAACATAACCAAATACAGTACATTTCCCTCGGGTCGAGCTGTGAATTGCAGAAAAAATTATTTTCTCTGTGTGTACCACAGCCGCCCAACCATTTAAATCCACATAGAAAATGTACTACGACATGTTTGTCTAAGGCTAAGGTGAAAAAACCTGCTGAACACCCTGAGCTCACAGTACTTTGGCGTCCCTTGACTTTTCCAATGTAGACGTGAGAAAACTATCTAATTTATTTTCTTTGTAGCATATAAAGATAGCACAATACTGCTCTAAAAAAAACAAACAAGGAAAATCACCAACATCTTAAATAAAGATGTGATCTGTTTGATGGGCGATAAACATGATTAACAAATCCCACATGATTCTTTCTCCTGTCGTCTGTATGGCTGTAGAGACTTATTCCTGACAGGGTTCACTAGCTGTGCGTGTTGAGTGATGACAGCCTGGCCATTAAATGTGAAACCCCGGCTCGGATCGAAGCACTGGTCAATGGAGCTCTGTGTGCGAGTGTGTGAGTGATTGTGTGCAAGAAGAGCAGGATACAGTACAAGCATTAGCACGGCACACATGCAATAATATAACTTGAATATACAAAAAAACTCAAAAGAGCAATATGAAAATCCTGTGCCCTTTGCCAAAACCTCGAAGCAAATTTAAACCGCAGATTAATCTGAACAAAAAATAAGACGATATCATATAAAAAAATAAAGACAAACATCCCATTGGTAGAAAATGATTCTCCTTTGTGGGCTACAGGAGGTGGTAGGTTCAGGTGAGGTGCTGTCTGGCTTTTACATGATGGAGCAGTTCTCTGGCTTAGCACGGCCCTGAAAGAGGAAGTGGCACAGTGCAGCGTTAAATGTGGAGAAAATAAGAAAACTGGAAGGATATTAACACATTAAACCAAACAAATAAACTGGGTTAATGATGAGATTATTTTTGGAAGCAAGATCTATGAGTAGGAAAAACACAGGAACACAGTCACTGGTTAGCTGTTCTATTTACTGTACTATAAACATTTTATCCAGTTAACCACCATACAATATAAATCAACAGAAAAGTGCAATGCACTGCTTTTGTAATAGCCTGACTGTAATTCAGTAAAATCTAATGTTTTATTGAATTTCTTGTTGGTGACTAAATATTGCTAAATATTATGAAAAATACGTTTTTGGATACTATGGCTACAGGTGATTGTTTGGCTTCTTCAACTGAACAGTAATGTGGGTAAATAAGCAAAATAATTATTGCTAAAAAAAGTGCTCTTTAAATAGTTTTTTTTTACAGATCTGTCATTTTTGAATAATTTTTGTGATAATCTTCTGAGAAGTTTCCTGAAAATAATGATTTGGTACTAACTATACAGAAAATTAAAACAGCGTTCAATTGGCCGCACATGCTAAAAAATGAAAAATGTGTCTACAAGTAAGCATACAATTCAACATAAATGGAGAATAAAGTTTGCAGTAATAAATTAATAACAATTAAATATTTGTTTGGCTTTGAATGGAGCAGTTCTTTCAAGGAAATTCTTATTTTCCTCATCACTAATATCAAATTACACAGTTCTTTCCAGGAAACTACCTAGAGAATTTTTGCCGGATTTGTTTTAATATTAAGGTTAGACTGGTCAGAGGTCTGTATATTCAGAATAACAGATTCCTGTTTCATATCACCATGCAATTAAGCTGTCTTCCATGCATCATTTTGTTTGTTCATCTTCCTAGAAGTTAAAAACCAAATCAACGCTGAAGATGAAGGACTGAAAACATTTACTTCCAATCAAAGGAAGCATCAGATGATGACTAACAAGAATGACGCATATTATGCAACAGTGTAAAAATCTCACAGTCCCTCTCTCTTTGCTGCAAATACGTTACACACAGAGTTAAATATGGAGCTTGTTTCTTCATTTTTGGGGTTGTTTAATCGTTGATGTGTGTATAGCATAAACTGGTCTAATCCTCAGATGTAGTGATACTCTGTCAGTGTTCAACAAGTTTCTCAGCTTCTCATTTGGTTCCATGTTAGTTTGAACTCTGAAGTTGCTCTGTGGTGTTTTTATTTCTGGTTGTTTGGGGGCTCATCTCTATCAAACTTAAGTTTATGGGTGTGGGATTCCTCTGTTACCATTACATGTTGTTTCTGTATTGCAACCTACGCAACATGGTTTTGTTGTTTCAGCGGTTGTCATTGATTTTATTTGCATCTAATTGAAACGCCCATATTGTCCTGGCGTCTCCACTTCCGTAAAAAAAAGTCAGAGCAAAAAATTTTCATTTTTAGTCATTACTTGATGTTTTCAGTGACATCAAATGCTTTGCACAGTATTCCTATATACAGATGTGGAGGAAACAAGTTTCCTGTAACTTTAAACTATAATGTTTCTCTGCAAGCATTCTTGATCAAATTGTTCTCCATGAAGACAAAGGAAGTATCAGCATTCTTGGATCAGATGGTCACACAAGATTTTGATTTGTATTAAATTGC
The DNA here is from genome assembly GCF_020085105.1 of Siniperca chuatsi. Lineage (NCBI taxonomy): Eukaryota > Metazoa > Chordata > Actinopteri > Centrarchiformes > Sinipercidae > Siniperca > Siniperca chuatsi. Next base: position 6,990,345 of record NC_058050.1, on the reverse strand, counting down.
ATGTGATTTGTAATTGACTGCAGAGGCCACATGCCAATACTCAAATCCTTCTATACTTTCTGTTCCACAATACGTTATTGGTGTAATCTTACAAACAATTTTAAATCAGTAATAAAATCATATAGAATAATATTTTGTCATAAAACATAATATAATGCTGTCCTGCTTTATGCTGTGTAATCACTGTTGTTCATGTTGTAACACAATAACTGTACAGTACCTGTCTGGGCTCGTTGGTGCCCATGAAAAAAGAATGTCCAATGAGGCCTTCAGGTAGACTCCCGCTGCTGCAAACACCTGAGCCACGCTCCGACGGCTGCCCGCAGGAGTCACAGATCACCTTGCGGCTCCGCAGGTTGTACTCGTTCTCTGCACCGCTCGTGCTGTGAGCTCCCTGCAGGGGGTCACACACACACACACACACACAGGGTGAATTACTTAACACTGCTGCTCGACTGGCAGACGCTGCAGTCACAGCGAGCTGAGAGTGTTGTTCCTGATGCATAATGTATGGTGTTTTCAGATTTTCTGGATTATTTAAGAGTTGCCTAAACAGAAGAGGAATTTACCATGTCATCATCTTCATCATCATGGAACAGGGTGCGTGTCACTTTCCTCATGGCCATTTCCTGATGCCGAATAAAGTTACAAAATGATTAACTTAATCATTGATTAGCAAATGATTAGCAGTTAAAAAGGAACAGAAATGTAAGACAAGCTCAAATAAATACAGGTGAAGTCAGACCTCTCCGTTGGCGCTGATGAGGCTGGTCTGCAGGAGCTCGCCGGTGCCCCAAGAGTTCTGGCTCTTCCACACCAGGTCAGTGGGGGGGTTGTGGGTTCCACCGCCAGATGCAGCCCAGATCTGCAAAGGTCAAAGTTCAGTGTTTCTCATCAAAAAGCATTGTGTGCATCCTGCATTTCCTTCCACTGTTATTTATATTCATGTTTGCTAGCTGGCAGTCTTCTTCCCTGCATTTTGGCACACTGATACTTTTCTTGGCGTATTACTGCCACCTGTCAATCAGTGAAAAAGTGTGAAGACATTGGCAGGAATGTGTTTTACGTCACCTTCATGCTTGTGCATATTGCACACGATACAAACAAAACGGGGACCCACTCATCAAACTATTGCTCCATAGCACTACTAGTGGTCAAAAAACTCACAGTGCCTTTATGAATAGGGAAACAATAGTCAAATTAACAAAGGAAATATCAACAAACAGACAAATCTAGAAAACTCGGTGGAACTTACAGTGACAGTTCCTCCAGCCTTCAAAGTGAACTTGTGGGGAAACTTGTAGACGATGGGGCTGGCACTACCTACTTGTCTCTTCACCTGCCAGTTGCCCAGAGGTTGGTCCTGCATGAGAGAAATGGGAAGAGAGATGGACAGAAAATTGAAAAAAATAAAAAAACAAAACAGAAATTTCAAAAAGAAAAAAAGGTCCAGAGTGCTCGGAAGTTCAAACAAATGTAATGAAATTTTGAATTTAAATCAGAGCAAACAAAAATTACAATATCCTTATCATACTAATACCAGAATGCAACTTTTTAATCATACATTGGTTAATTAGATAATTAAAAAATGTTAGTTACATATTATGTAACTTCGACAAACAGTTGATGTAATGTAGACTGTCCAACTATAGACAAGTCATTTTGTATCTTTAAAAGAAAACAGTAAGTCAGAGGTAAGCAGTATGTCATTACCACCTTTCTGAGTGCCGTCTCAGTACTGTGAAATCACCTTAAACCAGGTTAAAAGGGTTTGAAAAGCCAGCTGATAGATAGTCACTTACCTCGTCGGCCTTGTTGCTGAGACGGATGAACTTGCCCTCCAGGTCAACCTCGTCCACTGTGATGCGGCCGCTAGCTGAGGCGTGCTGACTGATGCGAGTCTTGGTCACAGTCGCCCCTACCACGCTAGAGGTCTCGCTGTCGTTGTCATTGAGGCGGCGCTTTTTGGTGCTGCCCACGCCGGAGGAGTTGCGGCTGCTGGAGGCGGTGGCGGCGGATTGGAGCAGGCGGCTGGTGTGGCTGTGGCCTGAGCCGGAGGTCCGTGTCACTGTGACCTTGGTGGGTGGAGGACTGGGTGACAGACGCAGCCTGAGGAAAGAGGGAAGAGAAGATTTAGATGATAGATATAAACCAAGGCAGTCAGCATGCAGATACAGTCTCACATTGTTGGTAAAGTGTCTTTCTATACCTCATCCTTACTGCTTTGGCACTCTTCGCCATAGCTACTATAACCAACCTGCTCCAGGGATTGGTTGATGCACCAAGAGCCCCAAACCAGAAGTGGTCTAGGAAGAACTGCCTTTGCTGCTGCAGCAGTCTTTGCATCAAAACACCGCTGTCTGAAACTTTCAGACCGTTCATAATAACCACTCTCTGCCTGGCTGTGAGTGCTTTCACTGAGCCTGTACCTTGTTCACCGTCCGTTTTCTGTGAAATTAACTGACTCTGTCTGTTCCTGTTATTTTGTTTGTATTTTTATACCTACCTGGTAACAGGATGTTTCTGTAAAAGATATGCTTAGCCATCTTACCCTGTATAAAAGGTTAAATAAATGAAAATTAATTGCTACAAGCTTGAGAAATGCTGCGCAGGTGGGGCTGCAGAAGAGAGAAAGCTAATTATTTATATATTTATAAATGTGGCAAAGAAAAAGATATCTTTATGGTTTTAGAAACACAGAAAAATTTGTCTAAAGACCCTGATGTACTTCAAAACAGAGACACAAGCAACAGCAGCAGCGGACTAGCACACAGTTCCGTTTATACTACATTGGGTATAAACTGAACCGGACATCTGCATGTGGACCCTCTCGGACATGAGCAGATCATGAAATTAATGTAGCACTGACAGAAAGTGTATCTTGAGCTTTACCCTTCATGCAGACATTTGCAGCTCTTTTCTCAGAAAAAAATACAGTAGAACCATGTCCAAAAATATGTGGACACCTGAACACTACACCCATGTGTGATTGTTGAACATCTCATTCCAAAACTATGGGCATTAATCTGCTACTATAACAGCTTCCCCAAACTGTTGCAACACAGTTGGAAACACATTATTGTCTAAAATATCATCGTATGCTGTAACATTACATCTTATATTGTAGAGTTAAGTGGTTATTCGCTACACTGCTAATTTCAGTTGATCAGTGCTTGATTAGCAAAGTCAGTAGAGAGAATAATGACTTCACTGCTTGTATTCTGACTTGTTAGTGATTCCTCCCTTTCTGTAACAACCTGCACACCCTTCATTTGTCTCAAGGTAGATATGTTTTCAATGGTCTAGCGTCTTTACAACAATCTCACCTCTCCTCCTCTCCCTCCAGCAGCTTCCTGTAAGCATTAATCTCCATGTCCAGGGCCAGTTTGATGTCCAGCAGCTCCTGGTACTCGTCCAGCTGCTGCAGCATCCGAGCTCGGATGTCAGCCATCTCCCGCTCTTTATCCTCGAGCCGCCGCCGCATCATGTCCCGCTCCCTCGACAAAGACTCCTCCAGCTCCCGCACCTTGGCCTCGCTTGCTGACAGCTGATTTAGAGAGAACACACATACAAAGGTTAGTCAATTAAGACTTGCCAATTAAGCAGCCTGCTTGACAAATCAGGTGAAGCTTAACATTAAATCACTGGTGCTTAGAGGTGAAGGAAAAACAGTTGAAAACTGTGTTTTAGAGCATTCATGACAATATCAGTCATCCACACAGCACGTGGCCAGTAAAACCAGCAGACAAATAAACCAGTGACCGACAGACTGTATGAGTGTGAGTGTGTGTACCTGTTTCTGCAGCAGGCCAAGCTGGCTTGACATGCCCTCCATTCGAACACGGGTCTGCTGCAGCTCTTCATGGGCGGCTCCCACCATGTGGCTGTTTCTGTCAGCTGAATGACGGGCGTTCTCCAACTGACAGACAGAGAGATGGTACAGTCAGATATGAAATCTTTGACTCTTTTAAAGACCAAACACCACAATAGAAATAACTTTTTCTTGCAATCCTTCTTATTAAGTTAACTAATTTAGAAACAGTAATACCCAAAATAGATTTTCTTAGGGGGTCTGGTAAAACAAAGAACAGTTTCATTTACAAGTAAATTCCAATGACAAAAACTGCTGTTGTGTTGATCCACATTCCTCTTTAAGATTCCCACAAGACAGTGGTTATATACATTTATTTCACTCCTGTATGCAGATAAAAGGCACGAGACAAGCTAAAGAAGGGATGTATACACTGACTGAGTGTTAAAAAAAAAAAAAAGGTGCAAATCAATATAATGCATTATGTAAGTTGTGGATGTGGGACTATTCGTAGCTCATTAAAGTTCTTTGCAAATGCAAAACAACTACACACAAAGCTGAACAACTATTAAGACAACTGAGTAACGGTCTCTACTTCGACATTAGGTGTGCCTCTTGCAGCATCCAGACGTACCTTAGAGTTGTAGGTCTTCTCGATCTCCTCCTTGTAGAGGCGGACCTGTTCCTCGTGTTGGGCTCTCATCTCGGTCAGGGCCTCGGTCAGCTTGCTCTCAAACTCCTGCTGACGCCCGCTGTCGATCTCCACCATGTGAGACTCGTACCGACGCTTGGACTCACGCAGCTCCTACAGACAGACAAGTCTGTGATGGTTATAAGTCTCAAGAGCACTTACTTTTAGTTTCCTGTATTCGCCTTTGTCGCACGACTAGTCTAACTTGACTTGATTAGAGGCTGATTTGACTTTCTCAACTCTTTACTACTTTATTAAACTACAAAAAGAGTCAATTGTATTGATGTTTGATTTATTTTCTTTCAGGCAGTACAAACAATTTAAGAAGACTCCACCTGTAGAAACCTGCTATGGTCAATAAACTTAATTGCATTGATTAGTCAGTCACTGTGCTGTAATTACTTGTTTAGAAGCACAGAGCTCCAGCAGATGAATCTACCTCCCTGCTGACCTTTAAGCAACTCCTAATAATTATGTTTACATTTGGAAAACACATGTCTATTGCCAGTTTTGGTGAGGACATTGTGAAAAGTGTGACTTCATTATGGCAAGAATTGAAATCTAAGCATTTAATTTACAATTTGTAAATATTTCTACTTTTACTGTGTTTAATCATTTATGTGAAAATAAAACTTAAAAATAAAGGAGAGTTGAGAAGAAAAAAAGAACATCTGTGAGACAGATCTGCATCAGGAATGCAAAACAAACAAGCAGATGGTTGGAAGCGAATCAATATCCTGTGGAAAAGATGAAAAGTAGGACAGATGAATAAAAATAGAAGGGTTAAGGTGAAGAGTGGGAACCTCGTTGTAGATGTTCTTCTGGAACTCCAGTTCCTCCTTCACGGTCTGCAGGCGGTTCTCGGCGTCCACTCTCCTCAGCATCTCATCCTGCAGCTGCCTCTTGGCATCGGCTAAGTTACCATCCAACTGCGAGGGAGGAGGAGGAGGAGGAAAGAGAAAGAAGAAGATGAGAGAAATGGGATTAGAGAAATGTTCTTTGTTTCAAATGCAGCTCAAGGTGTGATCTGTGCAGCATTGTTTGAGCTATGAACTATTCTTTTAAGAGAAAACCTGTAATTTCTCAGTGTGGCCAGTAGGTGGAGCAAGGCCACAACTGTATCTACATCAGTCCTATGGTAAAATTCATTGATAAAACAAACAGCAGAGAATGCAACCTTGTCTGCCTCACCACCTTGTCCGCCTCACCACCTTGTCCTCATTCATAATCAACTGCCTGGAGGGTTTACATAAAATTACTACTTCCATTGAGGCACTTCTGCACTTAGGAGGTAGAGAAAGCACACTGAGACAATAATTTCAAACGTCACTCACGGCTTTGCACTCTAAATGCTTTACTAACAGGTGGCAACCAAGGCTTTTAAACTTTTCCCCCCATTACAATCAATGCAAGTCTTTAGAGGTTAACCAGATGTAAACAGCAACAGGACCACAACGTTTTCTGTATACAATTTAGATTGATGTTTCATGGGGAAGACGTCCTCTGTAAGCTGATATTAGTGTAGGCTCTTGCTGTGCCACAATGGTATAAATAAAAATGCATTTCTGACATTTTTCCAAGGTTTCTGAATGGGTTTGTATTTTCTCTGAGCCAAGAAACATGCACTTCCTGCCCACAACCATGTAAGACTTCAGTTCCAATGAAAGTGTTTTTACCTTGGCCAGCTGGGCCTTGAGGTCCTTCACCTCAGCCTCCAGGGCTCGCTTCTCCCCCATGGCAGTGTTGAGGGAAGCATCTTTAGAGTTGAGCAGGGCCTCCAGGTCCCTCAGCCTGATCAGAGCCGCCTCCAGGTCAGACTCCTTTTTACTGTTCCTGTAAAGACACGAGACAGAGAAGATGTAGATGTCAATTTGCAGTCCCTTCGATACTGTACGTGTGTATCACCCCCTGCTGTATACGTCTATCATATCTCTGTTGGTGGGTTTCAATTGTGGCCTCTCTGGCAATGCAGCTTGTCTGTGTTTTTCAGGACTGTTCTCTTTGACATATTACATAATTTTGCACTTTTTGACTTTGCAGTTTGGACACAGGTGATTTGGCCTCTTTGGAGCTATGTAATTCATCTTATGTTGCTTTAAAGACTCACACCAAAGTGCTGACTGTTAGAATTCTGTTAAAGCTGATAAATGTTGCTGAGTGGTATTAAACCTAACTCTTACTCTATTTTATTGTCATTGTGTTTAAATTTCATTTGAATGCATTTCTTTGCCTCATGTAAGTCATGATTTACTTTTACTTTTTAATAATGAGAACCTGTTCCTTTATTTCTGCTTAAAGTGCAACTTGACAAGCAGTGGATAACTGTGCTGCAGTGACAGAAGTTATGGACGACACAAACTACCATTGTACAGTGCAGTGAGTGCAGCAGTTGTCCACTGTTGATGTGAACTGAACTTGGACCAACACATCAACGTACTGTTATTGGCCTTCCGTACTGAATAAGAGCCCATTAAACTCTATCTCAGGGGAACCTGTGTTGAATTAAGAGAATTCACGTTTGTTGCGCATGTGCTTGTGCATGTGTGTACCGCCTCTCCTCTAACATCTCTACAGGAAACAATTTAGAGTTCTGCCTGGGAAAAAAAAAATTGGGATACAGCGATGGAAAAACAATACAATCCCAGCAGAAGATGGAGAGCGGAGGGGAGAGAGAGAGGTTGTTAGCAGTATAGGTGGTTCATACACAGCCAAGAAGGAAATGGGCTCCCTGTTATTCTATTTGGCCCTGTGGGCTAGTCTTCATTGTCACTAATAATGGCCATCTGCTGGGGGAGATGGCTTCCAGGCTGCTCACACAGACCTCAGAGGCCTCTGGTCACTGCCAGCTGGGTGTTAGGACGAGCAGGCAGAGTGAGCTACACATACACTTTAACTCTGGCACAAAACACTCAGAGAGAGATAAAGTTACTCCACAGATTTACAGAAAAGATCGAGTCCATTCACAAGCTATTACCTCAGAAGTGAAACTGTAATTTATTGGTTTATAATACAGCAATCAATATATATTACTGTTTTCAATAAACACCTTAAGCTTGAAAATGCAATTCTGCTCTCTGAAAAAGAGCCAGGACAAAGAGACAAGATGAAGTGGCAGAAAAGTGGAACTACACTATGGCTGCTTGTTTCAGGGATAAACAGAAAAAGCACAAAGGGGAAAAATAATGAGTCTTATTATGTCCAGAAAAAGTCTGAAATTAAATCCAGAGAAAACATACCCATGATGCTTTACAGATGTACAATCAAGCTTAGAGAACTTGAATGTGTAATTATATAAAAGCCTCCCAGACTGCTCATTGTTCAGAAAATAAAAAAATAAAAAAAAAATGGAAGAGGCACAGCCCAGAGTTTCCAAATCAAATAAGCATCACGGCCGCCCATGCGCACACACACACGAAGCAGGGAAGGAGGCACAGACATTCTACATCAATCACCTGTATCGCAGTGACGCAAAACCATACCCATGGCACAGTATGTGAATCTACACACACACACACACACACACACACACACACACACACACACTTGTTCACACATGTTCTCCAAATGTTACAATGGATTACATACAGCCAGTTGCTAGTATATTAGTACACCAAGCTAAAACAATATTCCTACCGTCATGAAGGTTATAATGTAGTTTTGGTAACTGTATGGTAATTTTGGAAGCTGTAGTTTGTGGTGCTATTGAACTGCATTGTGTTATAGTGAGGGGTGTTTCTAATGTTTAGGTTACCATCATTGTATTACACTGCATTTGTTTCTGGGTGTACCAAATAAACTATATCCTATGGTAACTCAGCAATGACCTTTTCTAAAGCCCTTAACCAAATTTAAATGACCAGATGTTGGGACCAGATGTTCATGCATTCCTTTTTTTGCAGCAAGGCACAAATTCATGCTTATAAACTTCACAAGTAATTAAAATATAGTCCACTACCATGTAACAGCTGGTGGTAAAAGCCTTGCTCAAGGGCAGATTGTTTGAATAATGTAGGTATGTTACATTTGAAACATACACTCAGTTGCCAGTTTATTAAGTATACCTAGCTAAAACTAATGCAGTCTAATGCAACAGTCCTGCTATAAATCCTCCCTTCATGAAGGTTATAATGTTCAATTTTTGTTGAAACTCTTTTAGAGAAGAGTTGATTCAACTGTATGATCATGTTCGAGGCTGTAGTTTGTGGTGCTGTTGAATTGTATTGCGTTAGTGTTTCTATTATTTTGTCCACCCCACTTATATCAATAATTGTAGGCTAAATAACAGAAACACCTCTCTCTACATACAAATTGAACACATTGGAGGAATTCTGAACTTCTTTGTTGTAAGACTTCTACCCATAAAGAGACACAAGAATGTGACTCTTTACGACCCAAGTGTACAAATATGGCTATAAATACACAGAAAAACATAAATGTGTCAAGAACACATACACACACACCTACAAACATTCCCTGAATTGTTGAAACTACAAAGACTGAAGCCTACAGCAACACAGTCGCCCCATACAAACATGTCAGCCATCAAGTGTCAAGAGGCCAATAAGACAGGTAGATTAGTAACTGGGGTAAAATGAGACATGGTTACTGCTGTAAAATATTTTAATGACTATTATCTTGTTGTGACTATAATGAGATAATATGGTTTAACCATTTCTGGTTGGGCCAGGTTCCCTAAGGCTTGTATAACTCTAGGTGTGATGAAAACTCATTTCCCAAGGCTGCCTACCATTTTTGTGCATTTTAAATTCAGCACAATGCTGCTCATTAACATATTATGGACTTTAATAATAAACCCAAATCAACCCAAACAGGTTTGTGTAATGAGAGAGAGACAAAGAGAGACGTGTTGTCTTTTTATTTTACTGGGTTATAAACTGTAAATGCATTAGTGATGTGTACACACACACACACACATTTTTCACATTTGTTTACAACTTGAGATAAACATTACTTGAAACTATACAGTTCTTTGTTTAGATGTTAATACTTTTTTCAATGAAACATTTCAACAGTCTAATTCTGCAGGCAGACGAATGCTTGTGAGTGTGTGTAGGTAGCTGCTGTGATGTTCATTAGTGCTAATGGGCCCAGTGGATCAGCTCCAGCAGTGAATTAATGGACAGAAGTGGGTTTGGTATATTGACATGGTGCTTGACTATTTGTATTCTCTTCATACACAAATATGACAGAAAGACAGAGAGGGTTCCTTACAGCAGAATGGCATGCAGTGTAATAATTTGATGAATGCTTTTAATAGATACCTCTTATACTACTGTGGCTTCAGGACAAGTGGCCCCTGTGAAATATACCACTTACACTACAACGGAAAAAAAAAAAAAAATACTCCAATGGAAAAAAAAAAAAAAAAAAAACGAGACTAAGAGTGTACCACCATGCTTGCTCTTGGCTCTGTGAGGTTGTACTTAGACACAGTGGTGCTTTCAGCTAAATGCTAACGGCAGCATGCCAACATCATTCTCACAATGACAATGCTAATATGCAGATGTTTAGCAAGTATAATGTTTATCATGTTCACCATCTTAGTTTAGTGTGTTAGCATGCTAACATTTGCTAATTAGCACTAAACACAAAGTACAGAGTCTGATGGGAATGTCATTAGTTTTGGGGGCATTATCAAAAACAGTATTGTACAAATTAAAATGTTGGACTCATGATGGCACTGGATGAAACCCTTACTAAAGTTATTATACATGAATGTCTGTACCAATTTTCATGGCAAACCATCCAATAGTTGTCAAAACATTTTCTCAAAACCACCAACGTCAGCCTCATGTACCAATGCAGTTGTTAGTATTACTGTTGTCATTAAGAATTGTTTTCAAGCACAAATAATATAATTTCTTTATCCCATATTTAACAACTTTCGCATTGTGTGGCACTTTTGCTAGCGTGCTTGCTGTCGAATTCTCCAATCACATTCAATTTGAGAGTGTTATCAGGGGATTTGAACAAGGTTGTGCAAAAATGTAGAAAAGATCATCTGGCTAGCCTGCAAAGACAGCAGCTATTGAGCCCAAATTTGTTCAGCTGTTTAGCTGCTCTTCAGGCTCTGAAGAGGTGAATACTGGTGCGTACTGCTGTAAATTCACATATCTAATATAAATCTGGCAAGGAATTTTGAGCATTTTTGTGTCTCAACAACACTGTGCTATTACAGCATTTTTGTGGTAACAGGTTGAGTAATGGGATTTTATTTTTCCAAAAACAGCAACAGCAGCTTGGAATCAAATGAGCACCAAAGCACGACATACATTTTCTGACCAAACAAGGGATGCTGGTTCAATCTGGCTACTCGGATGCAACATCCCGGCCTAGCCTGTTAGCAAGCATCTAAATTGATTAAGCTGTTAACACATAATGATAAATTAAACTGGAGATATTTTAAATGTTATGGTTTTACTGTACTGACAAAATCATCTTTAAACAGAAATCAGCAGATGAATATAGTGCAAAAATATCACAACAATGACCACTCGCTAGAATAACAGGACTTCAGTTATGTACTGTTCTTTAACATTTTATCTATGTGTCTGGCTTCTCCAGGATGCTGTTTCTGGATGTGGGCTTAAAACAGTGTGTCAACGGAAGGACATTGGAAAACCAAAGTGTGTGTGTGTGTGTGTGTATTTACTAAAGTACATGTGTATATGTGGGAGTATTTGTGCATGTTTGAGTCTGTTCTGCACTGTATGTGTGTGGGAGTGTTAGCTACAAAAACTGTGTACCACCAAGTTCAGTGCATCTGTGTACTACTGTGTGTGTGTGTATATATATATATATATATATATATATATACATCATATATATATATATATATATATATATATATATATATGACATCAGCTCTTAATGTGTTATGAAATGTGTATGTCGACACATACAGTATGTGTGCATGTATGTCCCTGCACATGTGTGTTCTCATATACTATTTACATAATCCAGGGCAGGGAGTGTGTGAGTTATTCATGCAGGCATTTGCTTGGGACTACCTTGTTTATATAAACCAGTATGAATTGGGTAATCAGAGTGCTTCAGCATAAAATATCCTCTGACTTTATGTTTACATTCTGTTCTATCAAAGCTCTAAAGCCTCGCAGCAAGTGCTCAGAACACATGTGGAGTCACTCTGCATTTTTTTTTCTAAGAATCACACTATTAATATTTACAATACAATACACAGTCAGCATGAGACTAGCAAATGTGGTACAGCGAATGGCTGAGAGCCAACAGATGAGCAAACAAATGCAGATTACATTTGGGAAATTAGGTAAAGATAGCGAAAAAATATCAGCCCGTTTCATCAAGATAAGGGAAATCTGTTGCACGTAAAACAAGGCAGCAGAGTTGTTTCTAAGCTCGCAAACTGAGAAAGACCTTTGTGCCAAAAGGGCCGGGCTGCACGTTTTATATTCTACACTGAAAGAAGGAATTAAAAACAGACAAAGAAGTGTAACTTTGGCAAGATTTACTCTTATTTTTTTGAGTCTAGACAACTTGTCTTATTTGTCATGCCTTCTTTCCTCCCACACACACAAATGTCCGCACTCTTGAAAAAAAATAAAAATTATATATTCATTTCTGTAATGTAATATATTACAGAAAAATATAGGTTTACACTTCATTCCACCCTCTTTAGCTGTAAAATCAAAGCTTTTTAAAGCATTTTGTTACATAGCAAATAGAGTAAATGACACATTTTGAAGCATAGAGACAAAATGGGAGCTACTGGATGGAGACACTGTGAGATGGGGGAGAGGAGGGAGGGGGGGCTGTGAAATGGAAATGCGAAAAGAAAGAGACAAAAAGAGAAAGAGAAAGAGGTGGAATAATAGAGACGAGAAATCTGAGGAGTAGGAGGAGGAATGTGTTGGCTCGGCTCCCAGCCTCAAGGATGACTCACAGCTATCTTTGTCCACCCCAGTAACGAGAAACGAACCCCGCCTCGTGGAGTGAAAGAGAGAAAAAAGCCCACTCTCCCCCCCCCATTTTGCTATGCCGTTGCCGTGGCAACCAAGGCCTTGCCGTCAGGCCTGCTAGTATGCAATTTCCACCACGCTGTGGACGCAATGGAATAAAAAAAAAAAAAAAAAAAAAGGTGTAGATGTTTCTGTGCAGATTTTCAAAATATCTTAAGACTGAGAGGGTGTGCTTTTTGTACGCTCCTGAAGGAAATTCTAATCTATAATTTCTACAAGATATGGCAGACGAATTACTGCAGCCACATAGCAAAAAAAAAAAAAAAAAGCTTTGAGACTTTGGCAAAACTGTTGCCAAGTAGTTACTAATTAGATCAGCATCGAAAACAAAACCTCAATTTGAAACATAAGTTTAGTAATTTTAGAGCAGATGCACATTTAAATCTAGAAAGAAAGCAAACTTCAACTACAGGAGATCTGTGAGGAGAATATTTTTCATTGCAACTTTACCAGACTTCCATTTAAAAACACTTGAGATTATACAGCTTCATCGTCTGACCTTTGCACTAATGGAACAGCCTCCTCCGTTTTTCCTACTTTGCAGGAAAAATCCTTACTACTGAGGGTCAACATAGTCTACTAGTCTGTCCTGCACTGATCACATTGTTTCTGATAATGAGAGAACATAATATTGGCTACACTGGTTCACCAAAGTTACAATAAAACATATTTCCTTCCTTACTTCTAGTGTTATCTACCCATACAGATAGTTTTACATTTTTTTTGCCCAGGCTTTGAGAATTGTCTCTGAGATTTCTGCTGCCACCCTAACATAACTGAGGTGAATGGTTCATTTGTTTAATTTGTTTCTGGAAAGAGATTTTAAATGAAATTACAGTGTCCCCATTACTCACAGACCTCACTGTCAACAGTTTTCATAGGGACGAGTAGAAACTGTTGATAGCATGCTCTCGGGTTTATCCAAAGTTCAATGTTGTGAGCAAAACAAATAAAATTCAATTCACCTACATTTTACTGGGACTGTGGCAGAAACCTCAGAAATTAATATTTCCAACCCTGGGCAAATAAAACTAATTGTATCTGCATGGCTACATACCACTACAGATAAGTGAGATTTTAAATTTGTATTTTTTAAGGAAAGTTGACTAGCATATTCCCATTTATGGCAGTTGCATGGAAAAGCAAAGTAGCTGCAAGGGATTGAGATACCTACATGCACACACTGACACCTGGGAGCTGCCCACTACAGCTGCAGCCTTGTGCTGTTTACCAGAGAGCAGCTCCCCTGCAGCAATAGGGGGTTCAGTGCTTTGCACATGGGCACATCTGCTGAAGCTGTGGAGGAACACGGGGGTGTATCTTATCCATGAGGTTTACCCTGCCAGGGTGTACCAGTGACTGTGTATGATGCTGCTATAGTTACAAACAATTCATCACCTCATTCATTTCCTGTAATAGGATTCAAATACTTCCTCTGACATGCAGTACAAGTATCCATTGATCCATATGTTATGTTACTATGCAAACACAGACACACACACACACACACACACACACATCCCATCTGGCAAGCATGTGTGGGCACGTGTGGGTGGGGTTTCCCGATGACTCACTGCTCAACACTGAGTAGAGGAAAATAGGGGTTCTCCATAATTCCCCATAGATTGTCTAAAATGTTCCCTTCTCCAGTTATAGCCGACCTGTCCTCTTTCCATCCTCACTACATTTAGTTTAGCCATTCAAAAAGCTGCTTTATGTGGAGAACACTGGAGGGAAAAGGTGACTAAGAGGAAGGCTGTTGAATAGTGGGTTTTAGTAAACAAACACAGGGACCCAGAAATAGAACTAGCACCAAGAAAACATGCTGGAGTACAAAATAATACTGTGGGCCATAACCATAAAACACCTTATTTGATGCAGGCTGCAACCAATGATCATTTTCATTATCGTTTGATCTTGCAATTATTTTCTTTATTTAACAATGAATTGTTTTGACTATACAAGTAAAAAAAAAAAAAAAAAAAAAAAAAAAAAAAAAAAAAAAAAAAAAAAGTTTTAAAAATTCCCATCACATTTTCCCCGAGCCCCATCTGTCGTCTTCAGATTGTTTGTTTTGTCCAACCAATAGTCCAATACCCACAGGTATCTAATCGCTTAACAAGCAGTGGCCCAAATTCAGGCTTAGGGGAGGGTTTGTCCTCTTACTTTGGATGGAGTCTGGTTGAATTCTCACTCAACAATGACACATCATTTGAAAGCGCAAGTCTCACAAATCTATCACATTTTAAAATGTAATAGGAGTTTATACGTAACACAACCGTAAAATCAAAATAAAAGAAGTACAATTATTTATAATAGGAAAAAATAGATACCTCTGTAAATTCATTTCAGTATCTCTCTGACTAATTCTTACTTTTTGAAAGTAAACTCCAAAGACCAGACCAGGATGAGGACTCAAAAGGAGTTCAAGAACAGCAACTATTTTATTTTGGGGAATGTCATTTTTAGACTTGTGCACAATAATAAACACTGATATGAAACAGAGAAAAGCAGCAAATCCTCACATTTGAGAAGCTGGAATGAATGAATATTTGGTATTTTTTCTTTATAAATGACCAACAATTTATCTTCTAGCAAAATTGCTGATTTTCAGTCAGTCAACTGATCGTTTCAGCACGATTTTGTACAAATGCAACTTTGAACTGACATACTTTAACCCACAGATAAAAGATGTATTAGGAGGTATGCAGACAACTTCTAAGATGCACTGTTGTACTAACTGCAAAAAATTTTTATATATACACGTGTAGTAGGTAAGAGTTGATCCACACACTCTTGGAAAAAGAGAGATGCGAGTGTCAAAAATAATCTCAAGCACAGACGGCAAAACGATAATGCTAAAGCCATTTAGGCCTGCTAACTGTGCTTTTCCGAGTGTGTTGTGTAACTCACCAAAAATATAACAGTAGCAGTAACAAACATTACAGGCTGGTACATGACTGCATCTTGTGTCTCAAGGAATGAAGAACACAAAAACAGTGATTGTGAGTCTATATGCGTGTGATAAATCACCAGAAACAATGCAGCCTTTGCCAGAGGCCACCCGTACACATCCACATGTGGCAGATGGGAACAGAGTTCCTAGTGTATTCAGTCTTAAAGCAGACCAAATGCTGACCGTGTCCGAGGGAGGGGGAGACAGAGGACAGGCAATGTTCTCTCATGTCAAACTCATGGTTTTGTTTAAAACTGTCCCCAAAACAAACTCTGTAAACTGAAAAGAATTATATGTACTTTCTTTGTCCCATTTATGCCTGCAAAAATTTGCATTTGTTAATACAGTTCTTCAAACACAGTGTCAGTCAACAAGTGAAAAAAGAGAAAGGTGTCCCGCCCATTTGAAAAAGTGTGTGTGTCTCCATGGACAATATAAGGCACATGAAACAATCCTTGTTCCTCACTGCATGATTAGTCGATGATTCATCAGACAGTGAGTCAGATGTTGGTTGCCTGGTTGTCTTTGTGTTAGTTTGTAAGCTACTTTCTACTGGTACTGAATCAGTTATGATAAAGAGCAGCACGAGGACTAGGGGTAGCCACTTCACCCATTCAATTTCCATTTTACAGTGTCGTAAAACAGGCAAGAGTACACATGAACGCAGGATCAAACATAAGGAATGCCAGTGATGTGAAATTAAGAATTGTTACTGTTAATAGTTACTATGCCCACTATGAGTTTCCTGTTCATTGTCTTAAAAGGTCTTGATCAAAATCCTGACAAACATCCATGTGTAGAATTCTGAGAATTAAACATAAACCATCTCTAATTATGTTCTGAATGCAGACTTGCTGAGCCTGCAGGCACTAAAAAAACAACCAAAAAAAAAAAAAACCCAGCAACTTCAACTGCATTGCCTCAACAGTTGTGCTTTATATACAGGAATATCTTGCTGCCAGAAGGGACTTCGGCCATTAAGCTCTGACGCTCTGCACATATGTGGTGCTTCACATTAATTGTCCTTCTTAAGTTGGTAATTCACATCATTCTGATTGGAACAGTGTCTCAGTTTGGATCCTAGAGTTTAATTGCATTTGCATTAACAAGAAATCTCCCTGGTGTATCACCACCCTCACTTATGCTCCATGCAGTAACAACAGATTGTGTTCTAGCCTCCCCTCCAATGAGGCACAGCACTCTTTCCAGCTGCATTGAGTTACAATGAAAACTCCATGGGTAGAAAACTGAGAGTGCTGCTAATGTTAGCTTTAAGCTAAACAAAACCCATATGGAGTTTATGTCTAATGACTTTTGGTCAGCATTCTTTAGCTTGTGCTAGCCTTTGAGGAAAAAAGGATTTGAAGCTTGGAGTATAACCAAGTTGTGGTTGTGGGACGAGCCTGACAATTGAGCGCTCTCACGCAAAGCCAAAATGGACTGGCATCGAATACAGATACACAGGAGAGCTCACTGGTGAGTACATGGCAGATCAAACAGAAAGAGAAACAGCACACATCCAGGTTTTGCATCAGGACAATTCACGTAGTGTCAGGTGAGCTGTAAAAACACTGAAAATGACGCTCCGTTGACTTTTCTATGCTTTCCTGTGATTGTCTAAACCCTGGCACTCTGTGTACTGTCTGTTCTCTGTGGCAAACCCCACCCATCTGGCAACAAGTAAAAAAAAACAAAACAAAAAAAAAAACATGCAAAGTATTTTCCAAATACTTGCTGTGCCAGAAGAGAGTGTGTGTGTGTGTGTGTGTGTGTACAAATAGTTTCCTTTTTTTTTTTAAACAATCAT
Organism: Siniperca chuatsi; assembly: GCF_020085105.1. NCBI lineage: Eukaryota > Metazoa > Chordata > Actinopteri > Centrarchiformes > Sinipercidae > Siniperca > Siniperca chuatsi. The sequence continues at coordinate 6,973,062 of NC_058050.1, read as the reverse complement.
TTGAGTTGTGCGTAACAAACTAATTTTTGTGAGCCTCTAACCTAAGACAGTATATATATTTATGAAATATTTTGTCTTTTAATGCAATTTTATGTGAGTCTCACAGGTGTATGTTTTTATGTTTTTTGTGAGCCCCTAACCTACGACAACTTTCTATAATTATGTGATAGACAAAGTTTTTTAAATCTTGAATCTTTACACAACAGTAATATAGCAGAGGAGTGCACTACTCACAAAATACAGGTGATAAATGAAACTAATCCAATTATTTTACCAAAGTACAACAAAAGACGAATGCTGTAACTGATGAGGAACCACATCAACATGTAAAAACTTTGCTCCTAATCATATTTTCTTAGTCCTGAGAAACAGTTAATGCACAACATCTGAGATGTCTCAGATTGATTCAAAGTTGAAAGAGCTCCCTTATAAACTCACTGCCCTGTTTAGATTATATAATACAGCTCCAAACATCCAATTCAACTTAAATTTTTTTCAGAGAAAATGAGATTTTACAGATCTGGAAACAGAACAATTGTTACATAAATAACCAGATGGGACGGGATGGTTGAGGTTATGGTGCACCGACCTTGCCTCTTTCCCAACGGGAAGGTCCTTGTGCAGAAAGAGCGAGCAAGCGAGAGAAAGAAAGATGGAGAGAGAGAGAGAGACTCTGTAGAGTCCCACCATCTTAGAGTGATTTACCCTGTCCATGTGCGAGTGAGTCATCGAGGGCTTGGCTGGCTCTGAAGGCTCTATGGAAACTGCAGTTCTATAAACTCCACACACACACACACACACACACACACAAAAGCAGCCTGCCAAAACCTTCGCTCTGTACCAAGTTCTGGTCCGCTGAAGTCCAAGACCACTCTCTCATTACTCGCACACCAATAACCCCAACAGAGACGGCTCCATACAGCAGCCATACAGCACATTTACAGACCTGCCACATCTGTTTTCCATTGCCAAGTATTCTGTTAAGGGCTAAGAGAACAAATAGTCACCAGGCGAGCCAGCTATAGTCTCATCAGGCCTTATAGCATCTACTTACATTATCTATAAGATATCTGTTCAAAGAAAGAAACATTTACAAAAACAACTGTAAACTCTAGTGCTGCTGTGAATAGACAGCCAGAGTTAGATGACTGAACAAACTATGTGCCCCTTAAGCTACAATATAACAACATGATAAATTAACTATCAGGAGAAAAAAAGTGACAAAAGAACAAGAATTCTGTAAAATAAAATAAAATAAACTGTTCTGAGCTGAGACGGTGAGTCGGACAAAGCAAGTAATCTGAAGACGCAACCTTGGGCTCGGGGAAAAGGTGATGGGCATTTTTCACTATTTTCTAACAATTATCTCAATAATCTCGATTAACTGAGAAATGAATCTGCAGATTCATTGATAAACAAAATAATTATTAGTTGCAGCTGTAATCTGTTCATATTAACATGAATTTTAGCTTTCTTATTTGTCACATTGTGGAAAAAACATGAGCATTACTCCTTTAGTTTTCATACAATTACTTTTTTGCTTTTAGTATTTCTATTTAAATAGAATAGATACCGTTGTTGTGTAATGTCTCAAATAACTGCAGAGAAACTTAAGGAAAGATGTGCTGGGTAAGAAAAACAGTCTTTAAGATAATTCAGGTATAAATTATTTATCGCTCTCATATGCAAAGCACTAGAAAAGATTTTTGAAAAAGTTATTCAATGATATTGTGACACTTAGAAAAGAGCTAAGCGATCCAATTTACATCACTGCTGGATAAGAAAAACACTGACTCTTCTCTGAGCTCTTATCTGCAATGGCATGACTCAATGTGACAGACAATTGTCTGCTGTCACATAATACAAGCTGAGATCATCGTAGGGGAACACAGGGTTTCCCCCGCGAGGCAGCCAGAAGAACAGAGGAGAATGTGATCAAACGGCATGAGAAAAGATTTACAGCAGCATGATGAAACCTGCCGCTGGTGGTGGATGGTGGTTTGCTGCCCATTTCTGCACTCAGGGAAAAGGGTGCATGATGCTGAGTTTACATTTAATCCACCAAATGCTAACATTCTGGAGAGCAAATGGAGTTTGTTAAATTTTGTCAAATTTTGTTCCATGTTAAAACCTGAGAGGGTGCCAATGACAAAGAGACAGATATATTTGAGAAAATAGACATTTTTCACAGCAGACATTTTGATTGATGTTGTTACAGGAAAAACACAGGTGTTAACAACATTAATGAAGGCAGTTCCAGGCTCCTGGTATTGTGCATGCTGGCACTTAAATCGAATGAAACCATTCTTAATTTAATTAGTTCTACGTGTGCTTTTCCTGATAAATCGAGTCAAAATGTCAGCTGTAAAAAAGATCTATTGGTGCTATGATTATTGAAGTTGAGGGATAAATGCAGCCAGGAGTTGTTTTCTAATGGCTGCTGGCACTGTATTACTGTGATGCAGTCAATTATGAATGAAGTGGTCAGATTTTGAGCTTCCACAAGTGAGTGTTAAAACAGTGTCAAGGTGGGTATTTGACATTTAAACAATGATATACCAGGATTATAAGGACCTGGCCAGCTTAATTTTTCATCCCACTAATTACACTGACCTAATCACAGCACGTTACAGTCATTAATTTTTTTTTTTTTACCAAGTCTGCATAATCAGTCTTTTAGATGTTGGTAGGAAGATGTGTACAGTATAATATGCAATAGTCAGACTATAACATATTAACATTTTCTCTGCTGTACTTTTTTAAATATCTTATTTCTTGTAGAGCTGAAACAAAAAAATCGATTCATCAAATCAATAGAAAATTAGTCAGCGACTTTTTGGATAATTAATCTTTTAAGTAATTGTTTCTCGGAAAAATGCCAAATATTTTCTGGTTCTAAAATGTTAAGATTTGCAGCTTTTTTTTGTCTTTTGTGATAGTAAATTGAATCTCTTTGGCTTTTGGACTGTTGGTCGGACAAAACAGACTATTTGAAGACGTTCTCTTCGGTTTTAGAAAATTGTGATGAGCATTTTTCATGCCTGACATTTTATAGACCAAGCAATTAATCGAAAAAATACTCTGCAGATGAATCAAACTACAAACAAATCAAGTCAAAGTAATCGTTAGGTACAGCCCTAGTTTCTTGTTCCTGGAAACTATCAGTATTATGTATTTTAGTTCTAACTACCAATAAATAGGGCATTTTTAATATATACTTATATAGTATATTACTGCTGTTATGTGCATCAAACTGATTTCTTATTGGTATAATGAGTCAGAGTTAGTTTGAGATGCTCAAGTACACTGACAGCTTCCCATGCAGTCAGAGGTACTTTCCCAATCACTTAAGAAGAAAAAAAGACAGTATAATGATATACTGTTGCCACCAGACTACTGAAAGAAAGCTTCACTTATAAAAAACAGCCAAGGCATTTGAAAGGCTTGACTGCATGATCAGAAGTGGAGCGCAGGCTTGCTCTTGTCCATTTTAGGAAGAGACTTTGAAGACAAACATTTTATCTCAACAAACTTGACATGAGCAGATTGAATGAGTCCTCCTGTTATCCATAACAAGGCCCATTATTAGCACGGATGTATAGTGCGTTACCTGAATTTTAAATGAGCAATGTGTTACGCATCTTAAAGTTTCCCTTGGGTTAAATATAGAAACTCTACTCACTGAAACTCAGGCTATGACTAATATTAGACCACTTCTTATGACGTCCACCTCTGCAACCTATCCACCGTGCGCGCCCCCTTTTACTTCCCCTTTTTTTCCCCCTCACAGGATACAGTTCGGCTAAATATTAAAAAGCTTCTGTTTATCATATTGTATGCGTTGCTTAGTACTTGAAATCTGTTTCCTTTGTACCATAAATGTCCATACTGTGTTGCCCTGAAATGACAATATAACAAGGCAAATTAAATCTCCAGATAGTAACAAGTAAACGTCAGAATACAGCTTTACATCTAAATGGGCTATTATGAGTAAATGTAGTTCATGGGGAAACAAACACTTAACTGAATCAAAAGAGAATTGTGGGTGATTATAAGCAACGCAAACAAATAAGTGACATCATTCCCAAACTGCAAAAACACACGTAATATTTAATAGGGGTTATGCATACGGAAAGCAAATATTCCAAAGAAAGGAAATGGGAATGTGCTATGATAAGTGCACTTCCTGCTATGTTCTTTGATAGTTGTGAATTCCACAAGTTGGCATCAACACTGCATATCAGTCCATGAACACAGTATAAGAGCATGCACAGTATAGCACTAGATCTTTGTATTGTATTGAGTTTCAGTCTGTGCTTCACCTGGACACGTTCTGCCACGTTGTGTCTACCACAGCACTTATTTAATCCATTTTTGAAAACATCGTTCTGACAGACTGACTGCGAGAAAATGTCTGAGAGATTCATCTGCCTGCTGCCACACCCTAAACCACACTGTGCTGACAGGTGGGGCGAATTCAGACAAGGTAAATCCCTGCTTTTATGTATTCAAAGTAGATCGGATCCTGAAAAGGGCTTGGCTGTTTACTTTACAACCTCTACAGATGAATCTTATCCTTATCAGACAAACTTTCAAATAGAAGCAGTTCAAAGTTCAATATTTTACAATGAAAAAGGGGTGTTAGCTTTTGATTTTAGACCACGTGTGCAGCAGGTATACAGATACATGCATGCTACAGATAATACTATATTAACATTAATATAGTTTACTAGGGCTGCAACTAACGATTTTCATTATCGATTCATCTTTCCATTATTTTCTCGATTAATTGTTAGGTCCATTAAATGTCAGAAAATAATGAAAAAAAAATGACCAGCAGTATGTCCTAAATCATAAATGGCTTGTTTTGTCCAGCCTGCTGTCCAAAACACAAAGATATTTAGTTTAATATCATAGAACACTATGAAAATCAGCAAATATTGACATTTGAGAAGCTGGAAGCAGTGAATCTTTGGCATTTTCGATTAAGAAATAATTTAATCAATTATCAAAATAGTTGCTGATTCATTTTCTGTTGATTAGTCGATTAACTGATTAGTTAATCGACTAATCATTTCAGCTCTATAGTTCATATATGAGCCCATGTGTTTTGCAAAACCTAATATAAATAAAGAAAACTGTAACTTGAAATCTACATAGGATTGTAGGATTAAATTCTCACACAAAACACTCTACTCATCTGCCTGGGTGGAGCTTAGAGGCAGCAGTTAGAGAACGAGTCCTCCCAGTGACAATGATGAGCTGCTTCCCCCACACAGGCTCATGTTTCACAGCTAGTGGCACAGCTGGAGGTTAGACTGGGCACGAGACACCAGACAGATGCACTATTTCAGACTAAACAAGGTCTTGACAAACCTGTGAACACCGTTCTGTAGCTCCGGCTGTAGCTCAGGGGCACATATCTAGTGTTTCCTGACCTAATTTTTTTTTTCTCAACTTGCCTACCTGGCTCTAAGCTTAAGGTTTAGAATTAATTTTACCACATTTGACCCACACCTGTTTTTCTCTACAGCTTTGAATTATTTCCAAGTCAAATAGTGCTGTTGGGAGAACAGTTGGCATTCTGGCCCAACAGCTTGAGGTTTTGCCTCGGGGGCATGTGTTGCTTGTAGTAGTTATGCATACAAAGACGTGTGTGTGAAGAGTCATGCCTTTGGGCACTCCAGTCAACTGAACTGCAGTGACGGCTCCACCTGTTGCTGTGTTTTCTGTCAAACTTGAGGGGAATAACCAAGGACACCAACAAAAAGTCAACATATTGTGAGATGTAGCTGTCTAGTGTTTGTTGCACCGCCGTATGCTGCTGTCGCCACCTGAAGCTCAGCTCAGCGGCCAGTCAAAGCAGCCTGTCAGTGTGTATTAATAAACCTGACTTCCCGTTACAGTGAGCCCACAGTCAGCCCATTCCAGAGGCCATGAAAAAACCTCTGAGTCACCACCCCGTCACACGGCCTACCCAAGACTCCCAGAGTGCCATGGCAACCAAACACCAAACACTCTGGCTAAAGTATACGAGATAAGCCGACCCAGACTGGATATAGTGATTCTTTTCCACCATGTGTCAAAAGATCTGCTTCCTTTGGAAAACAATATATCTGCGGAAGCCTTTGCTACTTTTCTTGCCATGTAGCTGGAGAATTACAAGAAGCACAATGACATGGGGGAATATTGTGGAGGTGAATACAAAATTTAATAAACACTATTCTCTCAACACCTAAAGGTTACACAATGCCTTTTATCTTCAGCTCACAACAAAGTCAACATCCTACACCTACACCAGTAAGAGCAAATTTACAAACCATAGATTGATGAGCTTGGGACAGTGTCACTGCTGACATCACAATGAAGGTCAACACCCAAATACACGTCTGCATGGTACAAATGAGCCACATTAAAAAGGCACATTTCCTGCAGAGTGTTTACATTTTTATTCATCTTTCTACACGCAGGCCTGAGCCACATCCACTGAGGTTTACGTACATTCACATGGACATGCTTCACAGTTCACATTCAATAGTAATGTAAACTTAGTGAAAAGAACACACTAGCGCTAATTGGGGAAAAGCAAATCCCTGCCATGTGTGTTCCTGTTGTACACACACATACTGCTGTTTCAACACAAAAAATATGCCTTCTTGAAATTCAGTTTGTTTGTTTAAAAAAAAAAAGGCATGTGTTAAACGTTTCTCTCTATAAATTATATCAATCCTCTACTCTCTAAAAAGGGAATCTATGTGCAACAAAGGCAGACCGTAAAGGAGCACATGCAGTCTGACATGCAAGTAAATGAACTGGGGGGAGTACAAATAGTTTCATTTTCTTCCGAGGGGACTTTACCAAGATGTTGACGCATTCCTCGACAGCCCTCGCCTACGGCCTACGGCAGTAGTATGTTCTGCAGACATTCACCTACGTAGCTGAAATCTCAGGATATCACCATCAACAAACTGTCAATCTGAAGGTGAGACTGCTATTCATGCACTCAGTAAGCATCTTAAAAGAGATAGTAGAAAAAAATATAATTACATGTCATTATCTGGCAATAACTCACAATCCACAATACCTTAAGTCAATCATTTATTACCCTCCTCCCCCTCACACACACACACACCTTCAGTGCCAAATTTGCTTTAAGGTCTAGGTGACTTATGTGTGACTTTTTCCTGGTAAAATATTAACTTTATTGATGCAATTGACTCCTACAGGATGTAAGAAAGCATCAAGTTTAAACACATCTGTGGTACTATAACGAGATTTTTATTGTTGTTTTGTTTATAATATATATATATATATATATATATATATATATATATATATGATTTTTAAAATGTTGTTACTACTCTCAGTGTTTCTCAATCCATGATCTGCATGTGTACAATTATTTATTATCTAACTCCATCGAAAGTGCAACAGACTATAGATGTGAACTCTAAGCTTCTGTCCCAATATAAGATATGACAGAGCGTTAAGCAGTTGAGTTGTGTCAAACACTAATGAAAGACATTCTGTCATTAAGGCAGTAATTCTACCTTAACACCAGGCTGTGTGTTAAAGGTGGAGCCTGTTTGGCTTGAGGTGTATCATTTCCAACATCTCCAGGGGCTTGAAGTGACATAACTGTACTTGCTAAATGAGGAGTCATGTAGTATGGAGTATGGCTCCACACTCCACACTGCATTCCTGTAAGAAAATTAAGGTGTTGCATCACCTCAGTCATACTGAACAAAAGCAGATGTGAACTGGAGACAAAACAGCACAATCCACATATTCAGTTGTTTTGACTGAAGCGCCACCTTAACCACTGGTATGATTGTTTTGGAAACACATTGACATTAAAAACAGAAAGCGGATTGCTCTGGAACATTATGAATATTGCTAATTTCAAAAGGAACACAAATACAAGAACAAACCTGCACCGGCTGATGCCACAGCAAGTACAAAGACATAACGTAATGACATAATAAGGTAACCATAAATTATGTCCCATATAATATTCTTATCTTACCTTTGTGGCTTAACTCAAAGACGACGAATCATCATTTTGTACTGTGCTACAAAGTAAACATTACTGGCCTATAATGTGAAAAGCACGTAATTTTCATGCATCAGAACCACAAGAATATTCAAAAGTCACTGTGGGATCACTTGCCGAAAAAGGCAGGGAATTCCCCCACAACAGACAACATAAAATAAATGTTGTGTCTTCAATACTGCAACACAACTTGAAAGATTTATGGGTGGTTCTGCTGACTTTGAAGTAAAACTGCATGAAAGACTGTTTTATTCTAATGCGTTTAGCAGTGCATTAAGAGAAAAGTCATGTTCAAAGAGATACACAAGATACTAACTACATGTTGTATGTATTGTATGCCTATAATATATTATCATATACTATAAATATGATAACATGTACTGTATGAGTAGCCACATCCACTTTGTGACATCACTACTGTAACAAAGCCACTCCCTTTCAAGCTCCACCCCCCACACGCTCCTCCTACCTGACTTTGAGCTCCTTGTGCTCCTCCCTGATCTTGCCCAGCTCCAGCTGCAGGCGTGCTCGCTCCTTGGCCACCTGGTCCAGGGTCTTGCGGGCGTCGGCCAGCTCTGCCTCATAGGCCGCCTTCATGCCCGACACATCGCGGGTAACCGAGGACTCTGACTCAGTAACTCGCATTCGCAGTACGGCGTTCTCCGACTCCAGCGAGCGCACCTTGTCGATGTAGATAGCCAGGCGGTCATTGAGGTTGCACAGGTCCTCCTTCTCTTGCAGCCTGGTGATGCGGGCCGGGGAGGTGGTGGCACCACGGCTGGTGCGTTTCTGGCTCGGGGTTTCCATGGTAATAATGGCTCAGCAAGAGGTACAGAGGGGGTGAGTCACTGGCTGTGGGGGAGGAGGGGGAGGGAAGAATAGTTAATGAAAACTACAGTATCTTTATCTACAGAGCTGCCTTCCCTAGAAACGCAGTGCATCAAATCATGGGCTGAATCACACGTTAAACTTTAATGGAGTTTAAACTGAAGAAATGTTCCAGTCTTGCATAACCCTGATCCTTGTCTGTGCAGCCTGCCTTCAGTGCTGGGTCTGCTCACAGTTCTGCATGATAATAAGGATCCTTTTTCCACAGTCAGTAAGCCTATCTATAAAACTTCATTTAACAACTATCCTCTACTGTATTGGCATAGTGTGGGCTTAAAAGTATTTTGCAGAGGCAGAGCTCGTTCACAGGAATGTGATTTCTGTTTTTCTTGGTTCTTGTTTTTTAAGACTTCAGATTTTTTGGATACAAAACCCCTATTATTTTATAAAAGAATGTGTTAGTCTTCCTGCCCTTTTCCTGCTTTTAGTGCTCCTGATAACGTCCCTTATTCACACTGGTATTTTCACGGCAAAGTGTAACACACTGTCATAACATACGCATTGCTCCATATTTCCCACAAACACCAACCCCCTCCTTCGGCTCACACAAGGCAATTAAACACTTTTATAACTACTCTAAATATGCTAAATATGCAGCCACAGCCAGGGACACCAAAATAATGGAGGCAAACTACAAATAACTGCTTCCACTTGTTTGATCGTGTGATCAGCATGTTCTGCCATGATCATCTCGTCTACAACCACATGCACCAGCAATGATCACAATACCAAAGTGTTGACTCATAATATAAACAAATACTGCAGGATGCCCTGATAAGGAAATACATCCACTTTGTGGCTGTTTGGATGTGTGCTAACAGTGAAGTGAATAAAAGAGTGCTGCGTTTATGTCATTGAAGAGACAATCCAGAATTTTCTTTTTCATTTCCTAATATTAAATTATTTAAATAAATTAAAGGGGGGTGGGAGGGGGGATTTGCCTTTTTGAAATAGTTACTTGGCTATGCTTCCAACATGGCAAATGTAACATTTCAAATGTAAATCCTATAAATCACTAAATAAAAAACATGCAATAAATAATGTTGTTTTCCATATCAGAGAACTCTATACTGCAATCATGGACTCTTCAACAATATTAATTAATGTATCAGTATTGTTATTATCAACTGCAACTGTGGCCAAACAGGTGTGACTTAAGAACTATTCTATTTTTCAGCAGCTGCTCCACTCACAACCTAACAGCCCTTTCCCACTGAATGGCGGGAAAGCCTACTCCAGTTTGGTTCAGCAGTGGGTGGACACACCAAACTTTGCCATCTATCCCCTCACCGCCCCATTACCAAAAGTGCACGCAAGGACACGCATGCCCATGTGGGCGGGATAGGGCACACATGTATGCACATGATACATGCGCACGCCCACAGGAGTAAACCCATACACTCACAAGTACTCTCTGGACTAACTTTGAATAAATGAAGCATCCATTTAAGCTCCCAAAATTGGTGAGCATTAACAGGTGCTGTCTGATGTTCCACTCTTCAATAACAGCAGGCAGTAAAATGAGCTACAACCTTTAACAGTTACAAAGTTATTCTACACCATTGCTTGACAAAATGAAAATAACTTTGAGCTGACTAAACAAGTTAAACAAACAACATTATGACCATATTATTTGCACAACAGTGGAACTGTCTGTCAGTGTAACCAACATAAAAAGTCTCACAGGGAGACAAAAATCTGTGGAAACTCTCTGAACCTTACCTCGGTTATGTAAGAACCTCTCGACTACAGCCTGCTGAAGGGACTAAAAGTGAGTGTACAGGACCTTTCCAGAAGTTTATCTGCTGGTTTGAATGTGTGTGAGCTGCTGTGAGTGTGTGTGCCGTACCCCAGAGGAGCGTAGAGAAGAGGATCCGTTGAATAATGCAGTCTTGCTCTCTGCTAGTGGGTGTGTGCGCCTTTGGCTCGTGCCCTGAACTGCTCTCCTAGCTGTCGCTCACTGCACATGTACCTACTGCTGAAGAGGGAGAGAGGGGGCGGGAGCACAAGAGAGGGGAGGGTGGGGCGGTGAGGAGGAGTCAGGCTAGACAGACAGTGTGTGTGTGGGCACACACAGAGCAGCTGCTGAGCTTTATCTCTCCCTGCACTGGCCCTATCTTTTCCTTTCTCATTTCACTCAGACAGAGCCCTTGCAGACCTCAGCAACTGGTGCAAGTGGTCTGTCAATAAAAACGCGGTGACACTGATGATACTCAACAGCTCCCAGGTGGGTTAAAGTGTGTGAATGTGCGGATCTCACCCTGCTCCTCCCTGCTGCTATGAAGAATACATTCTTAACCCACTTTTCTGGTTGAAAACGGCTGTGACAGTCGATTCTAAAGCAAATACATGGAAGAAGAATTTCTGTTTCAGTTTTATAGAGAGCAAAAAGAAAATCCTCGGCTTCAGAAGGGAACAGAGATGACCTTGGCACCCACGAACACACAACATTGCAAGGTAATCAAATAAGTCCAAAGTACATAGAAATCATTCATCACCTCATAGCAGGATTCTGGTGTTATCCATGGCAGAAAAATAATCTGTCAGCAAGCTCTTCCACTGAATCCAAGGAGGGAAAAGTCCACAAATCTTTTGCATTATATTCCCAGTGAATGATAGAATAATTCCCACAAGTCATCTTGAAAGTCTAAAGGTCTGACAGTCAGAACCAAGTTGATTCTGGTCTTATATTTGTTTCTTCGGGGTGGAGTTAATGGCATCACAGGTCCAATCAAGTTCTGATGCAGGGGAAAAAGACGTTTTCTGTGTGTGTGTCTGTGTGTGTGTATGTATCTCCTCACCATAGAAATGGAAGTTAGTCCATTCATGTGTGTGTGTGTCTGTGTATGTGCATGTGGTTAAACAAGGGGCAAGACAGCATCTCTGTTTTTGGGCATGGGGCAGGCCCAGTGGCTAAGGGAGTATCCTGGCTTCAGTGCGGCCTTCCAGTGGAAAGGAGCAGTCAGTCCCTGAAGCTTCCTCTCTGAGTCACACATCCCTATATAACAGCTCACTTGTTCAGCCTCCACCTCCTCTCTACCTCTCTTTCATTTTCCTTTCTCTTTCCAACTCAAGTTTTTGTGTTTCCATGGAAGTCACACTAAGACAAGAATGCCTGGCTGGCAGCCCAAACATCTCTCTTCAAGCTTTTCTACAACTCTCTTCTTTCCTTTTCTTGTGCTGTCTGTGTGCACAAACAATAATTAAAACCACATCACTTCTACAAGCAAGGGGCTACCAGAGCAAAACATTTCAAGCCAAAAAAAAAAAAAAAAAAAACTTTGTTCACAAACAATAATGAGAATTTTTTTTTTCTAGGGCTGCAACTACTGATCATTTTCATTAATCATTGTGTTGCCAGGAAATTGAACCCCCCAATATTCCAGAACCCATCATGACATTTAAATTGCTCTTTTCTTCCAATCAACAGTCCACAACCCCAAGATATTCAGCTTATAATGATATTAAAGCTGAGAAAATCTGGTACCAGAAAATGTTCTGCATTTTTGCTTGAAAAGTGAGTCAAACAATTAATCAATTATGAAAATAGTTGCCAATTAATTTTATGTCAAACGACTAATCGATTCAGCTCTCAGTTTTTCCAATAAGTTGCACAGTGATGTATTTCCAACTGTTCTATGCTCTTATTAGCCAGGACACTTTTCTGTAAAATTACTGTCCTACATACACTGGGTAAAATATGTGACAATGAGAGAAAGTTTTTGAAATAGATAAAAAAAAAAAAATAATACAAGTTAATAATTGTTGTAGATTATTTGGATGCTACTTTAAATGATGAGATGTGGCAAACTTAAAAAGTTAACTATCATTTTTCAAATACCAATAAACTACTACCAATGCATTTAAGTCTTCAGCCGCCTGTCTGACATGCAGTTGGAGTCTGAAAGTTGGGGCACTTATCAAGTGCAAAGACAGGACCAGGCACGACAGACTGTGATGCAACTCACCAGACAAGTAAAGTACTGAACAATGCGTTAGCAGTCATCTTATTTCCTGTCCCTGTTGCACTCCTCGTCTTTCTCACTCTCTTTCTGGCCTCACGGCATTCCAAGTGGGCAGCAATAAACAAGGCGTGCCCATTGTGCAATGTACAGGTTTTATTTCTCCATTAGGAGCTATTGTCTTGCTGCTCTCCTGGGGAAAAAAGGAGCAACGACAAAGAAGAATTTCAGCATGACAAAATGTGGTGAGGGAGGAAACTCTTAAGAATGTTTCAGAGGCAAGAAGGCTACTATAAACAGTGCACTCATTCCAGTTTAAAAACCTGAGGAACAGCTAATACATGCACTGCAGTACAGTAGTATAAATAGCTCCTCTTTTTCATTCCTTATCACCTATTTTCCATTTCCTGCACAGACGTAGAGTATATCTCATGTCTTGATTATTTTTCAGATAATGTAGCGAAACAACAATGACGAATTTGTATAATTTAACAATTCGCAGAAGCATTCATTTTTCATTTGACACACCACTACAGTCACTTGCTCAGAAATACATTAACTGTCCTTGAGTGTGCATATGCATTGGCTTTGTACCTCAGCAGCAGCTATAATTCTAAAGCAGTCACTGTATTATCTTTGTTTTTCAAGAGACCATTGTTCACACATGTGCATTAATCATTAATAAAAGACTGTTACCATATCTCTGTCCAAGAGCTCGGCACAAGAGCCTGATATGCTTTGGAGAGAGTTCAGGATAGAAACCACAAATACTTTAGGTTTTTCTGTGTTTGTTTGGTTTTTCAAAGTAAAAGTAAATATTAGTTTGATATTCTGTCCATTTCTACATGTATAACATGTACTATAATGTCAAACAACTGTCGCTTTGTTTTGCTTACCATGCAAATTATTCTAAACATGACCATGACAGCCTTCGGTCTTTTCAGAGACAATTTTTCAGAATTGTGCAGGGAATGTGAAATAAATATTGCTGAGACAGACAACACAATGTGTTATCTTTGTTTTCTTGGGTGGGTCAATATAAACCATGACGAAGGAAGGATCAGAAGCTTGTCTCATTACTTCAGTCAGCAACATGAGGAAGTAACTGTCCCAGGGGGAAATTGAGGAAACTGTAGATTGGGACACCCACATCCAGGCTGAATAACCCTCAACTACTGTGGTGTTTGAAAATCTTATTTGTGTGTTACAGTGGTGAACAATCTCACCTCTGGAGACACATCTGTTTCCACCAGCACCTTTTGTCAGTTTCTCATTCACTCTGTATTTACAGTTATCTCAATAAAGTAAAATTACTGAGTGTGGCTGTGATCGGTGGCGCAAAGTAACAAATTTACCTTAGTACAACAATTAAATACTTGTACTTCAATATTTTAATTTCATGCTACTTTATACTTATACTCCACCACATTTCAGGGATAAAATACTGCACTTTTTTACTCCACTATATATATATATATTTCAAAGCTACAGTTACTTTTCAGATTAAGATTTTAAAAATATACTGTATAATGAGCATGTACAGTAAAGGATGTATTGTTATACAGTAAATTCAACCACCCAACAGTAAAATATGTAGAATTAGCTCCATGTGTTAATATGTGTCTGTCTGTGCAGGTTTAAGATGTATACGTGTGTGTCATGTCAGCTGGATGCCTGGGGTTGGGTTAACAGGGAAAAATGCAACTTGTGCAAGATGTTTATTTTTACCGTTCCACGCTGACTTTCAATAAATAAAGAAAAGAATTGCACTAACCTGTACGAAAGGTGCTATACAAATAAAGTTTGATTGATTGATCACAGCCAACTACATTAAAATGCTTCATACATGTTCATGCATCAATAATAACTGACAAGAGGCCATTTTACCTGCTGAGTACTTTCATACTTGAAGTATATTTTGCTGAAAAAAAAAAAAAAACATTCTCAATGCAGGACCTTTACTTCTAATGAACTATTTTTACATTGTGATATTGATGCTTTTACTTGTGTAAAGAATCTGAATACTTCTTTCACCACTGGCTGGGATGCAGTTATTCAAACACAAAAGTAAAAAAGGACAGGTTCACATTTTTTCAAGTTAAAAAAAAAATTACTCTTGTGCCCATGTGTACACTGAAAGAGTTATCAGTTGCTGTAATCATTCCTCCTCTCCATAACGGCTGTGAAGAGATCCCTTCATAAAGTGTCTCCAATGAAAGAGCTGGGGGATGCAATTCAGTCCGCTTTCATGAAAAAATGCATTTTAAAGTTCAACTGATATGAGGCTTCTGCAAGCTGAGTTAATCAAATCAAGTGGCTATCTTCCAAAGCCACTGTCTTTTAGTACAAATTTCCCTCTTTTTGTTTCTTTGCTGAGCTGCAGCAGAGGGATAGTAACACAATGAGGGAATTTTGTATTATTAAGACTGTAAATCTGAAAAATAACCACATGGACTGACTAACTCAAAATATCAAAAACATCACTCAGTACAATGTGATACAATTAAACAGCATCACAAACTGCAGCCTCCAAAATGACCATAAAGTCGAATCAAAACCTCTCTAAAACAGTTTCAAAAAAACGGATCATTACAACCTTCAGGAAGGTTGGATTCATTATATTAGACTGCATTATATTTAGCTGGGTGCAGTGGTGCAAGAAGTATTCAGATATTTTATTTAAGTAAAAATAACAATAACAAAAACAACAATAGCGCAGTGTAGAAAACATCCTAATTTATTTGGCGATTATATTTTGTATTATTAACCTGAATCTGAAAAGTAACTAAAGTTATCAAATACATGTAGAGGAGTAGAAAGAATGTTTGTTGTGCAGAAGTATAAAGTAGCAGGAAAAAAATACTAAAGTACAAGTACCTCAAAATTGAACTTAAGTACAGTACTTGAGTAAATATATTTCTGGCTGGTGTACATAAACTGTTAGCTGAGTGTCTATCCTTGTCGTCCCTGTCTGTTTTCCTCATGAATGATGCTGCAGCTCTCACACGGTGCCTCTCTGGCGCCCCCTGCCCCCCCCCTGCAGTCTGTTCTGCTGCACAGTCACACGTCAAGTCATTCACAAGCAAGATGCTAAGCGCCATCCACTGGCTGACACACTGAATGAAAACTTGTGGGCGATATCTCTCAACATGGGTCACAGAGTTCACGAACTGGTTCAACACCCTGCCTGCCACTCTCCTTTAAAAAATAAAAAAAAGGACCCAAAACACAACATAAACCAGCTTAAAGCTTGTCACATATATTGACTCAACAGTCAAAACGTCTTACCTCCTCTCTTTGGAAAGGAATGAAGCGTTTCTGCCGTCGTTTAAAACATGTCGCCCCCCTTTCCACGGTCACTATTGACCTTTCAAAATGTCGACGGTCCAGTTAATCATGATATTATCCACTGGGCCGGTTTTTCTTTGAACAAATCGGTGAGGGCGAACTCCTCCGAGCCGAGCCAGCAGCCAACAGCCACCTGCAAATCAACACACTTGATTAAGCTGCCAATCTCTGCTAATTACAATGCAGCCTATAGGCGCCACCTGGCGACCATAATTAACGCTTTGGTCCGCTTCGTGTTGAGATTATTTTTAGCTGGTGAGGATTTTCTTTGAAGGCAGGTGAAGTTTGAAGAAAATAATACTAATTATATATATATATATATATATATATATATATATATATATATATATATATATATATATATATATATATTATTTCACATCACAATTCAGAAACCTGCTATCACAACATTTATCAATACACTTGGTTGTCAGAACCTTGTAGTGAACACAATAACAGTGGTATTCATTTGGGACCCCCTGGAGAGCCCTCAGGGGCCCCTCCATGGGCCCCACTTTGGCAATGATTGATATACTGACCTGAGCTGGGTTTCACTGAATTGATAATTTAATTAAACTGGCTGCCAGGAAGCGTCATACAACCATTCCTCAAGGTAACTATACCAGCAGGACTGCCACTATCAAGCTGTACAGATGGCCCAGTTGAATAGTGCAGTCAGTTTAATTCCCTGTGATCCCAGACTCATTCTAAATACAAACAAAAAACACAAATTAAAAACAACTGTAGGGTGCTGCTGGAGATATTCTACAGAGCTCTTCCTGGGAAAGCTTATCGTTATGTAACAGGTGAACATGAATTTTACATGACCTATGTTACCTAGCTGTAAATGGTTTGTTTACATTCACAATGTTCACACATTTTGGAACAGGACTGTGGGTCACTTGAAGGCATCATGGTCTCTGAGAAAATAAGGCCAGAGAATGTACCCACGCTTGCTGTGATTGTAGTCTACTCTGATACTAAAACTGCACCTTCAGAGCAGTATTAATTTGTCATCTTGTCAAATGATAATCCAACTCACAAAGATGTACCTTTTTGATCCATTGGTACAAAACTGTACCCTTCAAAATGTCCTGTTAGGACGACCAAACTCACAAAAAGTACCTTAAGAGCCACAGGTGTAGCTTTCAGGGCACATTTGTCTATTGAAATGAATCCCAACAGTAAACATGTTTCTGACATTGTGGTAAGGGTGTGGTCCAAATTACTAAAATGCTCCAATACACATAAAAATCTAAATTTAAAGTATTGTAAGCAAAATGTACTTAAAGTATCCAAAGTAAAAGTACTTGCTATGCTAAATTGACCCTTTCAAAGTGTTATGTTATCATATATATAATAGTTTTGAGTTATTATCAGCATTTTAATGTTGTAGCTGGTCAAGCTGCTGGAGCGAATCTTAGTTATTAAGTTAGTTAAATTTAATTAAGTTAATTTTAGTTCAATTTATTCAAAGGGGTCAAGGACAGGATGAATGCTGGAGGCACTGTGTTAAAAAAAAAGTGTTTTAACATTTTCTGGGCTTTCCCTTTATTTTGTATGGTAACTCATGGCTCAGGATGATTACCTCTTTAAAATATTATTAGCTGCTATCAAGAAAGCCATCGGACGGAAATGGCTGCAGCCAAACCCTCCAACAAAGGACGAATGGAGTGCAATTGTAAATGAAATCAACTGTATGGAGAAATATGATCAATATGTAAAACACAGGACAAAATGGACAACATATAACCTATAAGCTGTAACCCATTATATATGTCATTGAAAGACCCTGTTCTTGTATAAGTATCATGTTTCCCATATCAACCCATTCTTTTTGCCTGAAAATATCAATAAAATTAAAGTTTACTCACCAGGATAATCCACTCAGTATCAGTACTGCTTTCCACCGACTCCTGAGTACATATAAAAACAAACAATAACAAATAAGACAATTGAAACACATGAAACAGTCAGTACAGCGTGTTCATCAGGAGTACTGGTGTCCAGATTTCAGTTTCTATTTGAAAGCCTGTAGACTAGTTTTTCCCTCATATACCTGTCCAGCTTATTCCAGACAGTTGTACCGTGATACTGCGGGCTGCTACTGAATGCAACATTACCTGCTAGTTTAGTAACTTTAAGTAATGTAAAACTTCTCTGGCTTCACCACAAACCATTAAAAACAACACAAGAGAGACAATATTTTTACTTTATATGCTGTTGGACAGTTTAATGGATAACAATGCATCAGATGTTGTAAGATTATTGTATGTTTTTAATGTAAAATCTGAACCTGCAAAGTAACTGTTAAATAATTAATATAGCCATCCGATAAATGTAGTGGAGTACAAAGCACAAAATTGACTTATGAATACCACAGTGTAAAAAATCTGTTACAAGTAAAAGTCCTCTATTCAGAATTTTACTTCTGTAAAAGCACAGAATACTAGCAGCAAAATGTACTTAAAGTATCCAAAGTACTCAGAATGGCTCCTTCCAGAGTGTTACATTATTGTATTACTATTATACGTATATGCATTAATGTGAAAACAATATTTAAATGTTGTAGTTGGTAAATGTGGAGATAATTTTAACTACTTTATACATGTTTCATATTTTATAAACGCATCATATATTTTGCATGTAAAATCTTAATCTACAGAGTAATGGCTGTCAAATAAATGTTGTGGAATAAAAAGCACATTATTTTTAAATATTTTTCAAATACCAATACCTCAGAATTGTATTTAAGTACAGCAACTGAGTAAATGTATTTTGTGACTTTCCACCACAGGTATTAAGTACCTAAAATTGTACTTAAGTACAGTACTTGCATAAATGTACTCAATTACTTTCCATCACTGATGATACACGTCTTCAAATGACATTAAAGCTTATCTACTTTGCATTTTATCCTTGAAACAATTTTTTTTATGAAATGCATTAGAGCTGCATCATGTGCAATCAGGTGTGAGAGGGTTTAATTCTAACAAGCCATCATAATTCAGTGACATTTTCTTAATTCAAACGTGACCCAATCAGTAATTTTACAGAGTAATACCGATACTGAGACTTAGTCCTTTTGTGGATAAAAAAAAATGCAGTTATTCATTGTGTACAGTAAAAGCAATATCTGAATCAACTGACTGTCGCACTGTGTGCAATACATTCAATAAAATTAGAAATGAATGCCAAGAAGAAAGTGAAGACCAAGCAGGACTCTAGACTTCTAAGGTCTTTGTGACGTGTGTGAGATCACCACCATACCGGAAAGCAAGCGGTGAGGTGAGCCTTACTCATCACTAGGCGTGTCACTGGCTGTACAGCATCAATGTGATTAGAGAGACGAGGGTGGGGTGGGGGGTGGGGAGTGAGAAGAGAGATGACCTAATACCCGTAAAAAGCAATGAAGTCATACTACCTGACTCATATTCCCAGCTGACACCAGCTCTCCCAATCACAACATCCCAGTGCATGTGTGTGTGTGTGTGTCTGTTTGAGTGTTTGTTGTTAGAGGGTGAGGTGAGAGTGTGTATGTGTTTGTGTGTGTGTGTGCAGCATAAACATCACACACTGTTGTGTGCAGAGTTTAAAGATGGAAAAAGTGCCGACATGTTCGTCACACCAAAGGATTTGCTGCAAGCATATTCACATTTTGATCGACAATGATTTTGATAACTGCTAATTAATTTATCAAGCAAATTTGTCAAACATTCTCTGGTTTCCGGCCTCTCAAATGTGAGGATTTGCAACCCCCCCTGTTTCACATAATTTTAAATGGAATATCTTTGGGTTCTGGACTGTTGGTCGCACAAAACAAGCAATTTGAGCATGTCACCGTGGGCTCTGGGAAACTGTGATTAGCATTTTTCATTATTTTTCCACATTTTATAGACAATTAATTGACTAATAAAAAAACCTAATAGATTTATCAATAATAACAAAACACCAATGTTGGAGATAAGACAACCCTTTTAGCTGTCTCACTCACACAGACAAACAGTAGTTTTCTTAAGAGTGTACTTGTGGGTCACACTGCCCACTGAGAAAATCCCCAAGCATTGTAAAAAGTGAATAAGCATACCCAATAGGATTGACTCCAATGTGGAATGAAAACCTAGACCTGACTTACTCCAAAAATGGATCATGATGGAGTTTGGGACGAAAAGGTTTATTATCTGGTTCCCTGCATGATGGTCAACCTGCAGAAAAAACTAAACAAACTGATGATTCCACATGAGGTTAAAGAAACGCTCGGTTGCTTTAAGTGTGATGAGGTTTTTGCATTTTAATTGTACTACACCACAACCTCTCTTTGTTTTCTTAAAACTATTGTTTGCTTGTTTTGTTTTTTGTATCATCATTGTGTGCAGTCTGTCTGTAAGTACCTGTGATGCTGCTGCCTTGTTCTCCCTTGAAAAAATCTCAACACTGGAAAAAACTTACAACAAATAAAAACAAACACAAATGAACAAACAAATGAAAGTACAAAATACAGGAGGGAAAACCCCACACACAAAGTGACCTTCGCATTTAGTGTTTCATTTGTTCAGCTGATCGACTTCAGGGCTCTCGTCAGTTTATGAGCACAAGATGTGGTATCATTTGCATGAGGTCTTACATCATCCCTGAGAGCCCGTTCAGTATGGCATCAGCACGTGGTGCTTAGCCAACATATCCCTTTGTGCTCGCAGAAGCCTCATTCAAGTGACAGCGGGGCACCAAAAAAGTCTTGAAAAGGACATCTGGCTGTGGAAGTCAAAGGCACGTCCTTTATGGATTCTCAGACATGTCTTTACAGCCTATTAAGCCTATCCTCTTTGAAAGACAGATACTGTCCATAGGTGAGAGCAATATTTGCATGGGCTACTGGACAAAGAGATTGGTATACTGTCTCCGTGGCACAGTAAACCACAGCATCTCCCCAAAGATGCCTTTCATCAGGGGCGGAAAAAAGAGAAACAGCACTACTGTGACGACCAGATGGTCAAGATCATTGAGGTTTTTTTATGTGCAAGTAACATGACCTCAACACTCTGGGTTTCACAAGTATCCTGTAGCGAACACACACACACACACACACACACACACACACATAGAAACACAAGTGTTCAAATGACAATTGTAGCCCACAGCTACAGGCAGTGAGGTCTGAATGAAAACCAGACCTGCTGTGGTCCATTCAGAGAGAGCCAGAGAAGGTTTAGTTCAGGGTCACAAAGGTTATGTGGTACAACAGCATCACCAATCAGGCCTCCAACAGGCCACGCTGAACTCACACATCCAGGCAGAGAGGGGTGTGTCGACTGGGGGAAACACTATCCCAGATCCATGCTTTTTATTGATTGGGGCTCTGGACTCCCAGCGGACCCCTTTTAATGGAGCCAGACAAACTCTTGGACACACTGGCATACAGGCCCTTCTGTGGTGGTTGTGCCCATCCCAACCATGCTCTCACCCAATCCTCTGGCCTCTCCACTGGGTGGGGTAGGGATTGGGGGCAGACCCCCTGGGCCCACCCTCTGGTCCTTCATGCATCACACCATCCTGCTCTCTTCCCGGTGCTGTTTTTATGCATGTTATTGGGTGGAGTGGGGATGTTTTAATCCTGGAATCATACTAGGAGTCTCAATGTGAGTTCTCATCTGCAACACACCCTTGGGGAACGAACCCCTTTCTGATTGGCACCCAGAGAGCGCGTCTAGACTATGATTATGCATGTAAATACATCTGCTCTATCTTACTGGTACCACTGTATCACAACATTGATATTGTTTCTATTTTCAGACCTGGTGTTTGGAAATTTGTGATTATATTGTTGCTCCTTTCTATGTGTTATTAAAAGGCAGAAGGCGTTCTCACTAGAAATGCTAAAATATTCATGCTGAATCTCTCTAAGAGTCACATGCCACGCTCAGTCTGTCATATAAGCCCAAATGGAAGACTGTGTGTGTCTGTTTTTTATTACAGTTGGGAAAACACCACATATGATGGAGAATAGTAAATTGAATTGAAGGATGGGGTTAAAATGCACAAGTAATCTACACCTCCCTTGGGAACACAGAGCACACACACACACACACACACACACCAAGATATTTCACAGAAATTTCATGTAACAGCAATTTATACATCAGTGAACATAAAGTTTCGTGTTTTCCTAAACACATGTATGTAAAGATGTCTTTATTTTCTGGTGGGGTGGAGAATTTATGTGGATAGTGAAGCGGTGGAGCATCTAATGTTTTCTCAGAGTCAACATCCCCAGAGTTATCATTCAGGTAGCCTTACGCAACACATACTCACTGTACATCCCACCATGCATATGCACAGATGGTAACGACAGGCTAGAGTTAGACTGACACTTTGAGGAAGCTGAAAACATGGACATCAGTTGTTGCTCAGCACTATATGGCAATTTATATACCAGGTTTAATGTTTCCTCAAAGCTTTACTTATGGTGGTGACCGAAGTGTAATAAGAATTTACAACTCAGTAATACAATAACAACATCATATGAGAAATCTTTCCACTTTATTTCTCTTTATTTTTTTCTTTATTTATTGTAGATAAATGTACATTTCCAGGTTTTAATGACAATTAGGCTAATGTAAGTTGCAGATATTTGCTAACCTGAAGCCTAAAAAATCTCCAAAAATGGAAAAGGTCTGACTAAATGCATTGGCTGTATTCGTATAATTTTTATTAATATCATTATCAATATAAGTATTATTGCTGCCGTTTGAGTCTTTGTGTTGTACTACAACCATGCCGTCAGGCGTGGCTTCTGTCGAGGACATCTTGGGGAGTCTGTACGCAAAACGAACGGCGCGGTTCTTTGTTCACCGGGGCTGCTGCAAAACCCTTCTTTTTTTTGGTTTGTTTTTTTACGGGAAATGTGCGAGGGCTTTTCTGATGTTCCCCCGCTGCATAGGGTCTGCAACGCCTGTCTGACAACTCCCTTTCTCTTCTCCTCCTCCTATACAGCCCCCACCGCCCCCTACCAGACACCCTCTTTCCCTCCTATGCATAACATCCTCATGCGCAACGGCGCCGGAGACAACGACGCGGTGACCTGCCGCAAAGCACGGCTACATAGAGGTGGGCGGACCCCCCCAAAATGTCTCTAACTCCTTTACTCCCCAAATTCATGTCAGATGGTCCACGATCCCCCTCATAATATGCAGGAGCTGCTCGTTTTTATCTCTGAAAGACAAAGTTGACATCATCTTTTCAGCAGCACCACCAGATGACCATGTGCGCACTGTACTTGCACCTTTTGATACGCAACTGTTTACATCCTGGATGGCTATTCTTACATAAGTCGCCGAAATGCGGTTTTCAGGCTACACTGCAGCTCTAGAGCCATGAGCGCGTCTGCGTTAAGGCGAGTGCGGTGCAGGAGGTGAACGATGAGGTATTTTCTATTTTTCTATAGGCGACTGGAGGAAGCTTGATTTGAGATGCTACAGGCTTGGGAACCTGAGACGGAATGGTACAACGGGAGGGCGGCTCGTTTTGTCTCGGCGAGGAGGGGAGCTGTGTAAACCAGACTGGGTGGAGCAACACATCGCCCGCCCCATCTATCGTGCAGACGGCCTTGTGTCCCGTTTGCCTGGAGCTCGGAGAGAGACTACTGTACTGAAAGTCTGGCGGATAGAGAGAGAGGGGGCCGGTCTATGGGAGGGACTAGCGCAAAGGGGGGAATTGGAAAGAGGAGGGGGCGAGGAGGAGGCGGCACGGGTGCTGTTTCTCCAGTCTCTTTCCCCTGTCTTTGTCTCACACACTCTTTTGTTAGCCATGCCTAGCCTGCTGGTTCTAGCAGGGATCATGGAGAAAAATGGGGGCTACGGCGGGGATCTGGCCGGCTCCGGCTTCGGAAGCGAAGGTCTCCTCGTGCCGCCCGATGAGGAGGAAGACGACTCCCGTGCCCTCAGGGTCGCGCTGGGCCAGTTGTCTCTGCTGGGGCTCGGGGAAGGCGAGGACGGCGGCGGAGCCCCAACAACAGGAGTACAGGACCGGAGTAACAATAACAACAACCACCACAACCACACGAACAGCGTCGGAGGTGGCGGGGACACGGCGATTCTGCAAGGGAAAAGCAAGTTGTGCGCCCTGTATGAGAGCTCCTCAAGTGAGACGAAAGGACGAGGCTGCAACATAACAGAATGCGTCCCAGTGCCCAGCTCTGAACATGTGGCCGAAATAGTGGGGAGACAAGGTAAACCGCTGGCTTGCAAATTATTTCCCCTCAAACTTGTGCTTTTATCCCACTAACAGTGCTGCATTATCCCCGCCATGGTTTCCTGTGTGCTTTGTTTTTTGTTCTCTAACTGTTACCTGGTGTTATTTGACAAAGAAAAGGGAGTGGTGTGTGTGCTCGCGTGTTTTTTGTACTCCCCCGAGACATCAGCCTCCCACTTTTTCTGCTACAACGTTGTAAGTTCTCGTGTACTCATCATAACACTCATACATTGAAACAAGCCGTTTCGCCGCTTTGTGTTGATTTTGCTTTTGAGTGAATTTGCACAGAGGCACGAGAGAGCCCCGTTCCCTACTGGGCGAATTATTCTACATCCACGCCATCAATGTCAGCGCACAGACACACACTGGAGCACGGAGAGCACTTGCTTCCTTTGTCGTCTGAGACGCGCCAGACTGTTCAAAAAGGCAACGTGCAGCAGGCGAACAGAGGAATGTCTTTCACTTTGAATTGATTGCTAAGAAAATTACCAAATTTACACATTTGGTCTCAATGGTGGAAGGTGTTTAGCCTCTTTCTAAATTTATTCAGCTCGTTGTTTATGTTGCGCACTGCCCCAGTGACACAATTGGACAATAGAGCGAGCGTGGTCCACTTGTTTTTTTTTTTTTTTTTCTTCAAATGAGGGAGTTGGAAAGTTCAATTCCAGACATAATACAGATTCTGACCGTTTTTCTTACAGTTGGAGGTTTTTTTATTGAACAAAGACCTGAAGTTGAATGACAGCAGCTGTCAAACAAAGGTGTGAAAGTCGGGGGATGAGGGGAGGGGCGCATTAAGACAGTGTGGCTGCTTGGCACACGGGATGGCCTCAAAGGGTGACTCAGCGAGAAGTTGCACCAGGAGGTTGGAATCCTTTTTTAAAAACAGAATATTCTGTTGTTTGTGCTTATTTGCAGTAAAACTGTTGCCAGGTGATTTTTCACTCCATCCAAGTTCCATATTTATGTACACTAAAGCTGCGAACAAGCTTGAACCTAAGTTGGTTTTGAAGCAGGGAACCCAGAAGTAGAATTTTTTTCTTCTGCTTGATGGTGGTGTTTATGTGGCTGCACCCATTGTTAACTGTTGTGATGAACCCATGGGTGAGAGGGGCAGAAAAAACAAGGAAGGGCAGAGTATAGCATCTAAAAGCTGAATGGGAGTCACGCCTTGGAGCTCAACACAAGGGGCTCCTCATGAGCCCCACTTCACTGCACACTCTCAATACCACATGGTTGTCTGTCAGGAGAGGGAGTAATAGGCGGTCGGACAGGGAGAAGTACAAAGACTGCAGGGTGTGTAAGGTATCATTAGCAAATCCTGATTTATCTTGTAACAAAAACAAACAGGTCGAATAATGTCAAAAGGGGGTTCAGAGGAGTTGAGATGGCTTCTTTTACCAATACTCCCCTTTCTTGCTCCACTGCTGTGGTAATGTGGGTTTAGTTTGTGCTGCTAAGTGCCCCTTGTCTCCCATTGCGGCTCCTGTTCTTTACTCTGAAGTGTAAGTTTTGAATTTTAATGGGGTAACCGAAGACAGCCGGAGGGTGGATCCAGTGAGCACAAGTGCAGCGAGAGGGCCCTTTTGCCTTGACCGAGAAGAAGTGCTGATTTGGGGGGATTTGAGTCGAGCTGCTTTTGATTTTGGCCCTAGTTGGCACTACATACACACCCCCTTCTTCTCAGCACCGTGCATCACAGACCGCCTGGTGAATCTGGCAAACAGAGTATCCTGTCATGAAGAAAGGGTTGGATATGATTGCTTTCTCGTCAGAGCCACGGGCATTGATTCCAGAGGATGCTCTTGTACCTTCCTCTGGAGCTCTTCAGATCAAGGGTGGCTTTGTTTTGAATCACAGGGACCTCTTATACTACCGTTAAACTGCTGAAAATAAATTCTTCTCCAGTGACCTTAATTTCTGGTTTCAATTAATTAATCTTTGCCCATTTTGTTTACAGCTAATTATTTAATTGAGACATTAATTTGGACTAATTGAAAGGTGCAATGTAGTTCGAGAAAAGGAATTCGGCAATTGCTCTTTGATCCCCGTGGCATGAACAGGTCTATTAGCTTAATACCAGGCAATGGCCTCAGAGGGCATTTTCAGATTTTGGGTATGAGCAATGCTAAACCTTCAGAGCATCATTGTCCTTCTGTCCGTATCACTGGTCCCTGAGAAGTAAGTGTTCCTGAACAAAGTGGGCCTATTTAGTAGCATTAGAGCAACATTCGTCTTCAACTTAAGGAGCTTTTAAAGCTTTTGATACCTGGTGCTGTGATTTTCAGATAGGTAAGGCAATGATGTGCTGTGAGATCTGAAGCACCTGGAGTCTGGTAAGATGAGCTCAGATTTGTTCACTGAATAGATAGATAGATAGATAGATAGATGCCTGATGATTCTTGCTTGTCCAAAGAGACATACCATCTCTTTAAGACATGGCCGAGACGAGAAAGGCATGTTTAAGTCGTCAATAAATGTGCAAGTCTTAATGAGGAAGCTGCCTGAATTTCTGAATGAACACTGACCCGTGTAATGCTTGATGCTTTCTTCATGGGGTGTAATATAAAAGCAATTGCTATGTCTTTTTTACCATGTTCCTCTTGACCTCAAATGTACCTGGCAATCCTCCGAAATATATGTCCTGTTCTGTCCCATTACAATGTCAGATAATTTGTCATGAAATAACATTAACCTGCACTCTCTCACATTAAGCCTCTGCCTTAAAAGCACTTAATAGAGTAAACTGTTACACAGTGATCAGAAACAGGGCAGATGTAGAGCAATAAATGGCCCAAAAACTAAGCATGTGTGGGTTGACTGTATTGTCTTGTAAGTTCAAGGAGAGGTCAGAAAGCATAGTGCAAATGTATTGCATCTGCTGAAGTTCTTACAGCCCTCCAAAACAGTCATGTCCACGCTGGCCAATATCTCTGCACCATCCTTGTATCTCTTAGTAAGATGCGTGTCTGTTTTAGAGCTAATAAATAAGAACATTGAATAAGTACACTAATGCTTAGGTGCTGTGCTACCTCATAAATCATGGTAATTACTGTGTGTATCCTTTGTCAGTAAAAACTTGCAACATATTAAGTTAAATTGGTCATAACCGGCGACAAAATCTGAATTTACACAGAACAAAGGAGAGTTGAGGATGTCTGTTACTTCAGGTTGATAACAAAGTGTGTTCTTACTTGTAACCGTTTCGTAACTTGTAACCACTTGATTTGTGTATGTATTTAATAATAATATTTACTTATTTTAAAATGTATGTTGGTGTCTCTGCAGGTTGCAAGATCAAAGCCCTGCGGGCCAAGACCAACACCTACATCAAAACCCCCGTTAGAGGAGAGGAGCCTGTGTTCTTAATCACTGGCCGGAAGGAGGATGTTGCACTGGCCCGCCGTGAAATCATCTCTGCTGCAGAGCACTTCTCCATGCTCCGGGCATCCCGCAACAAGCTGGGAGTGTCTTTTAGTGGCTCCCCGCCCACACCTTTGCCAGGTCAGACCACCATTCAGGTGAGAGTGCCATACCGTGTTGTGGGGCTGGTAGTGGGGCCTAAAGGCTCCACCATCAAACGCATCCAGCAGCAAACCTGTACTTACATCGTCACTCCCAGTCGAGACCGCGACCCTGTCTTTGAAATCACAGGGTCACCGAGCAACGCCGAGCGGGCCCGTGAGGAGATTGAAGCACACATCGCCTTCCGAACAGGAGGCCTGCATGACCACAATAATGAGAATGACTGTCTGGGGCCGAATGGTGGAAGCAGCCCAGCGGGCAGCAGCGGTGGTCTGGAGAGCCGGCTACAGCAGGTGTGGGGGCTGCAGGGGGGCCAGCGCAAGCCTCTCACCAGCAGCTACCGCCAGAACTTCTCAGATGCCATGGTTGGAGGGGGAGGAGGTGGTGAGGGAGGGGGAATCTACAACAAGGGCAACTTCTCCAACTCCGGAGAGAAGCCATGCTCTTATTTTGGATCAGAGGGTACCCAGAGCTGGGGCGACCCCGACTACCCGAAACAGGTGGCCTTCTACGCCCAGCAGCGTTCCAAGAGCTTTGGAGGCCTCCCACTCCCCCTGACCAGACTCTCCCCTGGCTTACCCGAGCCCTGCGGAGGTGGAAGCACCAACAACTCTTCAGTCACCAGCATTGTGCCCGTAGCCGGCTCACCTCATGCCCAGGCCCGCCGCGCCCACAGTGAGCCCACCTCAGCCGGCGAGGGTTTCCCAGGCCGTCTGCCAGTGCCGGACTCGCCACCGGCCACTGTGCGGGACTGCATGACCTGCTTTGAAAGCAAAGTGACGGCTGCCTTGGTGCCCTGTGGCCATAACCTCTTCTGCATGGAGTGTGCCATCCGAATCTGTGAGCTCAACCACCCGGAGTGCCCAGTGTGCCACACCCAGGTCACACAGGCCATCCGAATATTCTCTTAAGGAACCACATCAGTTTTTATCATTAGTTTTGTCAGTGTTTGTTTAATAATTATTTACTGTTATTATGATTATTATTATAATACACATTTTTGTTTTTCAGAAAATTTAAAAACAATCAAGCAGATATTTTAGAAGGCACTG
This sequence comes from Siniperca chuatsi, assembly GCF_020085105.1. NCBI lineage: Eukaryota > Metazoa > Chordata > Actinopteri > Centrarchiformes > Sinipercidae > Siniperca > Siniperca chuatsi. The sequence goes on along the minus strand of NC_058050.1, from coordinate 6,943,987 downwards.
CTTGCTTTACTAAAAAGTATAAGAAATATTTTTAAGTTTTTCTTTTATATATATATATATATGCATATATATTTTATAAAAGTTTTGTTTATAAGAGAAGTATAGTACCTTGCATTTTCAGTTTTTTGACTGCTACTGTTTTTCATTCATGAATCACAGTGTAGGCAGAGGTAGACAGTAATGTGAACATTTTATTATTCAAATTTTTTATTTTACCATGAAGTGGGTTTATATGGAAGGAAGATGACTGTTGAGGTACCCAATCTGCACCTGACTGACCTAGAAAGTCAATGTTGTTATTAGAAGGAAAAAAAACAGAATTTTCATTGCACCTTACAATCATCTTGGTCTAAAATAGGATTTTCAATCATACCTTGAAATTTCGGGAGCTGATGTGAAGGTGAATTCAGCCTTTTCAGTTTTACTGATATTGACTGTGGTTTGATATAATTGGTCCATAATAGATATTAATTTTAGCAAAATGAAAATGTGAATAGATTGGTCAAAGCCTTGTAATCTTTACAAGAAAATAAAACACGGCCCCTTATTTCATTTTTATTCCTTTTTTAAAGTCTAAACCAGATCAGTCCTAAAAAGGAATAGGACATTACATAATTTATTTATAGTGATTGGTTACATTTTATTGGTACCATTATTCACAGAGAGAGATGAAAGTTGTGTGAAGTATCAGTAAAATTTTCTTTCCAGTAGCCATTGATTACACTTTGGTCACTGCAGTTTCTTGAAAAGATTCAGTAATGCTTGCTCCTCGTGGCACTTGAAAAGCATGTGGTTCCTCGGTTGGCTTAAAGCACTGATTTAATTTGTGAGGCCGAAAGCCTTGGAATTCATCCAGTTGGCTAGTTCTCGATATCTGTCTCCCCAATGGACTTGTTTCAAAGCCACCTTAACCGCGCTTTATTGTCTTGTGTGGTCATTTGGCCACAGTCGCTGAACAATATAGGACACAGCAAGAGCTCCAGTCAACAAGCATTTCTCTGAGGTGTGCACTGTAAATAAAGAGGTGAATTAGTATGTGGACAGAAGCCGAGTAAAACTGTAAAATGTTTCCTGAATCAGCAGCAGACTCAGATTAAAATAGTTGACACTGTAAAATACAGAGTCCCAAATCAGTAATCCTTACTCCACGTCCCCATTACTAACAGCATTATGTGTGAGCTCCGAGGGGCCAGCTGTCTCCCCTGTAATTAGCAAAGCTGTACAGGAGCAGGTGTTTCATGGCACACTGTGGCTGTGACCCCAAGTTGGAGGTCTCGCCTAGCCCCCTTTCTTTCTCTCTTTTCTTTGGCTTTTATGTCTCCCCCTGCTTACAGTTCGATCGCTCGCTTTCGAAAGCCTCTCTGAGTGGGGCATATTGTCTGGGCCCGGTAGTGGCGTGGGCTGCAGAGTGCTCGGACACGGCCTGGATCTACTCATTGATAATTAGGCAAATGGGTTGGTCCAGGTGCGAACCGTGTGGGGACTCTGGAGCTGTATGAGGGGTAAGACAGGGTCCCGCAGCGAGCCGCTTACTGCCCCACCCCACTGTTACAAGCACAGAGGGGGCTGGATGGTCTGGATGCAGCTGGGCGAATAGGACCCCCTCCTTCCACTCCCTCTTGCCCCTTCCTCCCCCCTTTTCCTCTCCTTTGCTGCTGCTCTGAGCTATCCCTACTGGGGAGAGGGGGCCTCTTTTGTCCCAAAACACACACACAAAATTTGAAAGACACTAGCTGAATTTGGCAGCGCCTGTGAAATGAGGGGAGGCTTAGGAGCAAAATAAATTATCTACAGTTATCAGGAGCTACACCAGTCACCGGTTTTCATTGTTAATGTCACACAATTTGTCGTATACCCCTCGCAAATGATGAAAATGTATGTGCTCACCTACAAAAGAAAGATTGCGTGATCTTATCACACGGGGTGCAGCATTAATCCCCCTCCACTCCCCAAATGCACCGCCCTGAAATTTGGATGGGGTCCTGTTTTTGTGACAGCGCCAGTGCAGATCGTGTCAGCTCGCTACTGTATGGGACATCCTGCAGCTGCCCCTTCACTATGGACACCCAGGCTTCAGCCAATGGCAGCTCCCCTTGCTTTGAGCTTCCAGAATGAAATCAGACAATTGTAATTGACAGGAAAGCAGAGGAAACGCCCCATTTAACCAGCACTCATGCTGAATCAAATTACACACCCTCTGCGTCTGCCTTAGCCCCAGCCTGGGGATTTCAGAAGGCTAGAGTAGAGCGGATGGGGGTAGGGATTAAAGCTGTTGAATGATTTTGGGGCGGGGGGGGCATACTTCTCTCTTTCTCCAGAGAGAAAGAGAGAAGTATGCTCCAAAAAAATGAAACCTTGCAGATCTAGCAATTTTATTGATCATTCAAGTCTTGCAGCGAGTTTTGAGTTGTTGTCACATGTGAGCCAGTAGTGATAACAGGGAACACCGGTGATTCAGCAGGCCTCTCGTGTTGTATTGGAGAACAATTCAACTCAGCTTCTGTCTCAAAAAAATATTTAACAATTAAAAATTGTGTCTTCAAGGACACAAAGGCCCCTCCCTTTTGTTTAACATATAAAGCAGACCACTCACATTACGTGTGGACTGCAGGGAAAGCACTATACTTGCAAAAAGTACCCTGAAATCTATCAGATGTAGAAATAAAGAATAGTTATGATTTTATGGATGGAGAAATTGCACAGTGGTTTGGCTTAAGCTTTCAATGTCAAATTCAAGGCAGTATGACACTGTTCTTTGAACGTAGTATTTTTGTTATTTTGTTTTCTGCCTTAATATTTTTATTAAAATACTTCCATAACTTTGGCATACAAGGTAGCAACTTTGGCCTCTGATAGTACCGCCCCCTTAAACTACTTTTAAAGTACTTATTTTTGGAGAAAAGAATGTGAATCAAACTTCTTGGGTGGGGATTAGAGGGATTCAGGAAATTCGGCTCTTAAAACACTTTATTTAAAATATAAAGTAGAGCACCTTATTACAGAACATGCGCATTTGATTAATACCAAACCGACCACTGATGGTGAAATACATTTCATAGAATTTGAAAGACATGCACATAAGGATTCCCTATCATTTTTTTGTATTATGGTGGTTCCTGTTCTTAATACTACAGTAGTACTAGTGGTCATTTGGGAGACCTCTCATCCATTTAGTCAATGCTGATGACTTGGTTGGGTTTTGCACTGGTTTAATGAAGAGAGGGCTTATTGGAGATTCTCCCTGTTTAGACGCTGTATAAGTTAATGAGTATTGTACTTTATAGGAAAGCACTCTGAGTATCTATGTAAATACAGTATGTGTATCAGTTATGAACATCCAGACAAAGGCCCGCTTAAAGTGAGGTTTTGATTATTTTTACAAACTGAAGGTGTCATTGTCAATGTTTTAGCATATGGAATTCAAAATGTTTCTGAGTTTTAGGGAGAGTAAATCTTTTATATATGCGCCCCATCATCCTTTTGACTATAATAATAGTATATTAGATAGATCCATACATTTAAGAAATATTATTTAAACTGATTAACTTAGTATTTCATCCAAATATATAGATAAGAAATTAACCAGACACTACTATAAACTGTAATAATGAATATTCTTTATGAAGCCGCTGATGTATAAATCCAATCTCAAATAAAAACTCGAATGAATAGTATGTGTAATAACCTAACCCCTAATGAATAAATCAGTTTCTATGTATTTTAGGATGAAAAGCAATAATAGGACTATACTGGGACAATAAACAGAGGAGCCTGCTTAGTCAGTTCTTTAAATAATATTCTATTCAGAAACTGACCTTGATTATTAGGATAATACCGTTGCATTTCTGTCTCATATCTGCTTAAAATTCATGTGGAAACAGAGATATAATTAATTAGTAACAGTTTTAGGATAAGTAATACTTCTTGTTGTGTTCATCAGGGTCTTAGTTATTTGATTGCTTAATTTTTTACATTGATTATCAATCAGATCACAGGGTGGGTCAAGACAAACTTAAGGATTCCTTCTCTTGAGTAGCACTGAAATGATGAAACTGCAATTTCTGTGACTTCTCATCAAATCTCATCGCACTGTAAAAGTGATCCCTCAAGTGTAAACAAACAAACAAACAACAAGACCAGAGCATAAGCACCAAGCTCTGTACTGTTTGTTAAAAAGCAGGAGCTGGTGACTTTACTTATGACAGACTAATGTCTTGAAGGCTTTGGTCAAAAATGTACACGAAGCAGTGAGAAGTAGAGGGTAGGTCAACATGATATGATGTACTGTACCAGTCACTCTCTTATTGCAGTCATGTTGTCCATGTGAAGAGCTTTGATTCTTTACACTCATTATTCTTTGTTAAATTACATACAGAGGCAGATGTGTTACTTACAGCATATCTTAAGATGATTTCTGTTTACAGTAATAATACGTTTCTGATTTCATGGCTCTATTTGATACTTGTTTTGCACCTACTTTTTCATCTGTATTGTTTTTGAAAGAAAAAGGTCCGACATAGCCAAAGAACAAAATACAAGGAGAGGATATGAACTAACTTGTCACTTGAGTTAACTTATTTTAGCATCAAAATCAGCTTGGTTCAGAGTTTATTGAATCAGGATTATTAAGAAATAATCTCATAACTAGAATTACTTTGTTTACCCAAAAGTCTTGGAGGCCACTTAATCGATATCTGTGAAATGAAGGCATATCATGTTTCAGTGTTGTAAGATTAGTTTAATACTACAGGGGCGCCGGTAACAGACTTATTTCTCCCCAAAGAGATCAGTTTAAAGCACATCCTGGCACTTACACAGCCTTTGGGTAGTTTTCTATTGTCCTGATTAGGTTGTTGGGAGAAAAACAGTCCAGGGAATGTCTTAATCTTTCTGGAAAACTTAAAGGCGATAAAGGGACTGCCCAAGTAAAAAAAAAAACAAAAAAACAAAAAAAACAGACAGACAGAAGGAATCGTGAGAGAACATTCAGGCTGAATTCCTAATTTTTAAGACCCTCAGAGTAAACCGTAAGGGATTACGTTTAGATGTAAACAAGGTGACAGTGTAACAGTGAACTAAACAACACTGTGGTTTTGGTTAATATCGTTTAGAGAGCCGTTAACTGTGTCCTTAAGTTTAACTGCATGTTAGTAAAATATAGTACAGTAGGTAAGATTTATCAGAAAAAAAGTTAAGATTGCATAAAGAATTCATCAGCCTGATACCTAAAGTGTATAAAAAGCTTTAAGACCTTAAAGTGAACATCGGTTTAAAATCATATTTACTGTGTAGTTTAACTAATTGATACATAAAGTTTAATTATGATTCTTAAGAATATGCTACGGTGTAAGTTTCATTTGTCCAACTCACCCAATATGAAATACTTCTTTTAATTTAGTGGTGCAACAAAGGGGTGGGGTGACTCTCACAGTGACATTTGATTCATTAAGTTCTTGTTAGTATTATTTACAATATTGTATTAAGCTTACTATTATAGTAATGGTAGAAACTGTTGATGTTTTTCTTCTCTTAATATGAAAAGGTCTTTATGCATTTATGTAGAATCCCTTTTAAGGAGTGATAGGAAATCCTTATTTTCAATGGATGCACTTAAGCAATTTTACCAACCTGTCTAAATCACACATTGAGCAAGTAATGCATTTGAATGTAAAAAAAAGACCACTCAAGTCAATGCACTCCTTATGCTTATTGTTTTGCCAATTTACAAGTGAGCTTTAAGTTTTTGTTTGTTTTTTTGGAAAGAATTTGCGACAGGTTTTCAACGTAGACTATATTTGAGTTCTTCCACATACATTTATAGAAAGTAACTTAAAATGAATAAAAAAACATATTACAATTTCTCAAATCTATTTTGCTAACATGGGTTATTATTTCATAGAAAGCAGAGGAAAAAAAGTCAGTATCTGGATGTTATTTATGAAAAGTAAAAAAAAAATGAAGCAACATATTTATGAGTAACCTCAAGACATTTTGTTTTTTAATTAAAATTACAAGAAGTTAATATATTTCTAAAAACAGGGAAGTCAGTTTCTACTAATAAGAAAAATGAGAAAAGAAGTTTAGAAGTTTTATTTATGAAAGTTATGGACGCTTGCCTTTTCCATGTACTTCATGGTAAATGAAGTAAATGGAACGAGAGTTCCCGATAGCTTAAATTTTAACTTCAGACATGCACTACTTCAACATCAGTGCATTCACAATGGAAAAATCACAGAAAATAATATAATATTTTTTAGAATTTGGAGATATTTTAGTCACAGAGCATCAATTTTGTGCCTCAATTATATATTTTTCCTGCATCAGCATTCTTTGTGCAGTGCTGCTTGCTGTAACCCCTTTCTCCCCTTCAACTAACCCCATGTTACTGACTGAAACACATAACTCATTTCCTCTGTAATCTAAACTCGCTTTTACTTATCAAACATATAAAACATGTTACGACTGCAATGCTTGGAATGAATGAGACAGCTGTGACCCTCCTGCCAATAGGGCCACACATAACTTGTACACACTTTCATTCATACATTTTCTACATCTACTACTCAGAGAGTTTGTGATCACTAGCGAGAGATCATAATCAGCTTAAAGAAAGCCTTTGTTAGACTTTCCCTAATGTGTTAATTAGGTGAAATGTGCAAATCGAGTGGAGGCATCTGGGACAGGACAACAGCGCACTGTGTAGTAGATCTATGTAACTAGATGCACACATATACACACAACAGATTCATTACCGTACTAGTTTGCATGTATGTTGTATGGTCACTTAGACAGGAGAAATGGTGCAGGTCCTGTGTTATCCTTTAACATCAGTACACTTGGGCTGTTTCTCCTCTGTAGATTTTCATAGTTGGAGTCTTTTTGGAAACTGGAAAGTTGACACGAGTTTGGAGCCAGGCAAAGAGGCCATTTCAGTCCCTACATCAAAGTCGGATTTTATATTCTCAGTTACCTGTTAGTGACGAAAGACTGTTCGCACCTCATTTAAATTAACTTGAAGTTCTTAGTTTGTGTAAGAGTTGATACAGATAAAAAAAAAAAACTTGACAAAAACACTACAATGGCACATTTTCTGCTGCATGTAAAGGATGGGGACTGAAGTGGCGCTCGCTGGTGAAACTCGCAACCTTTTCCAAAGAGGCCAATACAGTCTGACAGTTTGTCTTTGGTAGCGTTTCCAATTTTTCCAGCACAGTAGAGGTGTTTCATACCGGTCTAATAGTGGTCGTAGTGCATTAGTTTTTGGGCCAGCATCACCTGGCGTTAGTTTCTGGTTTCTCTGTGAACAGTGAAAGAGGGTTGCCAGTGTGGCCCTCTGTGGCTGACCGTCAACTTTGATGGATGGAAAAAAAAAAAAGAAGTCTTTGAACTCTGTTACAGTATGCCATGCCCTTACAAGGCATGTGATATTGCAGGTTTATTTGTTATAGCACATGTTTTTTTGTGAATTACATTTTTTGGAGACATTTTTATTATTATTATTGTATCTGCGCCATGTTAGTTCTGGTTCTTTGTTATTTTTCCAAGATTCAAGATGTATTGTAAATGTTTCTAATAAAACAAAAATGAAATGATCGCCAATTGAAACAAATTGTGTTTTTTTAGTTTGAAGGGGGAGTCTTTTTGGCTAAATTGATCCTTTGATGATGACGATGACGACTATTCATATTTTAAATCAGTGATCAGAGGAACAGTACCATTTTACAGCAACTATCTTAACAGTGGACATTCTGAATTAAAATTATACAATATCCATGTCAATATTCTGTAATCACCTAAAGTCATGACTCATTCAACTGCTTGCAGCTTTTGTTTAAAAACGTCTTAAAAAGAGACATGAGAAGAGGCAGGCTATAACAAATGAGATTTATTTATACATATGCAGTCCAAATATACATATATTAGAATAAATGTTAAAAAGCCCTAACCTACACCACCCAGTTTAAGACCTGTGAAGTCAACAGAAGTCAGTGTTGATGTGGAAACACATCAGCAGGATAAACACCATCTGTGTGCATAACCTTTGGATTTAATTAAGCACCTCCTAACACTACCATACTTTCTCTTTTTCTTCATCTATTAAACTATTAGATACTAACAACCCAATCTTGGCTCCTGAATACAACCCCCGCCCCCTCCACAGGAAATGAAGACAAGTGAGAGCGAGGGCAGACCTCAGGGAGATCCCAGAAGGCAGAGTCCTGTTCCAGTTACATACAGTGTATAGAGAGACAGAAACAAGTAGGTGAGCAGGCAGTGGAGGATTTCACTTACAGTAAAACAAGCCATCTCGGGTACATCAGAGACCACAGGAGCAGGGCAGGGCTGAGTGCCTTCACTACCTCATCCCCTGAAACATTATCCATCTATCCATCCATCCATCTATCCCAGCTAGCAGGCAGCAGCAGCACCAGCAGAGGGTTGTCCATGCATTTAAACCAATTCCCTAATCAATCCCACTACACCTAAATGTTCAGGGCAAGGGTGAAACAGTCATACTGCTATCCCACCAACATGTGAGGCAGTTAACCCATTCACTAGTGATGCAGCTATCCCATTTCATTTAGAGTTAATGCTGTGCAAAGCTTGCAAGAGCATGACTCATCTGTAGAGTACCAAGTCCGCACATAGCAGGAAAGCCTTCCAAACAAAGATCAAAAGCAATCAAAAAGAAATTACATGTCACTGTTAGGGAGGGATGTTATTGCTCTGAGTGGTCTGGTGGAACACAACTTGAACCAACCAACTTCGACCGAATTCCAGCATGTGCATTTAGGAAAAATGACTTAAGCCCTTGCTCCTCCATTAGTGAGGGGTAGTTGCCCTTACAAGCTTCTTCACATAGAGATACAATTGTGGGCAAACGCATCAAAAAAAGGAAGAGAGCTTCCTTTGCTGTGAAGCAATCAGTGTGGAAAATCTAAGCCAACTAGTGTTAAATTGCAAACCCTTTGGCCAAACAAGACCTTAATCTAGTGTTCAATAAATATTTTAAGAGACATTACTTTCTAAATATTATACATTTAGGGAAAATGGGAATGACAGTGGTGACAGAGGGGTTGCAGTTCAGTCTTTTGGATGTGGATTTTTTTATTGCCCAATACCCTGGTAGTGGGAAATTGAGGGAAAGCATTTACTGGCTTGTAAAATAGAGCTTTCAAAGGGAGACAGTTTGCAAAGAGAGAAATCGGGATGAGAGAGAAAAGGGACCTTATAATGTGTTAAATTTTTCATTAGATTGTGAATCAATTATGATCATGTACAACTTTTCAAAGATTAATGCATACTGGGTACGGTGCATCTCACCTCCCCCCCCGTACTGTATTAAGTTTTCTTAATACAGTATAAGTTTTAACCTGACAATAGACAAATCAACCCCAGTACAAGTGTCCTTGTGTGAAATGGTTCTCTACCTGTCTCCATTTTCCCTTTACATCTGTCTGTCCCTGTTTGTCTATCTGGCTGTTTCTCCAATTGCCTGGAGGTGAAGGAGGAAGTCAGTGGTAAGGTCTCAGTTGGTCTGGCAACAGACACCCTTATTGGCTGAGTTTTGAGTGGGCTCAACCGTGATGGGCACTACGTTGGAGGCTGGTGAGAAGTCTGAGTCGCTTCGGCCTGACATCTGCCTCTGTGACACGATGTTGTAGATGGCTGTGATGGAGAGAAGGGTGAAAGGGAATGAGTTATGTGTAGATGCCTATAAATCCAGCCAACAGTGGGACATATTGTGATAAGGACAAACAGCATGGCAAAACTGAACAACAACTGTTCTATCCAGACTCCTGGCAGCAGCAAAGGATTCTTTCCATCCTAAACTGGCATCATTATGTCATGTGGCAGTACCAAGTCTCATTTTAGGCATTCCCCAATGCTACAATATGCAATAGATTTTACATTAAAATTGCAATACCTAAATACATATTCTACATTGTGGGTCTTGCTTCTGTGACCCTGCATGCTCATGCTGGCAGCAGAAAATACAATAACGTTACATATTTAGCAGACAAGAGCTGTTCAAACACACAGGTGAACTTCTATGGGGATTTTTTTTAAATTGCAGTTTATCGGTCATCAACATTTGCTTCTTCAATACTTCAATACCTTTCTGAATGCCATTTACCTAAATTTTGGCTTAGATGCCATTGGAAAGGTCAGTTGATCAATTTGAGAGAGGAGAGCAGGACTATTACAAACACCCCTCTGACTTACTGTTGCATACTGCCGCTTTAACTCTAAACTACAGCCAGATGTGGAACAAAACAGTCCTGAAATAAAAACTGCCTATGAAGCAAGAAAGTTTAAAGGAAAACAAGACTCCTGGCTGACTGTGACATGACACGTCAGGTGGTGAAACTATGACTCATTACTATAGACCCTACACAGCACCAGCTGCTGTGCCTATATAGACAATAATCCACCAGGATGACCATCTCTGACCTACGATCTGTCTGCTGCTAATATCTACACATGTGGCGTCTTCTCTGCTCCACTGGGTCTAAAGCTCAGTTCTTACTGGCCTGCTAATGTACTGCTAACTTCCTCTCTTCTCCTCCCTTAATGAGCTAATTAGCAACGTTAGCTCAATGGGGCTTGTTGGTTTGAAGTTCTTATGAATTAGAAATTACTGATAAAGCTGTGGTGTGGGCAGAATGGCTCAAATGGCTCAAGCAGAGGCGTCTGGGAATTGAACATGGGGAATACAAACAGCAAGTGGCACATACTTGCAGACTGATAACCCCTGGAGCAATTGAAGTGGAAGCACCACTCACTGTTGGATTGTCCCTTCAGGCACTCCAGGGGTTGACTCAGTCACAACAATTTCTTTTTTCTCCATGTTACCAAATCTTCAACATCAAATGGACTTGTTAGTGTGGCTATATGCCTCCTCATAGACATTTACTTGAGAAAGCATATCTGTGAACCAAGAATTCATTCTTGAACAGATGCATCTGGTACAGTGGGTCAAAGTGGATTTGTGACCACAAACAAAGACCAATTCTTAGTGGTTTGCTGGTGACTAGCCATCGTCATAGCAGCTCTCACCAGGGCTGATTGTCTGAGTGGTCTTTCAGTATGCCAATTACCCATGCCTTTGACTTTAAAAAGATTCAGGTGGTATTCTTGCCACAGACTGCACATCAGGGCATGGAAAACTGATAACATGGATTTTGCTGCCATCTAGTGGCAGAGGATGGGTGTTGTTATTAAACCATTCAAGTCTGGATGGAAATGTAACACTCAGACAAATCAATATATATATATATATATATATATATATATAAAGCATCATCATAAGATGGCTTAGGAGCTTTAGACATTAGTGCCCTTCAGGATCAAATACACATTCAGTCTATGAATTGATATAAACACAAAAAAATGGCAAGAAATAAGTACAAATGGGAATCTCACCTGTGAGAATGGTCTGGAAAGCCAGCTCCACATTAGATGAGTCTAACGCTGATGTCTCCAGGAAAGATAAGCCATGCTTCTCTGTAAAACACATATGCACATAATGCCAAAAATACGTTATAGCACCGCATTATTTTCAACTTTCATAACTACATTGAGCTGAGGTATACTGTGCTGTTATACTGTACTGGCATTAACACTGCATTCATTCAGGGATTGATATATTCTGCATAATTCTCTCACTCCAGGGTTCTCCCCAGTAATGTAGTAATTTCAACCGCTTCCTGTTTGATTGGTCACTGTGAACTGCTTTGTAATTATAGAACATTTAATGGGTTGTGTGGCAGCTGACTGGTCTGCTCTGTAATGTACAATTACAATCTGATGAAATGCAATGATGTTGCTCACAAAGACAGAGTAAAAAATATAATAGTTTACATTCTGATAAAAAAAAACCTTTGTAAGCAAAGAATATGGTCTGCTGGGATATACAAACAGGTTAAACTACTGTATTACATATATAGATTGGGGCACAGTTAATCTATAATGTAATACATTTTATTCAAATAATAAATTAACTGTTTGCTCTATAAAATAGTGTTTTTTTCCCAAAGCAGACATTTTAATTTGTCATAGTAGGAAATGCTCAGGCGTTACTGTTAACGCTGACTTTGTTCCATTCATGTTTCCCAGTAAGTCGTGACCGTGTGACAGTGATCCAGCATGCATAATACCAAAACTCTGAAACTGAATCTGTTAAATGAAATTAATTTTAAATCATTAATTTTTTATCTTTTACACCTGTGCTTTTCCTACTGTGACATGTCAAAATATCTTCCATGAAAAAGGCCTATAACAAACAGTAAGGACAAATTCCATCAAAAAGTCAAAAACTACGACTATGAAAAAGTATGACTTGGAACTGAGAGACATTTCACATTTGTGAAGATGTAACCAGCAAATATTTGGTGCTTTTACTTGCTGCAACGATTGATTAATTATTTGAGTAGTCGATCGACAGAATATTAATCAGCTATTTTGATAATCAATTAAGATTGTTTAAGTCAATATTCAAGCAAAAATGCAGACCATTTGAAGAATTTGCTGCTTTTCCCTACCTTAATTCTAATCCAGTAGACGTCTTTTGTGCTGAAAAAAACTCTTGTTCACAGGCTCTGTAAATGCTAAACAAACAAAGTGGCTCAGACTGAGCCACACAACACTATTCCAGCCACGATTTGTGTGTCAGGTGACGTTAAATGACTTGCCCACGGACATTCAGCTTCAACTTTCTAGTTTGCCAAGATATGCTGTTGTTGTGATGTTAGCTATAGTAGCAGGAGAGTTGTGAGTATCGTTATCTGGAGCTCGTTTGCTGGCTCTGGAAACCGTCTCGTCCACTCTTAGCTTCACAGCAGCAACAGTAACAATAGTTTGCTAACCCACAACCTAGCTAACGTTAGTTACATTACTTGCTGCGTCGTTGTTCGCTCTATATCATCGTAATTTGTCATGGTATTGGATTTCTCCAGAATCGCATACCCCACCTTTAACATTATAGACAAAACAATACATTTGATAACATCACCTGGGGCTGTAGGAAATTGTAATGGGCATTTTTCAGTGTTTGTGATGCTTTATAGACCATTTGATTAATCGAGAAAATAATCGCAGATTAATTAGTGAAAATAATTGTTAATTGCAGCCCTAAATGATAACCATTATGAAAACTGAAAGCAATAGATCAATCAAATAAATCAATATGTCAATTTACTGGTTCATCAACTACTTGTTTCAGCACTAATCATATATCAGTCATTTTCTCGATTTGTTCTTTCTTTGTAATCTGTACATTCCAATTCCAAAAATAAAATTTTGTATAAAATTATTACTATCATAGGTGACGGGATAATTGTCACACAGTAGCATAAGAGAGACATCAGACTGGTCTGCTGTCGCTGTTGTATTCATTGAGGAGAACCCTTCACAGCGGGCGTAATAATACCCTTTGCATGGACGTGTCCACCACATGGACTTCATGTAAATTAGGTATCATAAATTAGGTCGGTGATATAGAAAAACAAATCAGTACAAACAGAAAGCATTGACAGGTAAAAACTTACTTTACTTATTTAGCAACGAAAATTAATTTCTTTACTCTAATATGGATCAACCGAGCTCATGTATTTGACTTTCTTACAGGCAGTCCTATCAATAGTCATTTACCAGTTAAAGCAGGTGTATCACTGAATCAGACACAAGTCAATAAACTCAAGGTTTAGAGTAAACATGTGGTCCAACCACTCTAAAATAATGAGTGTCAAAAGGTTGACAAAATTTTTCTTAAGTGAAGTGCAAGGCTGAGTGTAAAAAATAAACTTGTTCTGAAACAAAGTTTCAAAATTCTCAGAGGGCTGAGATAAATGGAAGTTTAATTAATTTAAATCAAGTCTTTCTGACCTAGTGCTGTGCTTTCTTACGTGTACTCAAACACATTCAAATCAAGGGTATATACCATTTGGTGGTCACATTTATGTAAAATGCCTTACATTATCACTGTGCAAACACTTCTATCATGGGTGTTCCCAGTAAGAATGAGCGAGCAAGACTGTTTTTAAAAAACAGTTCAAAATTCACTAAAGTGAAAGGAAACTTATGGCAAGAGTATAAGGTTTAATTAAATTCACTGTCTGCAACACATATGACATGTTATGTAGTACTTATGGACCTAATTAAAGTAGCTAGGGTCAGTCCATCTATGCTTATTATCACAGCTTTAACCTGGCGTTAATCTAATGAGGCCTAGAACCTCACAGGCCTATACAGGCTAGATACTGTATGTGCTCATACAACACACACACACACACACACACACACACACACACACACACACACACACACACACACACACACACACAATGCCATCACAGTGACAATACCTGCAAAGGCCTTGGCCTCATCTGTGGGCACCGCCCTTAGGTGGCGGAGATCACTTTTGTTGCCCACTAGCATGATGACTATGTTGCTGTCAGCGTGGTCCTGCAGCTCCTTCAGCCAGCGCTCAGCATTTTCATATGTCAGGTGCTTGGCAATATCATAAACCAAGAGAGCTCCAACTGCTCCACGGTAGTACCTGGACAACATGAGAGGACATGAACATAATATAAATTGGAGTAGAAAACTTTTACTTGTCACAGCCTGTTGATTTCAGGATTCTTTGTGGGTGTGTCACACAGGCTCGGTAGAACAGTGAACACTGTGGTAGAAACTGAGAAATAAAACAGTAAAGCCAAAATATATGAGCTTTGCCTGCAAACATAAAAGATTGACAAATCTCGGGACAGGAACTTGACCAGGAGATGGGGAGGAAGCTGTGATTAACAAAACACTCCTTGCCCCAAGGCAAAAAGGTGCATTTTGTAGCCTTAATCACTTCCGAATATCTCTTTCTAGCTGTTTTAGGAATGATAACGCAGTAATTGATTGATTCTAAATTTAATTAATGGATGGAGGATGGCCCTTGGTTGGAAGTTTATAACCCTTAAACTACAACCCTAGCCATTCATATTGCAGCCAAACCTCAAATGACTGAATAACAGTTTTGACAAACAAAAAAAAAAAAAATGGCACAATGCACACGCATGAGGAAGCAAAAGAGGCACTTTGAAATTCCTGTGCTTAGAATGTAAGAACAAGCTTGTTTTAACCAGCGCATGTGGACCTGTGTGTGTCTGCATGTATGCTAGACTTAATTAAAAAGACCTGCTATTTTCTTCAAGTGAGCATGTGAAGAGGGTACCTCTATAGGAAGCAAGTCTGTGCACAACAGTGCGATGGTGCTTTCACAAAGGCTTCAATGATGTACTGTACTCACGCAGAAGTGATAGCTCGATATCGCTCCTGTCCAGCTGTGTCCCAGATCTGAGCCTTGACGGTCTTGCCTTCTACCTGGATGCTGCGAGTGGCAAACTCCACCCCGATGGTGCTCTTGCTCTCCAGGTTGAACTCATTCCGGGTGAAGCGGGAGAGCAGGTTACTCTTCCCTACACCTGAATCTCCGATCAGC
Organism: Siniperca chuatsi; assembly: GCF_020085105.1. NCBI lineage: Eukaryota > Metazoa > Chordata > Actinopteri > Centrarchiformes > Sinipercidae > Siniperca > Siniperca chuatsi. The sequence goes on along the minus strand of NC_058050.1, from coordinate 6,928,494 downwards.
ACCACTACAAGAAAAAAAAAACGGGGGGGATTTCAGAGAAAGAAAAAGGAATAATCATCATTAGCATAGTGACACTGTGTATTGTAGACTCTACTGCAAACAAAATGTTTTTTCACTTTTGTTTCGGTACAACACAATCTAATTTTCAAGAATGAAAAATATATGTAGAGAATAGACTACACATAATGGTGCTTGAGCAACACAGCATACTTTATGGCTGCAGCTGTAAAGGCAAATTCATGATAGACCTTTGGTGTAACAGTTCATTAAACCAAAGAGAAGTTACACTGAACAAAATGGGCTGCCTTTTTAAATTAATTTTTGATTCTCATTTCTATTAGATAGCCTGCCTCGCCAATGACGCACATGTGTGGCTCCCAGCCAAGGCAGAGCAGAAACTCAGGGGACTCCCACTGAGTATACAAAATATTAGAACCACCTGCTCTTTTCAGGAAATACACACAGACTGAGCACATTAATCCAGGTTAAACCAGTGATTGGCTGCAGATTTCACCCGTCAAATGTACTTCAGTCAGACAGGATTTGACTGGGAAGTTAAATCTGTTTTGTTTTTTTTGTTTGTTTTTTTTATCCTTGAGAGAACTGAGACATAGATTATTCCACAGATATGCTCAGGTCAATTTGTAAGTAACTTGTCCTGTTGTTTTAAGGGCTGTATATAATCTAAAAATTCACTGCAAAATAAACGTTTAGACATCTGCTACTAAAACTGAGCACTCATTCTAGTCTCAGCCAAAACTCTGCTAAAGTTTGTGCAAATGCCAAGCACAAAATGCAGTGGTACCTCAAGTTATAGCTAAACCTTCCTCCAAATTGTTTTAGTTTCCAAACAGAGCATAAAAATCCCTAAAATCTGCTAACATCCCTAATGATGACTATACAAAAAAGCCTTGTTTTGATTTACATACAAACTTCAGTGGAGTTTTTACTAACATTGGGTGAGAGAAGTAAATTACTACATTTACAATTTAGAGTGAGCTATTCCTTTATTGCTTAGTGTGTGATCATGATGATAAAAACAGAGGCTTTAATGCTGTGTCTCCTCTGCCTGGATCTTCTCCTAAAATGTACTTAAAACAGGTTTTATTTGGGTGAGTGTTTGTCAGAAAATTACTTCCACAATTGTCAGGTGAGTCAGTCTGTCAAAAGGAACCTACCATACCAGCACACCACACTGCTATTAGGAAATAGGAACTTGTTATGGAATGTTGAAACTGAATTAACAAACCGACCACTGTGTCTACACTTGCATTTAAGCAATGCTGCTCATTCTCAAGGGAAACTGTATATCAAAGTTTGTCAGTGTTACTATAGTGTAACAGACACAAGTAGAAACATGTCCACATTAAGGCCTGGCTTATTTAGACTTTGAGATAATGAAAATATGGTAAACCTATGGGGACTACACATCCCAACAGTGTGGATCTCCTACACGCCAAAAAAGGTTAACACTGTCATTCTCCAGTTAATCTGACACAAAAGAACTTGGGCGGAGGACAAAAATCATTATGCAACCACTTCCAGGTCCTCTGCCATCAGAAAATGACTGCATTACACACCCATTCACTAACCTATTGTTGGGTTTGCATTCTTCATCTGAAAAGATATGACAGCTCTCTATTATATTATACAACCCTGCACCCAGTGTAGCCTAGCCTATGACTGTCTGAATGTAGGGATGAAGAATGAAACAAAATAATACTGACAATCTGAGCCCAGTTCAGTGAGATTAATTGATATACTGATATCTCCTGAATCTCTATAAACCGAACAAAAGCTCATACTTTCCATTTATGTGAAACTAAAGCAGTGTATAATGTTGGCAATCTAAAAGAGATACCTTGTAGTAGGATGATTATTTTCTTATCATATATATATATATATATCCACTGAAAGAAGCAGATGCCATTAACATAATTCACTCAGTTGGGTAGTGAAATGTGCTTTTAATCCAAAAAGAGATGTCTTGGGAGAAAGACCAGAAGTGAAGCGGTTAGTATGAGAGTGAAAAGTTTCTTTAAAAAATACCCAGTATTAAGGCTCATGCATATCACCAAAATGACTATGAGCAGTACAAGGGCAGAAGTACGGCTTCAGCAGGATGACTTCCTGTGCTGATGTCTCCATTTGTAGGAAAAGGTTTATGTGACTCATTAAGAGCTCACCCAACTTGACTCATGCCATTCAAACAGCAAGGGACAAAAAGAGGCCATAACAATAATGTTAGCTCTTTCCTGGTTTAAGTGAAAGACTGAATGGCAGCGGATACCTTATCAGTGTCCTTGCACTGCTGCGCATGATTCAGACAACTTTGCTATTTGGTCACCAGAAATAATGTAATTTTATCTGAGAGTGAGTGAGCCAGCGAGCAAATCTCATCTTCTCTATGCTCAGGGACAGCGCTTCTCTGTGGCCACACACACAGACTTCATGCAGGTATTTCCAGTTTGACCACACATGCATGTTTAGTGTTCTATATTTGAACAGACCATTGGCACTTCATTTCCCCTTGCTTATGACAAGGGACAATTATGAACTGACTCTGTTTGTACTAGATAGCCATATGGGAACAATCACTTCTCCCCCCCCCCCATTACAGTATCTTCTACACCAGATGACACATTGTGGGATAGTGTTTCTGCATATTATGGAGACTGTTAAAAATATCTGGTCACCAGACAAGCCTGCTGATATCTCTAAAGGAGGCTTATAATTAAAAAAAAAAAAAAGTTTCAACAACTTGACAACTGTTAATTATTGAAGTTAAGGGGGTGTAATAATTGGAGCAAGTGATATCTGTTATTGAAAAAATAAGAAGAGACTGTTTTCCCAAGTGCCAAGACCCGTATGTACATTCAAACTACAAACACGAGTGATTTCCGGTAAAACAGTTCTCAGGTACAAAACTAATGGACCAAACTCTATTTATTCTCCAAGCAAGTCTGGATGGAGGCTGTTTTGATTTGTTGTCCTGCCACAGTTTATAACCCCCAACTCCGCATCCTAATATGATTGCATCATCGGCCTGCAAGATGATTTTGACTCTACCGCAGATGCTACTTAACGTATATAAAAGTCCTTTTTAGCTGCCTGACAATATTGCAATCGTGTGGTTGAGCGGTTATAATACCATGTCAACTAAAAACAATCAAAGCTACAGCCCACAGCAGGTGCCTTTGTCTCTAGGTCTGATAAATGTCGTCTTACACCTTGTTGTTAGGCATGCGGGTCAACACCTCGGCATCAAATTACACTTGCTTACAGGTGAAGTCTTGGTGTCGAAAATGAGCTAACTAGCTAAAATATAAACAGCGACTCACCTTTAAAAAGATAGTCATATTCGTCTTCTCTGTTAGTCATAGCTTCTCCTCTTCGGTGACTCTACGTATTTAATCGAAGTCGAACAAACTTCTGGTGTAACGTTATTCAGCTACTTCGAGACAGACAGACCACCGTTCACGACTTTAGCCTCACACGAAAGACGGTCAATTCTCACTCCGACGACAACAACGCTGAATCACTGTCAAAGTAGAAGAATGTGACACTGCTGTTGTTATCAAGCATAAACAATTCCAACAGCAACTGGTAGCTGAAAAAGTTTCGCCTCTTCTTCCTCACTCTCTGTCAATTGCCATTACAGAGGCTGCGACGTAACGGCAGTTTCTTTGTCCCGCCCCTTGTTTGCTCCTACTGGTCAATAGCGGTTCGACACCTGTCACGAGCATTGACGTGATTGGTCCGCTGTGCTGTCGTTAATGATTTGACCGCTGGTCGTTACTTAGATGACGTCTGCGGCCCCAAGCCTCAACAGGTAATATCAAGCTTCAGGCTATTTAGCAGCAGCAGCAGCAGCAGCAAAGCCCAGCTGGCAAACAGTGGTATCACAAATATCTCACTGCAACACGTGTCACTGCAGCCTAACAGTACAGACACAGTGATATAACACAGTATGGAGAATTTGAAGCCTATTATTCTGTTTGGGGTCCATGGAAGTAATGGTAGTGGTACATGGTAGTAAACTGAATATCTTTGGGTTTTGGTCTGACAAAAAAAAGACATTTGAAGATGACACCTTTCACTCTGGGAAATCCGCCATTTTTCACAATTTTTGACATTTAACAAACAAAACAAGGGTTTCTTAAATTTCTCCCTCTTTTTTCTCCTCTTTCTATGGGGGCAAAAAATTCAAGGTGAACCACAGGTACAGTATACACAGTCTATGACACATACAGTACCTGCACTTCAAATGTTAAAGTGTTAATCTATATGTCAAGTACTCTGTCACACCTGGTGCCTGCAATTAGAAGCCAAGTAACAAGTTTGGTGGCATATCCTTATGACTGTGCAAAAGCATAAGAGGCATTTTTTTAAAATAAAACTTTATTGAGAGAACAATTTGCTGGTTTGGATTTGGTACTTCAAAAACAGGTTGACAATGTATAAGATATCACAGTCTTTGAAATCGCCCTACCCTACTCCAAACAGCACAAAAGTCAGCAGTCCTACTTCTTTGAAGAAGGTTTTTTTTACGTCAGTCGAAAATATTTTACTATAGGTGCAGTACCAAAACAGATGCAAAAGTAAGCACAAAGTCTCTAACAGAGTCCAGCTTACTTACTTTGACAAAAATATTTTAAATGTAACATCTTACTTTCATTAAAAGAAATAATATCAGAATAATATTAGAATCTATGATACAGATCCTGAAATGTGGGATATAAATGCATGAGATATAAACAAAGGTACCATATTTATTATCCAGATAATCAATTCTATTTATTAAATTGATTATAGAGTAAAAGGTGAATACATAGTCTAAACAGTAATTGTATACATTATATTACAGTTACAGTTTTTGGTATTTCCCACAATTTAACACTTGACAGAATAGGAAAGTTTCTGAAACAGCTTTCAGCCTTTAAACACATCAATAAAATGAGATTTCCCTGCAGGTTTTACTCGCTGTTGTCATATTGTGGTCAGGGAGGAACTTTCATCATATCATACATGGATAACACAGAACAGCTGACATCCGGTGTTTGGTAAAAGGCCATCATTGGTTCAACTTTCTCTGTCTCTATCAGGCAATCCACTAATTTCCCATAAAACCGACAGCTGGTTTGATTTTACTGTTATTAAATTTGCAGCAGGAAGGTTTTATTATATTTCCTCAGCCCTTTAAAGAGGTGCACTCATTCATTACATGCATCATCATTCTGGCCGGGTTGAGCCAACATTAATTGGGCCACTTAATTATCGCAGCACAGTCAGAGGAAAATTATGCTTAAAAAGGTTGTCCACCCCTGACCTTTTCTGTCAGACGGAGGTGCTACTGTATACGTCTAAAACTCATTTCTGGTTTTTCTCAGAACTTTTTCTACATCAATGCGTCCTTATATCTTTTAATGTTATTTGTCAGACCTCATTATTGATTTCCCTGTAAGGTTATATGAACCTCTGATGTAGCTAAGCATTTGATCTGAAACAGTTTGAGAAAGGAAGGCCTGGATCAGAAACAGACCTTGGCCAAATAATGGTTTAATACTTGACTGTGACTCATAAAATAATACAGTATTTCCCAGAGAGTTGAGCTCACCATATAAATTATTTATTATTTATATATATATATATATATATATATATATATATATGTATTATTATTATTTGTCAGTTAAATAGTGAGTATGTGTGTGAGTGTGTGTGTGTGTGTGTGTGTGTGTGTGTGTGTGTGTGTGTGTTATTGTGATTGAAAACTAGCATTTTACTTGAACTGAATCACTGCTGAGGTGGTAATCAATAATCCTTAATCACAGCTGACATTTTGACTTGCCATAGTAGGAAAAACACAGGTGTTACTAATAACAATAACAATGGCTCTGTTCTATTCAAGTTTTCCAGTGAGCTATGACAGCGTGACAGCATGCACCAGGACCCTGAAACCAAAGCAGCTAAATGGAATTCAGCCATCATTCATTTTATTATTTACACCTGTGACATGTCAAAATGTCCTCTGTGAAAAAGGCCTATCTTTTGTTATAAGACACAAATATAAGACAGTAGGCCAGCTGTCTCATAAATTGTTTATTCCTCAACAGAAATGAAATCAGACTCATCCTAGATCATAAGCTGGATCACATGCACAGCAGTGACAGCAAGACTCACAGTCCGTAGATACATATTCGCCAAACCAAACTGTTGACTCGTTGAAGAAAACAACAGTCAAGTGTCACTTACATTTAAAACATCACACATGCCATGATATGCCTATGTTACTCCAATTCTCTGCATGAATTATAAATATATCATCTTACAGGTAACACAGTTAAGTGTTTAACTTTTGACCTATGTTCAATAGTCATCAGGGACTCTTAAAAGATTGATGTTGGTCTCCCCCTACTTTCATTCACATATATGAATCATCTTTTGAATACATCATGCCACCATGCAGCTTGTTCAACTTGCAAATCAGTCATTTCAAAGTGCCATCACTTAAGCTAGGACCATTAATATTGGCACCCATGGTTGCCGTGTCGCCCGCCTCTCTTCAAGCCCTAGCACAGGGTTGTGGATGAAGGAGTAATTCACCTCTCACCCACCCTGAGGCCCCCTGGGCTCCTGAAGGACCTTGTGCTCAGATGTTCCTGCAGCAGGGTTTCTTCTCCTCTGTGTTTTCTGCTCTGGAGCTGTTCAAGGACACAGCACTGATAGAGCCCCGGACCACTTCCTTACTGCTCACCTTCCTGTGAATCTCTGTGGCAGAAAATTAAAATATATTATACATTTACATTATGCTAGAATAGAAAGAAGCAGTGTTCCCAGGCTTTGAGATGAAAAAGTAGCATAAGTACTACAGTACCAAATCAAAGGACATTTAAGGACATTCCAGACTTCCATGATGCACAAAAGTTGATTAGAGAAGGACAGCAATGATTCAAACTAAATAAAAAGGTAAAGTTGTTCATTTCCAACTAAAAACAACCAGAGATATTTCCTCCCAAAGCAGTCAATCAAATGGCTGCATCGGGACTACCAAAAGTCATTTTATGCTGACCTTTTCCGGACCTAGACTTTCTCCAAACCTCCATAAGCTGAGGAGATGGAGGTCTGGATATGTGAGGTTAAATTCAGGGTCACAGGGTGGAGCCTTATCCCAGCATGTTTATGGGAAAATATGTGTGTCCAGTCCACATCATTTATATGTCTTTGGGGGGTAAGGCAGTCAACAATGCCACCCACACAGTTCATAAACTGTGACAACCTTACTGTATTGGTAAAAAGAACATGCTTCTCGTTATGCTTCTCGTATCTCTCTCAGATCTCTGCGTAACAGTTTTTAAGAAAGCAGAAAAAACTTAAATACATTAAAATTAATGAATTACCTGCTAGGACATTGCTGAATGCTGCCTCCACATTAGTTGACTCCAAAGCAGAGGTCTCCAGAAACATAAGACCATTCTTTTCTAGATAATACAAATAAGCTATGTTAGTTATTTTATATATGTTATTTAATAAAAAGTAATGTTTTAGCTAGTGTCACTTTAAAGCTACATTCCCCAAATCACAAAATTTCACTGACAATCTTCTCATTTATAATCCTCAAAGAAATGGGGGATTTGGGGAGCAGTACTGGGCCCTGTAATAACATCACGTAATATATCTTTAATCACCGATTAGAATCAACAACAAGAATTTAGAGTCACTTTTATCACCATGAAGAATCAATGAATAGGAAAATGACTTGATTTTGTGCAGAGACACATTGACAGGTCACACAGTTTGGTGAGCAGACTAATTCTCTACAACCATCATAAATTCAGTTTCCACTAACCTATTATGAACGATGAACATACAAATCATATGCAGTGACTTTCAACACAGAGGTAACTCTTGTTGACTTTGTACCTGCAAAGTCTTTAGCCTCCTCATTGGGCACAGATCTCTCTGACTCAAGGTCAGTCTTGTTGCCCACCAGCATGACCACAATGTGGGGGTCAGCGTGGTCATACAGCTCCTTCAGCCAGCGCTCCACACTCTCATAAGTGAGGTGTTTGGTGATGTCATAGACCAGCAGGGCTCCCACAGCACCTCTGTAATACCTGTTCAGGGGAGATTGACTTCACAGTTAGGCTACACCTTATGTGACATTGAGGTGTCTTTTTTTTCCATAATGCTAGTGTGGTACTGCCTGTATTGTTACAGTAACTGAAGGTTAACAATCTACACCCTCACACTAAAACCTGTAATAACTGATTTTTTGGCCACTTGGGTGCAGCGGAAAAAAGCTATAAACACAACATTTATGTATTTTTAAGTTGATATGGGCACCTATTTACACATTCAGTGATGGTTTTGGCCAACTGATGAATTTAAGTCCGATATTTGCTGTCCTTTTATCTCTGTTTTGGTCTCCACCAACTCCTGAGAGAAATATCTGGCTCTTTAGCTGATAAGTGCCCCACTATGTTCACTAGCTAGACGCTAACTTTGTCTGTCTGTCGTTTGGTGCTGAGCAGCTAGCATACAGTGGGTTTTTAGCTACTGCGGCAGAAAACAACTCTATGAGAGCATTGACATCGAACCAAAGCAGTAAAGTTGTGGGTTGGAAAACCAAAACAATGAATTGAAAGATGGCATGAAGCTCTGCAGAGCTGAGGGGAACTGCAGAGTCTGGTGATAATTCTCTGTGGGAAACTGTGGGTTCATCACTCTTAGTGATGTTTCTCCTGCTGTCAATTGGAAAAAATGTAATGACTGACGATTGCTCTGAAGTCATGAACAAATCAATACTTCCTTCACAATTACATTTCTGCTCCCCTCTTCCAGTAGCATAATTAACTCCACTTTAATAGGTTTTAGCTGCTTGTTACAGCACAAATGGGGAATTCCATGGGAGTGAGAATTTGCATTCTGGAATAAGTCGGCAAGTAATTACTCAAAAAGCCAAGCTGTCAGAAAAGAGCTAAGCCAGCGGTGTAGCATATCCTCAGATTTGTCCATGTCTTAAAAATAACATTTACATGGTTCTATTGTTTTAAAACCAGTTTCCACACTATTAATCCTTCTAGTTTAATTTAAAAAAGAATAAATCAGGAGCACCCTCAGATAGAACAGAGACCTGCTGCTGGCTGAGTGTTCAAACAAAGGTCTCTGCTCTAACCAATTGGATTTTGTAACCTGTGTGCCAGTTGGACTCTGACAGGAGATGAGAATGTGCTGGTTGTTTTTCAGGTAATGTGGGAGGAAACTGAGGATAACTGCCTGTCCTTGCGTGTGTTTTGGCTGATAACAGCACCACCTTAAGATGCCGACATACAGGTTGCTCAACAACCACGGAGCAAGAAAACAAGCATGAAATGTGTATTTAAAAAACTGTCTGCTGTTTGCTTTCTGTGTGCCTGCTTAGTAAAAGTGCAATATTCAAAACAGTGCATCTGCTAGCACACCCTACATTTATGTTACTTTAGTACTAATTCATAACACATAAGGGAAATGCACAAATTGTTACTGAAAGTTGCATTAGGCGGGTTCTTTATGAACAAACACTTATATTAGTCACAAAGGAATGATGCAATGTGAACCATCAGATTTTTAGGCTTAGTTACCTAGTGTTGCATTAGCCCATTGACAAGTTGGACACAAAATCGTTTCCAATAGAGAACGAAGCAGTTGTGCATATAGAGATCATACGATTTACCAGTGATGGCTGTACCTATTATTTGAAATTGTTCTGCTACTTGCTACTTAAAGGAATAGCTCAACATTTTGGGAAATATGGTTATTCGCTTTCTTGCCGAGAGTTGATGAGAAGATTAAATATGTAAATATGAAGCTACAGCCAGCAGCAGGTTAGTTTAGCTTAGCATAAAGACTGGAAACAGGGGGAAAACATTTAGCCTGGCTCTGTCAAAAGGTTGGTTGGCTGTTGCGTCATATTTAGTGTACAGACTTGAGGGTGGTATCGATCTAACTCTCGGCAGGAAAGCCAGTAAGTGTATTTCCCTGAATGTGGACATATACTTTAATGCATTAGAGTTGATTGATACTGAAATTCTTTCCCATGATGTATTTATTTGTCTTAACCTGTTTGTAACACAGCCACAATGCAGCTTAATGGCATTTTGTACTTCAACATTAACACAGCTAGAAATCATTGTGGAATACAAAGAGATGTCAATTTCTTTACTGACAGTAGGGTCATGAAATAAAACAACCACAATACATGTTGCAATTTAAATAAGGGGCTCTCTGGCTCTTTACATTACCATTTGTATTCATTGAACTGGAAGGAACAAGGTCACAACCTCTCTTTTTGGGTTGGTGTAGGTAATCAGTAAGTGAACTGAACTAGACTAAAAATGTAATATTTAATCATAAAACAACTGCAGGAATGCATTGAAAATCTGCTGAAAAGCAATGTGGATTTGGGCAACAATACCCAGACATAATAAATACAGTGTGTATTTGAGTATCAATACACATGTATATACTAATGGATCTATAAAAGCTGTGATGGGTCTTGACACTCACGCAGAAGTGATGGCCCGGTATCGCTCCAGCCCAGCCGTGTCCCAGATCTGGGCCTTGATGGTGAAGCCACTGAGCTGCACTGTCCGTGTGCTGAACTCCACCCCAATGGTAGTGCGACTGTCATGGCTGAACTCGTTTTTGGTGAAACGGGACAGCAGATTGCTCTTTCCTACACCGGATTCTCCTATCAGAACCACTGCAGAGGACAAAAAACATAGAAAATGCAAGTGTTTTAATTAGAGTTCAGTTTTTTAGGTTTGGTTGTTGCTAAACTAAATCCAGTATTTCTTGGATAAAGGAGACAAAACCCATATTCACAGAACCAATCCTGTGACGTCTACTTCATCCTTTACAGCCCTTCTTAATTGAAGCCTTTAGTCTAGGTGTGTCTTTCTTGGTTTCCATAAATCCTCAGTCTTAGCTGTGTAAGACTGGGGATAGTTACACCATTAGGGACACGATGTCCTCTTTTAAAAACAGAATCACACCATGGTAAATAAGTTAATTGTTTTAACTCAAGCATGCAGAGCAAATAATGCAGAGAGAGGACACGTTGAGTAAAATACTGGGGAACAATGTTGGCCGAAAGCAGAAAAAAACTGAGTATTGATTGGTAAAGAGATAGCCGAGGATCTTGTGGGACTGTAGGCTATCTCAGCATGCACCGGTGAGATCAATTCTAAAAGCGAGGAGTGAAGGTGACAAGTGAAGGAAGCAAAGTACAGTGATTGAAACCTTCACCAGTTGGGGCAGAGATGTGGTTGCAGAAGTGGAGGCCTTTACAATAGACATTTTGAAGAATATTCTTTTAGTTTTCTTTCACTGGGGGTATCTATGTTTTTCTCTAATTTTCAAAAAATTGGTTTAGAGCATTGTTTTCATTTATCATTAAAGCTGTGCAGCACAATGATCTGAAATCTTTGGTCAGTCATGCCTCACTCGTGGTATGATGTTTAAGAAACCTATTTCAACAAAACTGAAGAATAAATTTACTGTAATTTGTATCTTCTTTCACATGTGTCAACTTTTCCAGAGGGGGAGGACACACACCCTTTGTTGAAAACTGAGAACCTTTGAGATAAAAACCTCTCACAAGTGAACCTTTGTTTTTGGGAAATAAAACTGTCTCTAAGAGCATAAGGTGATTCCAAATCAGGTGGAACAAGTTGAACTGCTTCTTCCATTTATCTTGGTCAGAGGAACCTAACTACTGGGTAAACAGGACAAGAAATAACACAGACACCCCCTCTGTACATTTCAGTGACTAATGTTTGGGTTTCAGTTGTTGGCAGCTGACTCAGAGAGAAAAAAGGCTTGGCTTAATTGGCACAGATAGAAAGGTATGACCACACTACAAAAACAGTCACAGCTTATTGCTGAGGCGTGTGAGTTTGTGAACACTGAGATGATAATCCAGGTTCTTGTGACATCTCCACAGCAATTAAATATGGCGTTAGAGTGTGATGGGAGCTAAAAGAATAGTTGGACATTTTAGGAAAAACACGTATTTGCTTTCTTGCCGAGAGTTAGATGAGAAGATTGATACCACTCTCATGTCTGTAGATTAAATATGATGGTACAGTCTGCAGCTGTTTAGCTTAGCTTAGCATAAAGACTGGAAGCAGGGGGAAACAGCTAGCCTATCTCAGTCCGAAGGTAAAAAAAGATCCACCTACCAACAAAAGTAATTAATTAGCACAACATATCTAGTTTGTTAAATCCCTACAAAAAATAAAATGTAAAAACAAAAATTTGCAGTTTTGCACATTTTGTACGGATTAAACAAACAAGATATTACGTGTTAATTAGTGAGCTTTACAGGTTTGGGTAGGGTAGGTGGATCTTTTTTTACCTTTTGGGCAGCTAGCTATTCAACGTTCACATGTAAGTTGTATCGATCTTCTGGGGCGCTTTACACATTACACAGTTTTCTAGGACACAATTTGACTGAAAAGGACTGACATCTACCTAGATGATTTTCAGAGAATACAGGAGTTACTATAAACTCAAAATTATGTGGGTTAAAAACTTTTATCAACAGAATAATCAAGATTTTATCATTTGGACATATATTGAACTTTGCTATGCCACAATGACACAAACTTTCTAGAGACAGTGGAAAGATGGTTCAAACTCTTTCAACAACAGAGACTGTCAGTGGTGGAAAGTAACTACGTATATTTACTCCAGTACTGTACTTAAAGGAGCAGTGTGTAGGATTTAGTGGCATCTAGCTGTGAATTGCAGTTTTCAACCATTTGAATACCACTCGCCTCACCCTCCCCTTCCAAGTGTGTAGGAGAAACTATGGTGGCCGCGAAACTGTGCACTAATTATGCACTAATGAAAACATACTTATGAATATTATATTCCATTTCTGCCAATAGCTCCTTCTAAATGTTACTCACTGGACCATTAAGTACAATTTTGAATTACTTTTGTATTTTATTTTGATGATACTTTATACTTCTACATTTCAGAGGGAAATATTGTACTTTTTAATCCACTACACATATCTAACAGCTGTAGTTATGAGTTATTTTGCAGTTCAAGATTTTATATGTAAAACATATGATCAGTTTAAAAATATGCATTTTTATAGATTAAAATACCCAACAGTTGAAGTTGTTAAAGTTACCTCCACCTGACAACATTAAAATGCAGTTTACATTAACACATTAATGATTCAGTAATAATATTTTCATAATGAGTCCTTTTACTTTTGATACTTAAAGTACATTTTGCTTCTAATACTTTTACTGAGAGATTTTGAATGCAGGGCTTTTACTTGTAATAGAGTATTTTTTTCATTTTGGTATTATTACTTTGGGAAAGCACCTGAATACTTCTACCACTGTTGACTGTTGAGGAAACAATCTCACTACACGGTCCATTTAGCAACTGTTTGGGAGCTTTCAATCATATCACATGATCTTCATCTGCTGATGAAGATCATGTGATATGATTTAAAGTTACAGAACAATTACTTAAATTAACCTTTTAGTGAGACAGTTTTCTTTTACAAGCTTGAGAATGAACTTTGAACCTCAACTTTTAAGCCAACATGGACATGAAGTCCTTAAAATGCTCCAAATAAATGCAAATTTGAACATCAACAATTGGGTGAAAGCATTGAAAGCGCCAGAACAGCTACTAAATGGACCTTGTGGTTGAGATTGTTTTCTCAACCTCTGTTTCCAAAGCCTAGAATGAAATTCAATTTGAGTTTACAAATCACTTGTTCACTATTCACTAGTCACAGAACCACAGATATAAAATGCTGGCACGTTTTTCCTGAACACCTGCTGACTCCCATATCGGTACACACAAATGACTTGGCCCCAGTTCCTGACTTATAGAATATTTAACCTGAAATCTAAGCTTGTGGCAAGCTTGCTCTACTTTTGCTTGTTTTAGGTAATTGTTCACTCTGCAGCCAGATCACTGTACTGCTTTTTTCTCTCTCCAGTGTGTGAGGTGAGAATGCCTGATATCCCCCTCTTCTCCTCCACTACTGAATAACTTCTTATTCAAACAATATCCCTGGTTTCTATGGCGATACAGGACAAAAGGCCTTCAAGCTCTCCAGCGGCCTGGTTTGTTGATTCTGAGGAAGCTGGGAAGAACTTGATGCGTTGCATTTTGTTTGTTTTCATGACCTTCAGGACTGGAAATGTAACTACTGTTACTACTGCTTACTGCCCTGAAATCCTGGTGGAAATTAAAAACGACTTAGGAGTATATTCAACAGAGCAAAGTTTCATTCTAACACGCTACATATTTGTTCATATTTAATGGTCAATATTAAAACTAATTATAGTTTTGAAAATGTGCATTATTGTATGAATATATGTGTATTAGCTAACTTTAAATACCTAGTTACCTAATTTTATGCAATAGTACAAAGAGTTTTTGGCTAAATTAAAGGTCCAGTAGCAATACTTTGAAAAAATTATTGCTAGCATAACATAAACTCACTACTGCAGTGTTCTTCCACAATGTGCCCATGTATAGTATGTAGAGGGTCGAGAGTTGCAGGCTTATATTCCAAGCAAAATCTATAGAATTTCCAGTCTTTATGCTATGCTAAGCTAAGCTAAGCCGCTGCTGGCTGTAGCTTCAAAATTACTATACAGACATAAGAGTATCAATCTTCTTATCTAAGTATATTTCTATTTTCTTATCCAAATCGAATGTCTGAGGGTAAAGGGTATCATATGCTGTACAGATTGTAAAGCTCCTCCCTTTTAAAGGGATTATTTTGTGGCGTTTCTGCCTACAGTTCTAATAATTTTGATTAGATTTGATTCAACTTTATTGTCATTACACATATACAAGTACAAGGCAACGAAATGCAGTTTAGGTCTAACCAGAAGTGCAATAAGCAAGTGCAGGATATAAAGTATGAGCATAAATGCAGGATAGAGCAATATTATGAAAATATTTTACAAGTGGTACTATGGACATTATATACAGATGGCATTACTATAAACAGAAGTATACTGATGGATATGTACAATAATGAATTGGACTGGGCAGAACAGTAGTGCAATGAATATTAAGTAATGCAAATTATGGACAGAAATAGTTAACAGTGTAGTAGATGAGTTATTGCAGTATTCAGTAAATAGTACCGGAGTGCAAATATATATAATAGTTGACAGTGTAGAGACAAACAGGAAATGTGGGGGGAGAGAGGGGTATGACATGCAGCAAAGGTCCAGGTGGAAATTTGTTATGTGTGATTTTGTGCAATATGAATAAAATTGACTTGACTGTCGTCTCATTTTGCAGTGGAACTTGTTAATACAGTAAGTGATGCTAGTTGATGTTTTGGACACAGTTACTTTGGCTTTACCATTCACCTGCAGTCCCTTTTATCAACATAGCACTTTTGTACCCAAATGTCAAATCACTGTACCGGAACCAAATCACCTTTCTGAATGACTTTTACTTATCTCGCACATCTGTTAAGAGCCATCTGGTACCTTAACCAGCTGCATATAAGAAATGATTATTATGCCAAGTAGGTTGAGTGCAGAATGAGTGAGTAGCACAAGGTGCAACTTTTCAAAGAACAAAGCATAATTCAAGTCCAGTGCAGATGCACTGACAACACTTTTGTAGACTGGATTTTTTGAAAACTACTATATGAGTGATGTACTTTGCCTTTTGGCACTGATATGCTGCTTTAAACCAGACACTCTGTATTACAATGTTGTTTTGCATCGAATGCTACAGATAAGCAGGAATTAAAGTACACATCCTGGTTTCAACAATAGCCTGTACTATGCATGCTTCTTGCTTAGTTACCCAGGGACAATAGTGTTGAACTGGTAATGTGATTGTAGTGTCACTCAACTTTGTAATAATGCAACTCACCTGAAGTGTTTTGAGACTTGCAAAATACCTACATACAATATTTACCTAAACAGCTGACTGAACTGCTAACACCCAGACACATAGGTTCAGGCTATTAGGTGTCTAAGCTGTTTATTACTAATAATCTTTTGCACATGATCCTGTCTGTAGAAATCTAGAAAAATCCTAGAAAATGTTAATAAGAGGGCATGTTAATAATAAACAAGGAAGTATAATTTGAAGGACAAAAGAACATTACAAAATAACACCTTTCAAAGACTTTAGGGATGTGCCTGGAGATCAAATCAAGTAAGCAGGAGAACATGTACTCACCCTTAAAGACAAAGTTGTAAGCCTCATCTGACCCCATATTCTGTCCATTCAATGTTGCCGCCCCACAGTTAACTGCCGTGTCTCCAACACTCAGACTGATTGCAGGATGTAAGATGACACTGACTCACACCACAACTAGCCTGCCCCTCAGATCCTCAGGCTTCAGGAAAGAAAATGGCTGCAAAAATGTTTTGACACATGAATGCCAGTCACCAGCTTTTTGCCCTTCACTACCCTTCCCTATCTGAGTTAATAGAAAGCTGGCTTGTTTGAACAAGACATGCTGAGTGTGTCCAGGTTGTTCTGCTGCAGCAGGAGGGGTTTGTGTCAGGGAGTGGTGGGGCAGCAGCAGAGGTGTGTCTTAGTAATGGAGTCAGTGCAGGGCAGGTTGGGCAGGTGGGGCAACAAGCAGGTACAGCTAAGAGGGACTGTCAGGCACCTCCTGCTGGACCAATCAAATAACTGCATGTACGAAGCAGGAAGCAAGTCTTGCTTCATCACTACAAGGGGAAACCACCCTGAAACAGAGATTACATAGTATTTCTAAAATATTGCACAGCAATGTTTTGGTTTGTATATTTTCATCAGTCTCTTCTTAAGCTGAACATCAGAGAAAATGACAAAACAGCACCTTGGAACCACCCATGCTGGTTTTAGTGGAATGTGTGCACATACATGCATGATACATACTGATATTTCTGTCTGCTTCTGCCAATAAAGACCAATTAAATTTTTCTTCTTTGTCATATTTAGTGGGAATGCTGATAAAGCACTCCCACTAAATCTTTATTTTTCTTAACTTTTAATAACTTTTTTATTCTTCTTCCATACGTTTTTTTTTTTTGCATCATTTCAACCCCTGCATACTTTCAGCTACAGAAACCATTCTACAGAAACTATCAAAATGTTGAGCTCGTTATGGACATGTGTGCTTGTATTTGGTCTTTTTTATACCTTTTATACTTGCTTTTGTTTTTAAATTTACAATGTTAAGTCAATGGAGCAATCCTCAAATTCTCTTCAAACATGATCCACTTTGAAATGCTACTACTTCTGCATACTTTAGTTACAGACGTCATTTAAACTTTAAACTGGTCACAAGACTTTCAATTATTACATTTGTATCCAGCTTTTCGATATGTTTTACAGTTTTTAAATTATCACAGTTTAAGTTTTATGCTTTTTTCAGTCCTTTTCTTTTTTAATTTATAATGGGTGTGTATTTGGGTGAGCTAGAATGGATGATATCATCACTTGTTCTCATGTCCACAATTTTCACTCTTCATACACAATTTCTACATCAATTAGTAGAAAAACTTGTTTTGGTTCAGATAATGTAATAATTTAAGCCATAGGACATACAGTTTTTGAATGATCTGCCTCAAAGCACCAAGAGAACCCTTCAACTGTCTCATTGACTGTAATGTTATTTTACCTCTCACAGTCTCAGGCAAAAACACCAATGTGCCAAATTTTGAAACTGTGATTTCTTATTTTTAACTTTATCCACACCGATTTTACATCTAAATGTTTACCAATGCCTTCCGATGATGATGGTGAGGTTATTTCACCAATATGCTTCATGGTGTCTTCTTTGAAGGGAAGTTTTACAGGGCTCTCTCTATCTCTGAGCACTTTCAGGCATGTTCCTTATCATTGAATGTTGTACATTGTAGGAGGAAGTGCATCTCTATCTCAATCTCACCTATCGAACAGTGACCACATATTCTGCTTTCTTTTGGTTGCCATGATTTTTTGTGTCTTCCTTTTTCGATTGGCAGTTTGTGGTCACTGAGCCTGTACTTTTAGTACAGGCTCAGTGACGTTTAGGATCTGTCTCTGCTTTCTATCTCTGACAGTAGAGAAATATTCTGCCAATTCGTAATCTCTTTATAGGGCCAGAAAACATACTGATCTACTTTGGCTTTTAGTTTCTTCTTCTTTCCAATGTTCCAAATAGGTTTCTTTACATTGCGTTATTATTTGGTTTATTCTGATTGGTGTTTGGGAAGCCGTGTTGATGTGAGACTGGTCAGAGTGCGTCTGAGAGGGGGCAGTTAGTCTCATCACCAACTGACATAGGGGACTCTTTTCTGGGCTCAGCTCGGGTTTGGAGGGCTTTGGAATGGTCCCTCTTTTCACTCTTCCTGTCTGTCTGTCTCCTCTTCAACAAACTCAATATCTACTACTCCTGCATCCATTTAGGTACAGAAACCATTCAAATATCAAAATGTTACACTCTTTAAGGACATATGTGCTATGATCCAGCTATTTACTACCTTTTATACTTGTTAAAATATTAAGTGTGTCTTTACAACTATGACTACTACTACAGTCTTTACTACTACTAATACTGCTACTACTACTTCAGTCTTTACTACTACAGTCATTAATCCTGGCTCTTTCATTTGCCTGAAAAATCAATAAATAACAATGCTAACAAAGCTTTGGGTAATAATGTAGCTAATACACAATACACCTAACCTGCTTCATATTGATTTAAGACATTCTTTAGGGGGCCTTTCTAATTTGACATTAGAAAACACTGATACAATTAAAGTTGTATCAGAGAATGCTATGGCTACTTTCAAGGCATAATCCTGGTAAAAATCCTGGTAAACCTGATAATCTATCTGAACTAATCTGTGTGTCATCTCCATCTTTGAGCCCACTCATGTCACACCAAGCACTCAGTTCAGAGCATAAAAACATAAAATAAGATTGTGTAAATATTAATCCAAAAATTGTTTATTTGACAGCTTTGCAAAAAAGAGTAGCAAATAATCATAACTGCATTTAATCAGATGGAAAAAAAATTTATATTTTAAAACTTTATATTACATGCATTTTAGTCCTCTGATAAGATTCAAAATGTTAAACTTTCTGCTTAACAGCCTGATCTAAAACTGCAAATGAATAAATCAACCGTGGGACCAGTTGATTGAACTGCTGAATCATTTCAGCAGTTGTACACTCAGACTCCCTACCAACAAATGATGTGGACTTTCAGAACAGGCCATTACATAAACAGAGTCACAAGGGAGGGCACATTTAAATACCCATACAAGTTATTAAGTTAGTAAGTATTAGTTTCAATACCATGATTATAAATACACTTACTCCCTGCACCCCACACACGTTTACTCACTCACACTAGATATATGCATGTACACAGAATGTTACAATAGTACATGAATGACCTGGATCATGTGATGCTTTTTTTCCAGGCAGACAGAAGCGACAGGCAGAGCTTCAGTCACATCTCGACTATGATGCTGCCACTTGGGTTAATGGTTCCTCCAGGTACTGCACCAGGGCTTCTGCCTATAAAACACAACATACACAGAACAGCGTTATCGTTAAAGGCTGTATTTAGAGTGGCCAGTAATGCTAGATTAGTTTAACCCATTGCCTTATGTGTTGTGTCTCATTGTAGCATACAAGCTGTACTATCAGGCTTCCTTCAAAACTGAATCTATCATAAAACAGTTTTTTTGCAGAGTCACTATGGTGATTGGTTTTAAATGACAGCATACAGTACAGTATAGAGCTGCAACAGCAACTATTTTGACTATCAATTCATCATTTAAGTCATTTTTAAAGCTCAAATGTCAAATATTTGATTGTTTTAGCTCCTCAAATGTGAGTATTTTCTGCTTTTCCTTAAACTGAACATCTTTGGGTGTTGGACTGTTAGTCAGACAAACATCATCTTGGGCTCTAAAAATTGCAATGGGCAATGTCTTATAAACCAAACAATTAATCAATTAATTCAGAAACTAAATCGGCAGATTATAATATTCAGTCTGCCTGCAGTGTCTGATAAAAAGTATTAAAAGGATTCATTAAAAGTTAGCCTCTGTATGTAAATAATCAAGACATTCTGCCAAAGTTGAGAGTAAAACAGCTGTAAGTTAAAATCTGAAGATTTCCACAAGGTTTGAAATCTGCTCTTTGTCGTGCTGTGATCAACTGGGATCAGAATCCGTGCTACAGAGCCATTACCAACCATACTTCTATATTAAACGATGGGAAAAGACATTGCTTACATTAATCATATGTTGGAGGTTTGAGGCTCACAAACCCTTAATAAGAGCCATCTGGAAATACCCTTCATTACCTTTCTACTTGTGGCTGCATCTTGTTATTTCCCATTCTTCTCATATAATACTTAAAACTAATCTGTTGTCAGATAGTGTTAAAAAAAAAAAGTCCAAATCCATATGCAGACCAATTTTTCAGCTAGCAGTGCGTCACCAAACTTGGTCTGAGGCTACAGCCACACTACTATGTTTTCATTTTAAAACGCATAACTTTTGTTTCATTTACACCTAGCGTCCACACTACTCCGGCGTTTTTGAGCCCCTAAAACAGATATGTTTAGAAACGCTGCTGGCCCCGTTTTCGTTGAGATCTCCGGGGTTGCGTTTTAGTTTTTAGTTTTAGTCTGAAAGACAAAAAAAAAAGACTTACAATGACGGAAAAGAGACAAAAAAAAATGCTATTAACAATGTTTTAATAAAAACAGCATTATCAGGGGGGATTTTGTGAAGAGCAGTCACGTTTCCCTGCCTTATTATTTTTGTCCTGTTCCTGTTTACACCGGCACGCACATGCCCAGTGCACGTGAATGGTCATGTGATATGTGTTTTCAGGCGTGTTAGTATGGACAGAGATTACTTCTGAAACGCTCGTCTGGACGGAAATCGTTTTTGAAAATGTAGTAGCGTGGATGTAGCCTGAATTAAAGTACATTCAAACCCAGTTCCAGTGGTGAAAAGTGGTAACTTCTCTTTTGCCATCTACATAACACCAACAAATGTCAAATTAATGATTTTTTTGTTGGCTATGACATGGTGGAAGTCAGGGACCTTCAACAAAGCTGGAAAGGGCCCTATTGCATGTTAGTGTCATAACCCCAAATATATAAATGAGCTTGGCAAGTACAGGAAAACCTGGAGAATGTATGAAATACCATGCTGGTGAAAGCAGCACACTGGTTGTAGGGGCGAACAAATGACGGACATTAGCATTGACTGCTAACGTGTTAAAACTCTCACCTTGGCTTTAAGCATTCCAAAGCCCACTGTCTCTTTGGCGTACATACACAGTAGTAGGTTGGCTACACGAGTAATGGCCACTCTTCCTTCCTGAGAGAGAAAACAAGAGAGAGGGCCAAAGTGACCCAGTGTCAGGTGTCTAAATTCACTGATTAATATCACTATCACTCATCATATACTTAACAAATGCAATGGTTTTGGAAGAATTGCACTTCTTACCATACAATCCATGAGTATGAATTTGAGTTTGTCTTCGTTGAAGGCTTGGTGGCCGTTCTTGTCGTAGGCTGCCCAGATGTTGCTGGCGATGGCGGCTGTCACTCGTGCGTCAGTGTCCCCATAACCAGAGTAAGCCAGAAGTGAACCTTCATTATTCAGTAAGCTGGTGAAAATGTAAAGTTGGATGTTTCAGTATCCAGCAGATGAACATGTGAAATGATTTTACTATAGATTGTCAGCGTATGGATTTTACTCAAGCTATCTCTATCAAGCTACCTAACATTGTCGGCAATATTGAAAAGTTGGACCACCTGAACCAAAGCGTACCAATATAATTATAGTATATAGGCCCAATATATGTAAAGCTACATCGAACTGTCTAGTGCAAATATGTAAATTGGTTTGAATTATGTTTCTTGTTTTCTACAAGTTAAAATTATCATGTGGTGGTCACAGTTTATCCAAGGTGCTTGTTACTTTAGTTTAATTAAACTAGACAATTTTGAATTGACAATAAAACCATATTTATACTATAAAAAAACTACAAATGAAAGCATCTGTAGAAATGCAGGAATAATTTGAATTAATAAAATGACCTATGTGTAAATTTGTGAACTTGGACATTATAATTTCAGTAGAGTTGAAAAGATTAGTCGAACACAAAAATGAATCAGCAGCTATATTGATAATCGATTAATCGTTTCAGTAATTTTTCAAGCAAAAATGCCAAAAATTCACTGTTTCCAGCTTCTCAGATGTGAGGATTTGGTGCTTTTCTTTGTCATATGTGATATCTAACTGAATATCTTCGGTATTTGGACTGTTGGTCGGATAAATCAAGCAAATTGAAGACAAGCAAATTGATCAAGCAATTTTCTGACATTTTATACACAAAACGATTGCAATAATTGGCAGATTAATTGACAATGAAAATGAGTTAACGCTAATTAGTTAGTAACAGCACTACATTTTAGATAGTTTAAGAATTACTACTCACGAACAACATGTAAGGTTTACACATAAGCTAGTGTTACTAAATGACCATACTGCCTAGGGATATCACTGTAAAATATGAACTGGTTTATATTAATAATATTAGTGTAGGCAAACTCTTTATATTTCCCACCGTTGTAACCGTTACAACAACAAACTGTTAAGTCCTGTACAAAGTAGCATCAGGCTAGCATGCTACTAGCTAGCTAACTGTACTCACAGTGTGCTTTGGACTCCGTTTGTGTTCGCTTGGCTGAGAACCTGCGTTAACGCCTTTGGTCGTAACATAGCTACTTACTCACTAACGTGTGATATTGCAAAAAAAATCTATTTTAAATGACTAAACAAGTGCCTTTAAACTGCCAAAAACTACTCATTAACACATACAGTCAAGTCAAGTCAGCTGACAATGTTTTCTTCCCTTTCTGGCTGCCTTCTCAATGCATTGTGGGAATTGTAGGCATCGAATTCAAAAATCTTTGAATCATGACAGAATACCGTTTTTATTCTGATTCATTTACATAATTACTATGTTTAGCTAAATGAGTTAAGTATATTCACTCAGACAAGTATTGCACTACAGTTTTGAGTGGCACGTTACGTGAGTTTATTCCATTTTTGTGAGACTACACTTTCCGTCCACTTTTTCAGACGTAAAAACTTTATTTGTACTCCAGTGCATGTATTTGACGTCTATACCTACTAGTTTGCAGTTTAAGATTTTATGTGCAACACTGATACGATTTTAAAAGTTTCATATTAATATTTGTAATATAAACTATCCAACCTTTAAGAATACATTAAAGACTAAGACAAAAAATAAATACGGTTTAAAAGGAGCAATAACAACAAATAGGTAATTTTACTTTTAATTCTTCAAAGAACTATGCACTTAGATTTGATACAGGTACAATACAGACTTTTATTTCCTGGAATAATATTTGTGGTATTGCTACATTTATTTAATTAACAGAACTTTAGAGAAGACATTATTTAAATTTAGATTTCTTTGGGAGGAGTAATATATACTTATAAGACCTTTCAGATATCACTGGAAGCAGCTAACATTTTGTCAGTGGCTATAAGCAAAAACACACTGCAAGGACAAATGGAAGTTTCAATCAAGAATTAATCAATAAATTCAACATAATTCAGCTGTCAAATTGCATTGCCAACGTAAAATATTCACACATTTTTAGAATGGAAAAGACACACATTGCAAATAATTTATTGGATTGAAAAACAAATCGTCTACTTATCTGTCCATTGGTAGACACACAACAATAGATTTCAAGCATCATTTTGCAATATATTGCAGAACTCAACATTACATTTAGGCACTACACTGCTTGCATGGAAATTCACAACAGTGTTATTGTGAAAGGGTTTGATGACTTTAAAAACAATTCCCTATTGGCTTTAACAATTTCTATTTAGTAACCAATAATGAGAATTAACCACAGTATCATCAGAAAACTGACACTTCATAGAGAGACCATTTTATAGCTTTGAACAAAAAGTCCAAGTTTATTACTTTTACACTCTTAGTCAACAGGAAATCAACTTGAACCAAACCTGTTTAGTAAACTCCAATGAATGTCAATACTAGGGGTGGGTGATATGGATAAAATCCTCTCATGGTAAATGTAAATTTTAAGGCGATATTGTGATTCTGGGACTTCCATTGTAAAACAATTTATAGATTAAAACAAATCAGATGAAAATGACTGTTTTGGCTAATTCTGCAAATGAAAAACCTGACAAATGTACTCGAAGAAAATCCTGTAAATCCAATATCACATTCTGGCAACACAACCAGAGATATTAAAGGGATATCTATCTCAACACAGAACAATCTCTACCAGTTGAGTCAAGTCTCTATCCTCTCACTATATATAATGTCACATTGTCCATCCCTCATCCACACACATTATAGCCTTGGTCCTACAACCTGAAAACTTTCACTTTCTACTCCTCCTGAAACATTTAGGCAGCAGTGCCAACCATACCAACAAGAAATGTTTGGTTTTTTTTTGGGGGGGGGACTAAAAGAGTCAAGAACCTGTCAGGGTAAAAAACTGAAGTGAAGTGATTAGCTTAAATAGATACCAGTCAACCAGGAAAGAGGATGAAAACAAACCATGAAAAAACATGCTGGTTCTCCAGACAGAGAGCACAGAAGACCGTCATCCAACCTACTGCAACACTGTGAACCTCCTAACCACAAACTGTTAAAATTAAATAAAAATAAGTAACTATTACAAGTTAATTCCTTGGTAACCTTATGTAGACATCCGGTGAATGAGCACTTGTCATGTCGGCTGCACTGGCAGGAGTAACTCGGTGGCATGACTCGTGGCAGTGATAGTCGTGGCATCATTTCACAGTACTGCCTTAGCATTTAACACAGGACCAATTCTGTTAGAAACCTGCAACATCCTTCCTCAACCTCTCCCACTATGATTTCCCAACCTCTCTGTTCATCCTTCCTATGATTTACAGATCAGCTGAAGAGATAACAAGTGATTGGAATACCACTGTGTCTATCTGGGTGTCAGGTCACACTTGCATATGATGGAGGACAGTGTTCACTTATTAATTTTTTTTTTTAATTTCACACACCAATACCGAACTCTACCAGTCTTCCACCCTTAACTCCAGAATGAACTGAGTGAGTTAGGCTAGCAGTCTCTCAATCGCGGCATTTACATCCCCTCCTGTAGCGATGAGTGCCTGCAGGTTGGCTTCGCGGTTGATGAAGCCCATGGCGTTGAGCTGGTCGAGCTGCTGCTGGAAACGAACCTCCGGCGTCTGAGAGGGAAGAGACAATGCATGAAGTCAGATACTGACCCTCTCTCTTTTACGTCTCAGGTCTTCACTTTTGAACAAAAAACTCCCCAAAACAAACAAGCATTATCTATTGGTCTCAATGAAAAACACTAACTATCCTAATATAACAAGTTGTTAAGAGGTTGACAAGGGAAAAGAAGAATCAAAACTGATTGAACTGCAATATATATCTAGTTAACAATGAGTTAGACCTGTTGAAAGAAATATTGCTCGGATTTTGACAAAAAGAAAAATAGGACAAATTCAGGCAATTAGATGAAACATACTGATGGCCCTCCACCTCCAAACATCTGTAACATCTGCTGCATGAGCTGTTGCTGAGTGGGACTGGCGGCTGAGGGGAGACTGGATCCTGATGCCATGGCAGGAGGATGAGGGTTCACTGGTAGGATGCTGCTCCCTGTGGTTAGAGGACCTGCAAGACCTCCAGGAGGCAATCTAGAGAGGGGAAAGAAATGTCAAAAATCCAGACAACTGTGGCAATTCATGTGAATTAGCTAAATACGTTGTGACTTCAAATGACCACTACCAATACTTACCAAATAATAAACAGAATTTATACAGTATACGTATATCTGTTGGGTTTATTGTTTCTTTCTTCCTGTCTGAGTAAGGGGGAGGGACAAATTTCTTTATTCCAGGTCCGCTTTGTGATTTAGTCTGGTAAAATGGGTAGATTATTTACACAAACATCTTGTAAATTGCTCCTTCAAAACACTTCTTTTCATGATTCAAATGACTGAAGGAATTCTGATCAATTCCGAGTGGCCTGCCAGATTAAGACAATTATACAGGGTTAAAGTATTCTATTTAATAGCAAATAGCTGGTACCTGGACATGAATCCCGGGACTTCTGTCTGTAAGGTCTGCAGGCCCTGTTGGATCTGTATGAGAGCCTGCATTGCTCTGGGGTTGGTCAGCATGGACAGTGTTTCTGGATTCTGCATCTGCTCAATGACAAACATGACACAAGTCAACTCTAAACCAAACAGAGTCCCTGAAGTCCTGAAAGATGATCTTTTTATCTTGTTCACACAGGATAACAATTTGGATGTCTGCATTAATTATCCATAGAGCATTATAAACCCAGAGGATGCTCTCAGGGTTTCTAAGTGCCCAGTCCTGGTTACACATCATCTCTTGCATCATTGCTGGATTCCTTGTCAACTCTATGGTCTCTCAAGGGAAGAGAGGATTCAAATAATAAAAACAAACAGTGAGAACTGAGGTGGCCTACAAGAAGAAGCAAGCTTCAAACTGGAATGATACTGTCAGTATCAGTGTCAATCCTCAAGCTTATTGGGACATTGTTGGAGGATTGAAGGATTGTTGATTTTTCTTTATATATTTCAGCACATTTACCTGATCAAGTTGCACTTGGGATCCTATTTCTTGAAGAATATACTAAGTAAAACAGTAAGTCACCAAATTACACAAAAATAACATAATGCAAACTTAATTTTGTACATCACCCACATGTGCAAGCAAATGGTCGGGAACAATAGGGGTCCAAACCACAGCAGGAGAAGAACAAATGAAACCAACATTTTTGTAACCTTACAATCGTCAATGAAAATAGACAACTGCTACGTTAAGACATAAACCCTGGTAAAAGTGGTAAAAGAAAGGAACTAGATCAGCATCAAGGAGTGTGTGACAGTAAGAGAAAAGAGACTAATGTAAAGAACATACCACCCTCCCCGAAATAAAAAACTTGAATCATGCATAATCACATATTTTTCCATTCAAAATGGCTAAAAGTGACAATTTTGCAGCTATAAGAGAAAAGAGTAAACAAGCAAGGTGGGGGAAAACCTGTCTTCGACTTCAACTTTCAACACAAGACGTTCACATGATGAGTGGACAAACTCTGCACTGACCTGTCTCATGAGCTCAGGGTTGTTGAACATGCGGGAGACGTCCGGGTTCTGTTCCATGAGCTGCTGCATCTGAGGATTGCCTGCAAACATCTGTCTCATCAGGTCTGGGTTGGACATCATGTTCTGGACCAGCGGGTTCCCCACGATCTGTGACAGCATCTGTGGGTTCGACATCAGCTGACTCTGCACCTGCTGCTGCATTTCCATGAAGTTGGATGAACGCGTGCTCAGACCTAACAGGCCAGACAGGTCACCGAGTCCACCTGAGTAAAGGTGGAGATTAGTTCCTTGCAGGTATGTGTTTGTACGTTGTTTAGGATGTGGCATTTTAGTCATATTTTGCTATAGAATTGAATTATGTTGGTCCTCCCAAATGTTTGTGCTGTCACCCAAATATATTTTTTAATCTCTACATATATGATGGTTTCTTGTCAAAAGTCTGTGTGGAGATGCAGTCGAAAGTTTGGATTGATTTCAAGTCTGCAAGAATGCTGGATTCATGTTCAGTCATATAAACAATAAGAATAACTTCCCTAATCAAATGTCAGCATGTGAATGGCAAGTGTGTTTTACAACCAGCTCTCAAGTGTCGAATATTAATTAATTACAATTGCATAATCTATGCGATATGAATCAGAAAGATTAAACTCACTGCAGTGCAAAAAACAAGCAAGTCATTTACAAAAATGTATACATTCTTACTCATCGCATTAGCAGGTTGTGTTGGTGTCTGACTTGTGCCACCTCCTGTTCTGTCTGCTACAGTGGCGTTGGAGCTGCTGCTGTTATTCTGAGGTGTTGCAGAACTGGCACTTGTCTGAGACGTACTGCCACTTGTTGATCTTGAGAGAAAAAGCCACCATCAAATTAAACTCTTACCAGGCTTGAGCTTTGCCTCTTAACCTACACACATCTCATGAATTGTACTTACTTTGTCTTGATAACAAGATGAACAGTCAACCCGTCTTTGATACCATGCTGGTTTAAAGTATCACCCTCCTTCAAAATCTTTCCAGCAAATATTAACACCAGCTGGTCCTGCTTGGCCTCGAACTTTTTGGATACCTCCTGTTTAAACTGCACAAATGAGACAAGAGCACATTACTAACCGGGCAAAGTAAGCAACTGCCCGGAGGTCCCAAAAAGACACAGGTTCACTGTGTGCCAGTAGGTTTTTGGTCATTTGAATAGTTGCAAATTTGTTTGGGAATTTGCACAAGTACAATATCAACTAGGTCCACTGTTACATAATCTTGTCGCCCTCTTTTGAATAGAGGTGTTGTGTCAGAATCTAGTTCTAAAACCTTAATTTTAAAACAGTTTATACTGTGCCCACTGCTTGTTCCTAAATGAAGTTGTATTTCATCAAATTACCACAATGTGACATACAGAAAACCTGGAGTCAGGTAGTACTCCTACACTGGAAGTAGGAGACCAGTTGGTTTCTTGGTCTCCATGCAAAATCTAATGAAACTGACATCTACAGTGAGCAACTGAGGGCAGACAGTAACATTTAGCTTCAGGGCCCCCAAACTGGTTAACCAGATTAATGCACAAGACGGCATGGTTGAGTTAGTAAGTATAACCGTTAGTTAACAGTATAAAAGGGTCAGAAAATAGTTTCACAGATCATTATCAAATTGTGAGTGATCATTATCAGTTCTTATATTTGCTTATTAATGTGGGTCAACAGCACCCCACGCAGTCACTGAGATGTGTTTAACTATCAGCGAGTGGTCACTCTCACTGGAGAGTGAATGTAAGATAACGTTAAGTCATTATCACTTTGGTACAAAGTGAACAGTTTACTGCAATTTCAACGTTAAAATGGTGTAACTGTTAGTCAACGTCATTGTCAAATTTAAATGTCGCGATGTCCCACAACTGCAACGCCAACGTTAGCTAGCTCTGATACGCTAACTTTCCTGATATTTCCGTAATCACACAGCTGTCTACTGTCTTTGGAAATATTGGATCTAAACGTTGGTTTCGCCCCGGACAAACATTTTATTATTGCGGACAGACAGCAGACATCTGTGAGTCTACGAAAATACATTTGATGATGCAACCAACTGCTGGTTAACATGTAAAAAATTAAAGTTTTGACCTTTTCCCTACGTTTTGTGAGGGGACGCTTTGTGGCCGTAGCATGATTTCCGCTGCCAGATTTAGAAAATAAGGCCAGTTAACACACCTGAGCGACAGAGGAATCCTCCGAAATCGTAATTTCTTCTTTTCCATTGGGGGTTTTGACGGTGACCACCATCATAGATCCTCCGGGAGCAACATTTTTATCTGCGTTGGCATCCCCCGTATGGTCCGTGTTGCTATTCTCCGCCATCTTAGTTCTCCTTCTTCTTCTTTGGTATTACCGGAAGCGTTGACGTTTCATCGGCTTGTTGCTGCCATCCATTGCTCGTTAGTTAAACGACAGCTTTACATTTTGGAATAAAGTCCTGAATGATGGAGAAAAGTAAATTCCTTTGTTGTTGTTTTTTTACATTGTCCTTACACGTATTTTTGTTACACTTGAAATTTCATGGAATTTATTCTGAAATGTATAACTGAAATACTATAATTTTCTTTTCAACATATTTCTCATTGTCTATTTCAAATATATGTGTATAAATGTCTTTTATTTCTACCCACCCATGTTTCAAGCTGACATACAGTAGAAACATTTAGCACATTGCATAGGAGTTCCAGAGTTCTGCCCTGTTTTCATCAGGTGATAGGCTTTTGTGTAATTATTGTTGGCAAATGTTTAATAACGTCACCTATAATGTGGTAAAGATGTTACCTTACACATTTTTGGCTCTTATTTCATGGTTTAGTCATCATTGTTTTGTTGCACTGGTGTGGCTGCTTGCATTGAGATAATGCCTGTTAGAAATCAAATCTTATCTGACCCTTTTTCTTTTCCAGTCAAGGGACCTGCCCTCTCAAACACCACAATCTCTAAAAACATGTTTGATTGTCCTACATCAAGAACAATAAGTCTGAATCATACAACTGATATTTGTGGTCCACACCTAGAATTTAGCAGATAACCAAACAATATAAGTCATGGATTTTTTGTTGAGCTCTTCAACTTCTGACCATTTGAGTGGTTTGCTGTGAAATCCTCCTGGCTGTAAGGTAGTACAATAATTGTTTCATTTTAGCTGACACTGTTAATGAAAACCTTCAAAGTGTATGCTTACCTTGGATAATTAATTAGTAATTTACCCATGCATGTCTTTTATTCAAAATGAGTGATTTTGATGTGATAAATGCATAACTTTTATTTTACAAATTATTTGCTAGATTGCTCATGTTTCTGCAAGAATGAAGGCTGGTCACAAGTGTCTGCTTTTCCACTACATTTTGCTGTCTGTTGCGTAAGTATAATATGAAAGTTTTGCAAGTAAAATACAAGGTTAGATTGTTTTTAGGCTGACACCTTGTGGCATTTGAGTTATTGTAACATCACAAAATCTTGTTCTAAATCATCAGTTTTTTGTGCCATGGCAAAGACCTGTTCTTCAATGACAATGGAAACCTCATACTCCCGGGGTCCTACAATATTCCATGGATGTCAGGCATTGAGGATTTCCGCACCCTCTCTCTCATCTCCATCCCTGGCACCCACGACAGCATGGCCCTGTACGGAGGTCCAGAGGCTGAATGCCAGGCCTTGTCCCTGAGGGATCAGCTCAGGGCCGGCATTCGTTTCCTGGATCTCAAAGTGTTTGGACTGGGTGACACCCTCTATGTCATGCATGGAGTGATGTACCAGCACAGCACTCTCAAGGAGGTCCTAGACACTGTCCGAGCCTTCCTGTCAGAGTTTAAGACCGAGGCTGTGCTCATTAGAGTGCAGCCAGAGTCTTTTGAGAAGAAAACTGTCAATGAAATGGTGCAGAGTCTGATTGGCAACGACAAACGTGTCTGGGTGGCCTCTGGAATGCCAAATATGGGTCAGGTCAGGGGGAAAATTGTCTTTTTGCAGAAGAACACCTTCACACTGGGAATTCCCCTCATAGATACAGATGGGAAAGGTAACAACAAGGTTAGCGACGTTAAAGATAAAGACAACAGAATAATCAAGCAGCTGAACCAAGCCACTGAAGCTTGTGGAGGTGATAATGCTGTTTTGACCTACACTAGCGGCACTGGCTTTGGTACTATCTGGGGAATGTTTCTTACTCCAAAAAGAGTGGCAGAAAAGGTAAACCCATGGCTCAATCAATACCTGAGACAGTTTTACCCTAATCAGCCCAGACCATGCTTTGGTATTATTGCCATGGACTTCCCCGGCATTGACCTCATTCAAACTGTTACCAATTTAAACTGGTGGTAGAAGTTCGGTAATTATGTACAATGTGGCCCATCATGTGTTTGAAAGGTTGAGGGTTTGAATGTGATGGAGCACTATGAAATTCCTGAATCTTTCCCATCACTTGTCACTGTACACACGCTGATATAGCTGAAATATCTGGAACTCCAAAATGTAATCTGAAAACTGATGCTCTCCTTGTCTTTGTCAGTTGTATCCTGAACTGTGTAATTTTGGAAGCAATGGCAGCAACATTGTCTGACCATAATTATGTCAAAAATAAATTTCATTTTATTGCATCCTCACCTGAAGCTTGTGTTGCTCAATGATGTTGCATCTCAGTGACTTTGCATGAAGTTTAATGCTGCCTTAATGTGCTCTTTGTAAACACAGTGTTGGAATAAGTACTCAGATGTTTTATCTTAGGTAAAAGTAGCAATAAAACAATGTATACATCCTCCATTACAAGTAAAAGTACTGCATTCAAAATCTTGATTACTTATGCAGCCGAGTGGCTACTGTCAGTGTTATTATAATATATTATTATTACTGTTGCATACACGTGTAAGAAGCATTTTAATGTTGTAGCTAGTTGAGGTTGAGCTTATTTTAACTACTTTATATACTGTTGGGTAGTTTATCTACAAAAAGTGATCATATTTAACAATGACAAAAACTTATATTTTGTATGTAAAAAATGAATTTGAAAAGTAGTAACTATAATTGTTAAATAAATGTGATGGAGTAAAAATTACATTATTTCCCTCTGCAATGTAGTGATGCATATACTATAGTAAAGTATCCAAGTATCCCAAAACTGTACTCAAGTACAGTACTTGACAATACTTAGGGAATTTCCACCACTGCTTAAAAAAACAAAAAACAAACATATCATCCTTTTAGTTGATTTTGATCAGTAATGGTATCATAATAACATCTATATTTTAGTGCAGCAGCTCACCCAACATGTAATTAATGTTTTGATAAATTAAGTTATTATATAGTTCAAGTTCTTTATTGTCATATGCACAACAATTAGCAGTGAAGCAGTCATTGGCAATGAAATTCATTCATTCTCAGGCTCTCTCCAACAATACTCAAACAATTTGTATAAAAAGAAAATCATGCAAGTAAAAAGAGAGAATCTAAGACATAAAATAAAGCACAAGTTAAAATATAAAATAAAATATAACATATATAGAATAAAATATAATTCTGTAGTTGGCAGGTGTACAGTAATGATAAAATAAATATAAATAAATAATCTGTAATTTAGACAGTAAGGACAAGATTTAGGCAGTGCACTATACATATATATATATATATATATATATATACTGTGATGGTTACAGCTTATAAACAGCAAGTATATATATATATATATATATATATATATATATATATATATATATATATATATATATATATCATGCAGGTATAAACGGTAGTAATAAATACATAAATACATATAAATGGAGATGTAAACAGTAACTAAGATGAAACAGTGACTGACTCAACTATAATCAAAAATAGTTGATCTGCTAGCCTTGTACTATATGTATTTCAACAATGGAGAGAAAATGTAAGTCACAGTGACTGCAGCTGTTGTCTCTTTAACACTAAAAGAAAGCCTTACAATGTGTGCCCATAAAAACTTGGATATACATAGATAATACACAGAATTTCAAACAATATTGCGCCATCAGCTGTTTAGCAGCTGAGCCATCTGCCATCTACAACCTCATATTTTATGGTTACTGATATATCAGTAACCATAAGATATCAGGCTAATAAATCAGTATCACCTTGTAACTATTAATGTCAGACAGCATCTGAAACCAACATTTGAAACATTTTCATGTAATGATACCCACATTTCACAGCTCCCAAAAAACAGAGAAAGGATGTCCTTTACCTTTAGTTGTTCATAAAATGTCAGTCTAACTACTTATAATAATTGTTTCTACTTTACTTTTTTAGGAATTTAAATAAAAATCAAAGAAGTGATTCTCAGGTAAGGGTTAAGCTTCTGCTTCAGGATCAGGGGAGGTATGCTGGCAATCTTTATTTCCTCCTCTTCCAAATATTAGGAACTGTACAATAAATTCCCCGACAGATACAGTTTTAGGTAAAGCTCAATGTGTGCAGCCAAACAGTCAGAAACAGGTGAGACCATTTAAGACAGTTTTCTAATATTAATGTTAGAGTTCTTTTATTTTATATGTAAAGTATTAAGATGTTTCAGGTTGGGAAAATTGTGTTTACTGTAGAGTTGACAGGATTTCAGCTTAGGTATCATGTTTTTTTTCCAAATGCTTGTCCCATGTTTAGGATATTTCAGTCATGATTTAAACAGGATTTTATCATTCTGAAACTGGTCTGTTGGATATAGATCATTCACAAAACTAGTTAGTAGAGAGAGATGTGTTCATTTTTCCAAAGGACATTGTTTTGTTTTGTTTTATTTATTATGACATTAATTATCTCTAAACTATATTCTCAATGAGATTAGAGGTGGTTGTAAAGCTCTCCTTGAGTCTTGAGAAAGGACCTAAACTTTAGTTTGTCAACAAGAATATTCGTCATGCGTCATAACATTATCTTTTAGCAAGAGAAACAGAGAGATGGAGCGGGAAATGCTTTCCTGGCCTCAATTTACTGCAGAGCATATGTCATTAGTAACGATTAACTTAGACAAAGAAGTGCTGGATTCTAGAGAAATGTTATACATTTTCAACTAAAGAACAACACAGGTTTATTTAGACTAAGAATTAATTAGTTTCACACCACATCTCATTGGGGCTGTCAGAGTTAATTCTCTGACCAGCTACTGGAACAGACTGATAACATTTAAAGCAGGCTACTGCAGAAAACAATAGCTCTTACTGAGAGTCTAATCAAGTTACCGAACGTTTCAGCTTTTACTGATAAGAATAGATTATGTGAATTAGAGCCATTTGTTAAGATTTGTCGCTTACTGGAACAGCCTTACCAGATAAAAATCTGATATACAAGAACGTATGTAAGGAGGAGGGGTCAGCATTGTTGGAGTAAGTAATCAGATCTTTTACTTAACCAAAGGTAGCAATACAAAGTGTAAAAATACTCTGTTACAAGTTAAAGTTACATATTGAAAATGTTATTCAAGTCAAAGTACAGTGCGTATTAGAAAAATGTGCTGCAAGTATCAAAAGTAAAAGCAGTAAATTCAGAGAAATGGCCCAATGTAAGTTTTACACTATTGTATTTTAAATTATTTGATTACTAATGCTGACACATCTATGGGTGTGCTGTGTCGGGGTGCAGCTAATTTTACGCTTTTAGCCATTAGCTGCTGCGCCCCCTAAACCAAACCCGAAGTACAGCCTCACAGAGCTGCTAGCATGGCTGTAGAGTCTTAGTCTTGTTTATACACCATATGTTATAAACTAATTATATGTTTTGTATGTAAAATCTTCATTAGTAACCAGTAACTATAGGTGTCAAATAAATGTAGTGTAGAGTAAAAGGTACAATATTTTGCTCTGAACTGTAGTGGAGTATGGCATGAATTGGAAATACTCATGTAAAGTACCTCAAATCTGTAATTAAGTACAGTACTTGAGTTAAAGTACTGAGGGCGTTCCACCACTGGCAGCTGATATGCACTCTCATATGTGTGGGCATGGGTGCTTTCGCTCTTTTTTTCTGATGAGTAATCATTATTAAATCCATCCTGCTGGGTTGCTAGCATAACTTTAGAAATGTAATCTTATTCTGTTTCAACCG
The DNA here is from genome assembly GCF_020085105.1 of Siniperca chuatsi. Taxonomy (NCBI): domain Eukaryota; kingdom Metazoa; phylum Chordata; class Actinopteri; order Centrarchiformes; family Sinipercidae; genus Siniperca; species Siniperca chuatsi. Next base: position 6,893,164 of record NC_058050.1, on the reverse strand, counting down.
CCACAAGTGGGCAGGATGTCAGTGACCATGACCGAGGCTGATGGGCTCACTGTGTTCACTGTGACCTCTGACCCCAAAAGTGCTTGGCCTCCTGTGTGCCAAATGCTCAAGGCCCTTTGCTACAACCCAATGTGCTGCTCTGTGTCTCAGCGCCTGAGGAGGGTCCAGGGTACCTCTCAGTCAGCACTGGGGGTGAGTCAATGACTATATTTAAAGGTGTTTTGTGTGCTGCAAATTGGTTTAGTTTTTCACTGTTAGTCTAACTTCAACTTTAAGTGAAATAACAGTGTCGCCCTGTCACTGTTATATAAGTGTTTGCTGTTGATGATATTGAAATTATGTTTTCGGATTTACAGGCTACGCAGATTATGGTTGGGATTATCAACATCTGCCTTGGGACCATCCTCGGTAGTAACAATGGAAGCACTTGGCAATTGTTGGAGTACTGGTATCCCTTTTGGTTTGGAGTTTTGGTAATCAAGCTAATATTTGTTATTTTAGTATGTAGTTACAAATGTCATGTGATTATGTTGTTATTATGATCAAGTTAGTGCTTGGCATTAACATTTAAATTGTAAATTTAGAATTTGCATGTTAATTATGTTTTGCAGGTCTTTTTAAAAAATGTGATGTAAAACAATTCCAGTTTATTACAACTTGGGTCTTTATTCTACAGTTTTCCCCCTCATTCCTATCAGTAATAATAACACTGTCAATTGCTGAGATCTGGAAATGTGGACACACCTAAATAATCCAATGGGTAAGAAAAACAGGCAGGGTTCATACAAATCCACAGGTTACCTCAATTCATTTAGAAGAGGAAACAAAGGCGAATGGTAAAATTATTACCCATACAGTCTGTTAGAAACATCGATACAGACTGGCTTCTTGGCTCGACTTTAACTCACTGTAACGGTTTACTGTAACTGTGATCACACTGTTTTCCCGTACAATGAGGAATTATTGCTGACATTTCAGGTGTGCTCACCTTTGGTTTTACCTGCAAATAAAGTGATTTCTTTTTGCCCCTGCAGACTTTGTTGAGGCGATTTTGCTATGTTCTCAGATCTCAGAAATTCACTTGATGAGCACAATATTTCCACAACCAATATAAATGACTAAAGCCAAGAAAATAAGACCCACGTTTAAATAAGCCAGAATGATCTTTTAGTAAATTATATAAAGAATGTCCGATTTACTATAAAAAAGCCATTTAACAATTTATAAACCCTTTATGAAGTATTCCTTATTTAGAAAGTGGTAACCAAATTCACTTAACACCTCTTTCAGATGAGCAGTAATTTGGTGACTACATTATCACAAATTATAGAAATAATAAAATGTTTTGACTAAATGTTGAAAATGTTAAGACTACTAAATAAAGTTTTAATATAATTTAATATAATAATAATTATTCTTTCATTTAAAACACTAACTGCATAACTGAAAAAATAAAGCATTTCTAATTGAAAAGCTCCAACGAAATCAGTCTTTTGTCAACAGAAGATCTTGAGACAATGTCTTTTATTAATTTCACTGACTGCAGTGAGTGGGTCACTGACATCAAGCTGTAGAGGAGCTGGTAGTGCTCACAAACATTGTTCACTCTGTCAGTGATAACAGAAATAAAAATATGAATTATGATTTAGGAATTGTCTAATAGAGTGGAGTTAAAATAACAGATGTTCTTTATCTTTTCTCTAGTTTGTTGCCTTCGGGATCGTGAGCATTTTGTCTGAGAAGTACCATAGTCCATGCCTGGTGAGAAGCAATATACAGTGAAGGCCATAAAGGTTGTACACTGTGTTTATACCTGTTGATGGCGGATGAAAAGTCTGCCGTCTTAACCTCAACCATGCTGCATCACACTGGCTCCAATCTATCTCCAAGAACTGTGTCTTTTGTGTGTCTTTGTAGTCGCAATAATTCGTACAAATGGGGATAACGGCGCACCCTTTGAAACAGTCTCTCCTCGAAGGAATTAATGGTGTTGCACTCGGTTTTACACGCAAACACTGATGGAAGTAGCTGTGTCAAGAATTTAAAAAAAGAAGCATACTAAGGGCCTTTAACATGCTGATGTTATCTTACAGGATTTAATTTGGGCGATTTAAAAATGGTACAGTAGATTACTTTGCACTCTGTAACTTTATGTATTCCTCAAAAAGTTTAGCACTCATGGCACAGAATACATTTTTGTAGTATGTACTTCCAGTGCCTTGTTCCAGGGTACTATGGTAGAGTTAAGGGGCATTGTAAAACAAATGCCCACAAACCACCAAACACTGAAAGATTTAATGTGTTCAGAAAAGTCTAGAAAATCGTAACTTACTGTAGATGATAATTAGAGTGACAACAATTTATCGAAAATGAATCGTCAACTACAGTATTTTGATAATCGATTAAATGTTTAGGTAATTTTTCAAGCACAAATATATATACAAATATTTACCAACATCTCAAATGTGAAGATTTGTTGCTTTTCCTTGTCTTATGTCTTATTATTGTAAACTGAATATCTTTGAATTTTGGACTGTTGGTTGGCCAAAACAAAACATCTGATGACGTCACCTTGGTCTCTAGAAATTTGTGGACATTTTTTCATTATTTTTAGACCAAACAATTCATCGATTAATCTACAATAATAACCAAATATAACCAAATTGAATTTACTTTAGGAATACTGTAATGTGCATTTCTGTTATTTTGCCCACCCAACATAACTGTTTCTTCACGTATATCAAATTGCAGCTTCCATAAAACTTTTGGACAATACTGAAATGCTGTGCGTCCGTGCTGTGTATTGTTCATTGCCAAATATGGTATTAACTGACAACTCTTCTACTTCAGGTCATTGCTAGTGTGATTGCAAATCTGGCAGGAGTTGCTTTTGCCATTGCAGCCATCATACTCTACCGTCTTAACTTCTTACGCATTGGACTGTGGTGGCTGTGCCAGCGTGATGATAATGAATACTGGTACGGCCAGCGTATAAAGATGCCTCCAACTCCATCTGTTGTGGAGAACATCATGCTGGAGAAATGCATGGAGGGAAAAGCAATGGTTGGGGTAGGTGTAGACGACACTGCAACAGTCAAAACACAAGTTGCCTAACTGTTGAGTAAAAAAACTACCACTTTCATGTCTGTCCGTTAAAGGTGTTTACAATCAGTGTTACTCACCAAAACACTGAACCTTTCCTTGAGCTCTAACAAACATGATGAACGCATTTCCTTCCTCAAAAAACATTTGCATTTCCTTCTGCCTTTGTTTGCACACTGCTGCATATCTTGGTGCATTACCGCCACCTGTAGGTCAGTAGAATAGAGTGAAACCATTGGCAGGAATGTGCATTGTGTCACCCATGTGCGTGCGCATGTGCATCCTCATGCGATTAGCATAGCTTAGCATAAAGACAGTAAATAGGAGGAAACAGCTAGCCTGGCTTTGTCTGAGGTTAAAAGAAATCTGCCTACCAGCACTTCTAAATTTTAGTAATTAAGATGAGGTTTTACAGGGTGTTACGTGCTGGAGTTACAGGCCAAGAAATAGTTCCAGCAGGTAACTCCCTGTAGAAGTCTTTATGCTAAGCTAAGCTAATTAATTAATAATACATGCAAAGTCTAACAGGGGAAGCAAATAGATCAAGAAAGGAAAAATTGAATGCTAGGTTAGTTAAAATGTATAACTGTGGATATGTGTGGCAAAGACTTTACCACTGGTTCTTGTGTCCCATCAGGTCCTTTTGCAAAGCATCACTCTTGTGCTGATCATCATGTCAGTCCTTGAGCTTTGCCTCGTCATTAGCTCTGCTGTTTTGGGCATAAAGTGTCTGATGAGGAGTAAAAAGGAAGAAAACAAGGCACAGTATGTAAAATGTTTTTTTTCTGTTAAAACTTTATTTATCGGCTGACTGAGTGGACGTGCTCTATTTCAGCAACATGCTGCTTAGTTGTTCAACTCCATAATTCAGCTGCTTGGTCCCTGAAAAAAACTAAAGGAGCATTTGTCATTCACTTTGTCAAAACTGCAGTTCATTATCTCTAGTGTTTTTATCAGTGACGCTCCCCCAGAGAACATGTCAACATCTCCACTTCCTCGAGCACAGAGGGGTGGACAAAATAGCTGGAACAGTAGAACAACACCATAAACTATGGAATCAAACATAACCATGGATTTCAATCAACTAAAAAATAATCTTACCAGCTTCACAACAGTAGAATTTATTTCAGGGCTATTGTATTGAGTTAACACTGGATTGTCAGTTTTTCCTGATATTTTATGTACACAGCAATGCAGGTCACACAGGTCATATAAGTAACAATTGAGAATTTGTGATTAAGTGCTTGACTTATTTGACAAAGAATGTATTTCTTATATAAATCATATTTTATATATATTTACAATATTGCTGCAAGTAGTTTTTCCTGTCTTCTTTGTGTGGCGGTGTGCCTGATCTCTGAGCATTTCCCATACATGAACGTCCACACCTTTGCCGTGAAGCATTCCTCCTAGCCTATGAGTGTGCGCTTTTGTGTAAGCCTTGTGTCTGACTACATGTTTGTGTGTTTTCAGAGCACTGATGACCCAGATCTCTACAAAGTACCCCTGCTGAAGGAGGTTGCCACTATCACAGCTTAAAAGAAATACTACATTCTCTGCTATCATGAGTTGAAGTCCTATGCATTTCTTTAAAAGTCTAATAAGCAAAATATAATTAATGTTTGTATTATGGCTTCTTCAATTCCAATACGTTTATGTATGTTGTGCTATTGATCTGTAACTACTGTCTTCAACAGTATCTGATTACACAAAATGACATCTTAAAAGTGAATACAGACATTTACAAAAAAAAACCCCAAGACTTTGACATAATTCAAAACAATTGTATACCAATTAAAACATGTCTGTTACCATTATTGACACTGGTTTCTAATACAGCAAGACTGTTAAAACTGCCAAGCACCGCTGATATTTTGTTATTGCAGATATATCGACTGGCATTTATGTTTGCCGAAAAGTTACGTGAAACTGCAGTGGTATTTCAGTAACAGTGTTGCTGTTACAGAGTTTGTCCATCAGAGATCACTGTTATTTTTCTTTTCAACTGTAAACTGTCATGAGTACATATCATGATCACAGTTCTTTAACACAACAAATGTAATGGATCCTTATAAAAAAAATTTGTGTATGTTATGTAGGCTAATATTTAAAAAAAAATGTATTCGCCAATAATTATTCTCAAATATCAATATGGGCCTCACAAATTGGGTTGGGCTCTAGTTTCTAAGCTGTCATCTATTAACAAGTCATATTCACCTATTTCTTTTCTTGTGTGTTTAACTTACAATTAACACATTACAGACACCACTTGAAGCCAGCACAACACTTAAAATGTTAAGGCTCTGCGTATAGCTGCCACCTTTTCTTTGTTTTAGGTTGTAAGAATAGCAAAATCAAAGCAGAGTATTCACATGTATCTGTGTTTAGCTGAATGATAAGCAAGGGGTTAAGTTTCTTTATAGCCTCCAGATGGGAGGAGATACTTTTGGGAACAGGTTGGCACTAGTTCCTCTCCTTCCCCTTTTCCAATAACTGCGCAACAAACAAACAATCAGCCATATTTTGTCATCGAGTACAGTCGTTTAGGTTTCGCTTCTACTCTAACAGACACGAACAGGTAGGTATTCTATATTTGATTCAATTTGTAAAATAACCTAATAAAAAGATTGCCAGTCCTTATTATGTATAAGGTCCTGTACTGCTATCTAAGTGAACCCATCTATTTAAGCCATTCAGTACTCATCGAGTTTGTTAATGGATGGATATTTCAAAGTCGAACCCAGCAGAGGACAGGTGAACTCCTTGGCAACTTATCAGGAGAGGGAAAAAATGTATGTCAAGCGAGTTTAAAACAAAAAAGACGGCTTACTCCGTCTGATTTCTGTTAAAATCAATACAACCCATGTAAAATCCAAGATGGTAACTTCTTCGCTCACTGACTGCAGTACAGCTCAGTGCTGCCACTTGTGGCTGGAAGCTATATTACTATAATACTTATGTAGGATCGTATTAAACAAAAAAAAAAATGTTACTAGCTCTTATTGGAGTTAACATTTTTTTCTGTCAAACTGCTTTCAAGGTCAAGAATGAACTTCGACGCTCAGCTAATGCAATATAGCTTCCGACCACCGGAGGCAGCAATGACCACGATGCTCCAGCTAGTGCGTTAGTTTACGTTATGTTGTATTTACTCTAACAAAAGTCACCTACAGTCCATCGGATCCAGATTTCAACATTAAAATTGACAAACGAATCAGTGATGGACTATCGGTGTATACAGGGGAGATGCTGGCAATTTTGTTAGCATTGCAACGGGTTGAAGATGTGAGACCTTTGAGAGCAGTAATATGCTCTGATTCCAGCTCGTCGTTAATCAGCTTGAAGCACAGCCATTCAGACAGCAGGCCAGATGTCTTAATAGAGATACAGCAAACTCTATATTTATTCAAATGATGGGGCTAAATATGACATTTGTATGGATACCAGCCCATATAGGAATCAAAGGAAAGGAAATGGCTGACAAGTGTGCAAAGGAAGCCACAAAAACGAATCACACTGACATTACAGTACCCTTTAGTAAAACGGAAATGAAAACCACAATTAAGGATAAACTGAAAGAAAGGTGGCAAAAGCAGTGGGAAGAAGAGAGAACAGGAAGGTGGTTATACAGCATTTAAAGAAAAGTAGGTGTGATGAGGAAAACGGGGAGAACCAGGAAAGAGGAAACAATAATATCCAGGCTACGTTATGTAAAATAGGAAAACAAGAAGACATTTTAGAACATGTTATGATTTACTGTCCAAAATATGATGCTGAGAGAAGAGAACTGACACTGAACCTTAAAGTAATAAAGATGAGGTTTGATTTACGAGATCTTTTTCAAAGAAGTTCTAGAGAGAAGTGTTATCTATTGTTGTTTCATTATCTTAGGAGAACAAATTTGATAAAGAGAATATAGCTAGGGTGTGTTTTAGTTATTAAATTTTTTATTTTATTTTTATGGATTCATCTCAGTTTATTTTCTTTTATTTAATCACTAGTGAATGTATAGTTAGAGTCCCGATCCACACTCCATTCCAGTTGGTGGCGGTAATGCACCATAACGTTGGTTGCAAACCGCCGTAAAACTTTACGAAGAAGAAGAAGAAGAAGAAGAAGAAGAAGAAGAAACCATAAAACTTTAAAACTTTACGAAGAAGAAGTCATAAAACCTTACGAAGAAGAAGTACAGTCCATCGGAATAAGTCGTGTTTCTGCTACTTAACACGCCTCCTGACATCGTCTTTTTTCTTACTGGTACGTCGCGGAGAAGTTTCCCTCATACAACATTCGTCCGTATGATTAACGTTACTGAATGTCTCAAACGGCTGCTTTTTCTCCGTTAGTTAGCACAAACAGTTACACGTCCGCAGGTGCAGGTGCACTATGCTAGCTATATATTTGAGGTAGCTAACGTTACACCGCGGTTACTGAGTCCAGTCAAGTTAACACGACGAGAACAGTCGTGTTTAGATTTGTGTGTAACATAATGCTTTTTCAAAAGTGACGTTAAACACGTTTGTGCAGTTTTAAAACTGGTTAGCTGGACCTCAGTATTTGTTGGCGGAGTGAAAGTAAGGAAATATTGAGCTTCTTTACTAAAGGGCTATGGCTGAAGGTTAAATTTGAGATATTAATTCCTATGACCTACATAATGCTTGCAGACCATGTCATTACCGAAGCCAGTTACACCTTTTTACTTACAGTAACTGTGAGAACTCCGTCATCATTATTAGTTTATTAGATACACCTAGCTAAAACTAAGACAACAGTCCTGCAATAAATCCTACCTTCGTGAAGGTTAGAATGGTTATTTATTTTTGTTGCAACTGTTTGAGAGGTGTTGAATCAACTTTATGATCATTTAGGAAGATGTAGTTTGAGGAGTTGAACTGTATTGCATTATACAGAGAAGTGAGTCTGTTATTTAGCCTACTCTCATTGATGCGGTGGACAAAATACTAGTAACACCTGTACTTACCAAAAACCCACCAGCTAATCTGCCATTGTCTGCTGCACTTAGATACTCCAGCCATTTTTGTACTTGCATAAAGCTGGCAGTGGTTTTGAGATTGGAAATATTTGGCATGTTTGGTCACATTTGAGGCAATGATGAGGATTCAGTACTTTAATGTTAAGATTCAGCAACAGCAACCATAACCTGTTTCAGCAGATTCAAAGTTTACAAACTCTTTTGCCTCTTTCAGTCTACAGGAGCAGGCAGGATGTCTGTGACCGTGACCAAGGCTGATGGGGTGACTGTGTTCACTATGACCTCTGACCCACAAAGTCCATGGCCTCCACTGTGCCAAATCCTCAAGGGCCTTTGCTACAACCCTGTGTGCTGCTCTGTGTCTCAGCGCCTGAGGAGGGTCCAGACTTCTCAGTCAGTACTGGGGGTGAGTTACAACCTTATATGTTTTAAGTTGCTCTGTGAACTTCAGCTTTAAAGCTTTTGTATGCTACACTGGGTTTTTTATTTAGTACTTTTTCTTTCCTCACTCAATTCTGATTTCATCTTTGAGTAAATAATTTATCTTGGTGGAATAATTCAAATAAAAGCATTGTTGATCTTATTTCTTTCTGCTAAAAGCTGCACGTTATTGTCTTAATCAAATTACAGTCACATTTTTTGTGTCCATGTCACTCTCTAAGAGAGTTGTTTAAGAGAGTTTTTCCATTACAGTGTCACAGCTCTGTACCTGTCTTGGAGCTTAACATAATGTTCTGTTTTATATAGGAAAGTTACATTTAGAAAACATCATGAAACTATTACAGAAAGTGGTCCAGTATAATAGTATGTTCTGCACCACAGGGTTGCTCTCAAATTAACTCTAACAGTGTTCACTTGGTAACTGTAGTTGTACTGTACAGCTGTTTTTTGTTCACCCTGTTGTTCATACTGTGTTTCCTCCTCCACAGGCTCTGCAGATCATGATCGGGTTGCTCAACATCGGCTTTGGCGCGATCCTCTGTGCCAGTCGAGGTGGCTCTTCGTGGGAAATGGATTTTACCTGGTTTCCTTTTTGGTTAGGAGGATTGGTAAGCAAGCTAATGTTGTATTTGTTGTTGTTTTTTTTTTTTTAAATGTTTTTTTGTGTCCTAACCAAAATCCAATAGAATTGTCTGTATAAAAAATGAAATTCTGTATACTCTAAAGTCTCTGCAAAAGCTAGAGTGAAGACAAATAGAACTTTGAGGCTGTTCAGCCTGAAACAGCTTTTCTCATACGGAACAGCCTGGATACACACTCTGAGATGAACCGATCCTAAGGATCTTTCATTCATATCATGTCAATAATTTAAGCTTATAAATTTAGTAATTTTGGACCAGGACCTTCTGTATTTGGATCAAGTAGCTTTTGAAAAATAAGGTAAGCCAAACTAGTACACCTGTTATTTCAATGTGCCAACATAATCAACATTGCATATCATCTGCTGCTATGTAAATATGTATCGGTATACATATGTATGGAATATTGGATATTGGCAGATAACCAATATTAAAAGACTTGGATTGGAATCAGGGCCAAAAAAAACTTGATCGTCCCTAAAAACCCCAAACAAGAATCACTGGGTGCGGTCCAGTTGGGTCTTTTTACATTGCATTTTTGCCTACTTTAATTAAATTGATGGCTCTATGTGGCAAATACAATGCATTTGGTACCACGTTTACCAACAGTATCATAAACAATACAGACTAATGAACACATATTTCACATTGTTTGATGTGGCTGAAGTCAAGTGGAAAAGGTCCTTTACTCTCTATGCCAACCGGTAAAAGTTGTGAAAAGATGAAATTAAAGTTTACCACAGCATCTTCCTTACCTGCTGCTGTTTTATTATGAGATGGTAGAGATTTTCATCTAGCTCCACCATCAAGTCAAGGTTTTCACCTATTCGTCGAAATATCTTCATTCATGGTTTCCAGATGTATGCTAATAACTTGGTGTGACTTTTAATTTAGCGCCACCAGCAAGTTGACATTTTTGGTTCAGAGTAAAATATCTCAACATGGATGAGGTTGGATGGAGTACCATGACATTTTACACAGACATTCATGTACCTTTCAGAATGAAGTGATCATTTTCACAGCAGATATATTTACTTGTCATAGCAGGAAAAGCACAGGTGGAATTAATGACAGTGATAATGGCTCAGTTTCATTAAAATGTTCAAGAAAGCCATACCAGTGAACCATCATGTATTATACCAAGGTCACAAATGGAAAAACTAAATAGGATTCAGACATCATTAATGTTAGTAATTGCACATGTGCTTTTCCTGCTAAGACAAGCCAAACAAAATTTCTTCTGTGAAAAAGGTCTATTGTAATAATTTTGGTTGGTAACGTTTATATAGCGACATCATCGGCTCAAAATTTCAATTTGTCCAATACTTTGGTTTATGACCAAATACCAGCAAAACTAATGACATTCCCATCAGCCTCTGTTGTGCTTTGTGGTTAGTACTAATTAGTAAATGTAAATTGAGAACATGGTAAATGTTTTACCTGCTTAGCATCAGCACGTTAGCATTGTCATTAGGAGCATGTTAGCATGCTGATGTTAGCATTTAGCTCAAAACACCGCTGTGCATCAGTACGGCCTGAGAGGAAAAAACAAGCACTACTGCCTTTTGCCAGTCCATAGACACTATCCCCAACCTCCATGCAATGTGAAAAGGTGTGTCAGCCAAGACAGCCCAAAAATATCTGAATAGCTTTTTGTTACCTGTTTTGTTATAGGACAGCTTAATCTCTTCTCAGATGACATTAATAAGTACCGGTTGCTTTGTCTCTTGTCTGCCAGTGTGAGCGCATGATGAGGGTTTTTCTCTCTTGGTGCTCAAAATGCTGTTCACTCAGTCAAAGATTCTACAAATGACATATATGAATTTTAGTGTTTGTGTGGAAGAGTGGAAGTTTTAAAGATTTTGTTTTTTGTCTTTTCTCTAGTTTATGTTATTTGGCACCATGAACATTTTGTCTGAGAAGTATTCAAGTCCATGTCTGGTGAGTATTTCAGCTCTATAACATCCTCATGTTATCTTAAAAGGATTTCTTTCATTTTATTCTCATCTCTTCTTTCTTCTCATTCTTGTTTTATTTCAAGACGAATGGAGGAGAAGAACATGTAACGTCACTTATCAACAATATACTAAGGGTGCTCTGATTAGGATTTTTGGGGCCGATCACTGGAAGCAGTATCGGCCGATACTGTCTATTTGAAGCCTTCTACTTGTTGTGTAGCATTATTTATTTATTTATGTAAAGAACACCGATCAAACTGTTTAGAATGAAAATCGGCCGATAACTATCAGTGTTCAATCAATCGGAGCACCCTTACAATATACAATATATACACACCCACATTGTCTCACATGTATACAGTATGTATTTTCATTGGAGAGGGCAGAATATAGGTTCAGTGTCTTGCTCCAAGGCACTTTGGCAGAGTTGCAGGGGGTTCTTAAAGTTAATAGCCACCTAGCTGTTTCCACAGCAGGGATACAAACCCTCAGTGTAAAACGGTGAGATAGTCTGTTGATTTTTAAGGTCCATCAGTGTACTGTATGCTGTTTATTGCCTGGTGTGGTTTTGTGTTTGGTTGTACATAAACTGACCAGTTTTGTATTTTTAGGTCATCCTCAATGCGATTCTGAATCTAGCAGGAGTTGCTTTTGCCATTACAGCTATCGTACTCTACAGCATCAATATAGCAGATATCTATTTTTGGTGGATGTGTAATGATGGCTATTATGACTACACTACGCCAAGTCCATCTTCTGAGGTGATCATCTTGAAGGAGAAATGCTTGGAGGGCAAGGCACTTGTTCTGGTAAGTGTGGAAGTATCTCGGCAGTCAAAATAAAAGTTATACAACTGATGTTGTGTATATACATATATGACTGAGTGCTAAAATAGAGGGCTTTAATTGTTTTACAGGTATTGTCTTAAAAGTTACCCTCAGTAATTACCATCTACAGACTAATAAGTTTAGTATGAAGAACCTCTCAAAATGAGTTTACAACAGGCTTCACGGAGAATAAACTAATAAATAAAAACCAGTGATAAAATGATTAGTCGAGGAATTAATAATCCATCCACAAAAAATTAATCACCAACAATTTTGATTGTCGATTAATTGTTTAAGTAATTTATTAAGCAAAAAATGGCAAACATGAGCTGGTTTCAGCTTTTAAAATGTGAGGATAATTGTAAACAAAATATTTTTGGGTTTTTGACTCTTGGTCGGATGTAACAAGGAATTTGAAGACGTCACCTTGGGCTCAGGGAAATTGTGGTTAGCTTTTTTCTTTTCTTTTTTTTTTTTCTGACACTTTATAGACAATCATTTATTGATTTGACTGAAGGAAAAGAAAATGCAGGCATGATGGGGCTATCTGATTTAATTTGCTTTCATTTCCTCCTTGGTTTGAGACAGTGGGAGATATTAATGTCACTGAGTAATGTGGATGGTGTTACTAGTACAGTATTCTATGCCTTGAGTAAATAATCAGATGTCCTGATGACTTAATGTTGTTATGGTGATATGTTGATGGACATGAAATAAAGACGCTGTTGTATTGTTTTTGTATTTATAATTATTGACTGCTGTCTGTAAGCCAAATTGCCCCTCTGGGACATTAAAGCTTTACTCTCATCTAAGAGTGACAATACGATAAGCATAACAATTGTATGTCAACATTGCGCATCTAAAATCCTTGGGATTGTTCAGGCAGGAATCGCACTCTGTTCTGTCGCTCTGTTCGTTTGGCAGCAGCTAAACTAGTATGGGATGCTTCATAGATACAAAGTCATACAAGAAAGAAATGCATCCAAGCTAGCAATTTGACCCTATCTAAATACTATGGTACCATTTGGTAATAGCTATCACAATAAAGCATGCTTACGTAATATAAAAATGTATGCAGTGGCAATATAGTTGAAATTCCTAATCAGGTTATAGAATCTAATGGGTCACAAAATGCTGTGTAACGTGTCATCTTGTAATTCTGAGATCTTTTCTCGTAATAATGAGATGGTAAGTCATAATTATGGGATATGGTGGTCATAATTACAAGATCATGTCTCCATTTTTTCCCCCCCCTTCGAACGTAATGCTCTTCAGTAAGAATTAGTTTCAGCTCTAAATAAAAGTCAATCAGAGATACAAAAAAATAAGCCCATTGAAGGAAATGGGTCAAATAAGAACCATTTCTACCAATTTAGTTAAATCTAAATGAAACAACCATATGTGTTTTTAAAGGTAACACTGTTTTGTTTTGTTTTTGTCCCACCAGATGCTTACAAGAAGCATCAATGCTGTGCTGATCGTCCTGTCGACCCTGGAGCTCTGCATCGTCATCAGCTCTGCCGTCTTGGGGATCAAGGCTCTGAGCAGCATTATGAAGGGAGAAATCAAGGTGTAGTGTGCACAATCATATATTATTGTTAAACTTGTTGTTTACAAAGGAAAGGCTGACTGAACCCAAACGCTCTCTTTTTACGCCACTTCAGTCCTTGTGAGAACAGGGCCATATGGTTATGAACATGTGGTTGTAATCTCACTCAAAATGTTGACTTGAAATCATCTCCTTAGTTTCATGTCAGTCAGAACTCCATTAAAGTTTGTAGGATCAGCTAACACACAGGAAGTCAGTGCATTATTTTCATCTTGGCTGGTTTCTACAGAGCCACCTAAAGGTCATGGTAAAAAGATTTTGGAAGACTACTTTTGCTTTCCCTCGCAATACTTTTCTTCTTCCATTCCTTCTGAGCTATATGTCTATTTGTAATGGAAGGTAGTGTGGAGATTCTCAAATTAATGCATTTAGCATTGTTTATGGACACCTTACCTTTTATATGAAGGCCATTGCAAAGAAGTTATCAGATAGAACATTTCTTCTGGGTAGGAGCTGTACGTATAAGGAACATCAATTATTGCTCCACATTTATAGCACCAGGCCTTCTGCCAAAACCTGTTTCAGTATTGAAGGATACTTCAGTGCTGTAGATTACTGTACTGCTTTCTTCTGGAGAGACCTCTTGATCTAAGAATTCGTTTAATTTTACTTTCACTAATTACATGACCATGCATGCCTATTGAGCAGAAGTACTATATCAACATATTTAATGCCCAGTTCAAAGTAAAATTCAATGAGCTGATATACTGTTGCACAGTGCTGGGAGCAGCTGAGCAGAAATAGACATGGCTCTGAAGGAATGGAAGAAGAAAAGTATTGCGAGGTAACGAACAACATATTGCGACAGAATGCAAAAGTAGTCCTCAAAAAAAAATTCTCGACGTGACCTTTAGGGAGCTCTGTAGGTTCCTGCCATTTACAGTGCATATCAATTAAAGGAATAGTTCGACATTTAGGGAAAGAAGTGCTGGTTGGTGGATTTTGTTACCTTTGGAGGAAGCCAGGCCAGCTGTTTCCCCATTTCAAGTCTTTATGCTGAGCTAATCTGCTCGCTGTAGCCTCATATTTAGTGTGTAGACACGACAGTGGTACTGATCTTCTCATCTAACTTTCAGTAGGAAAGTGAATGTGTTTTTTACCCCAAAATGTCAAACTATTCATTTCAAAATGTGTGGATAGGCAAAAGAATCTTCAACTCTTAATAAATCTGTCAGTATAGACATAAACACACAATTTTTACACACGTTATATTTTATGCAGTTTGCTGCCAAGTTGTATTTTCTTCTTAATATTGTGAAATTTAGGATGTCTGAATTCAAAATAGAAAAGTGCTTACAAAAATGGAGACTAAAATTATCACCCCTGCAAGCAGGAAAGTTCACAAGTGTATGTAGTGTGTAAATATTAATGTTTGAGTATGTCCGCACCTTTTTTTTATGCTTTTCTGATATTATTTTTCTATTTTAGAGCATTGATGAACCAGAATACTACAAACCACTTCTGGAGGAAGTCACCAGTAACCCTACAGCCTAAATGACAATATTTGCTTTGTGCTATTAGTTACCAGGATCTACAATCCTGTGCATTTATACCATTGACTGTATGTACTGTAATGTCAATGATTTACACAAATTTAGCTGGTACGGTCTCTGCCAAACTTCTGGTCTTTTCCTACAAGGGTTGTTTAAACATATTTGCGCTTTATGTTTTAGAGTATTTTTGGTAATCTGCACTAAATTGTATATGCTGCTGTCCATTTCTTTCTCTGTTGTTCCCATTGATTATGATTTTCTATCGAGTCATGTGCCTTACGGTCAGTATGTTTGTAAGTAAAAGGGAGGTTCATGTATGTGTCTGTGACATTGATTGACTGTTTTGCTATTTTTCAATATTAAGCCATTTAAAATAAATAAATAAATAAATAAAATACTTAAATAACTAGTTGTGCTCTTTGTGTACAAATAGGAAAGAAAACTATGAACAGAAGCAGAAGTGTGAGGTGAAAATTAGTACTATAATTTGAAAATATCATCATATTCCTCTTCTTTTTTTTTTTTTTAAATGCTGTTTCTGGAAGTTTTAATAAAATTATTAGTCAGTCTGCTCAGTAGTGTCAATCCTGTTATTTTGCTTGTAAATTACCTGAAATTGTTCAATGAAAGAAATCTTCAAAATATGTTATTTTATCTGGAATTGAGTCCTGAAAGTTTGGTTAGTCTGATAAAAGGTGAAAAAGTGTGTAGTAGGAACATTTCAACCTGTTTTAATTGCAAATCAACTTTTCAAGTCAATTTTCATCATTCTGTTGCAGCAACCTGCCTTATTCTTTCATTTTTCAAGATACAGACACTGATTCACTTTTTATTAACAAGAAGCAACATCACATAGAACAAAGACATAAACAGAAAGGATAACAATAGAATAATAGGAAAAAAAATACACAGGGTAAACGTTGGCATTACGTATCATATTGCTATGACTCACATACCAGCGTAACAATAGTATACATGGTAAGTATAATTATCACTCCTATATCAAAATGATAGCAACAACCAGGGCAAGTATTACTGTTCATATACTGTAGCTGCTATGCACATATCCAAAAGTAATGACACATTGTGCAAACATCACAATCCATTGCTACCATTCACATGTCATAATTTAAGTACCTATCATTTCTATCAAGGTTTGTCCCACCCATCACTTTGCTATCACAAACAATGCAGGCCATCTCTTCCAAATCATAATAATAACATCTTACATATAACAACATTGTCAGCGTCTCCCTAGTTTATTCAATCAATTTTTCTATTCATGTTTTATAACATTTTTAAACAAGTTTATTTATATTAAAAACAGATTAAGTATTATTACTGCACAAAGGTTTTTAGGACTGAAATGTCTCTATAAGATTGAGGTTTTTGAAGATTGAATTGCGCAAAACTTAAAGTAGTTAATTACAACAAAAATGCTGTTCACACATTAAGGCATCTGTTAATAATCCTATAATATAAATAGCAATGGTAAAGCACAATGCACAACAGGCTCTTTTACTAATGTTACTTTAAGTACATTTTTCTGATAATACGTAATAATACTTTTACATGAGTAGGAATCTGAATACTTCTTCCACCCCTGGTCTTACCTGTATCAGAGGTCGGGTTTTTTTTTCAGCTAATCATCTGTTTTGTAAGTAGAGAAGTTTCGACTCGGAAATTGCTCACAGTCATCTGTCTCTTCAGCAGAAACTAAAACTGTCAACAGAAAAAATGTACTTTCCCTTTTCATCATCCCCTCAGTCTGTTTTGCTTGGTGTCATGTGTATTCTGGTTGGGAATTTCCTGTTTGCTCTGGTAATATGCACAATCACACCAGGCCTGTTTTAAGTTGATCATCATGCTGAAAACATTTACTGTAAGGCTGTTGTTTATACTGTCTCCTATTTGTTCAGTGAGATTCATGCACACTGAGCAGTTGGAATCTGTTAATCTGGTGTGAATTTGGATCAATTTTATACTAATTTAGTGAATTCAAATGTAAACAGAAATCAGTTTATTTGCTAGTACGGGGAACATTGAATCATAATTAAATCATTTCAACTGGTTTTTAATCTTTAAAAATTTAAATTAGAGAAAATAAAGTACTGTAGTGAAGTATGTTTACATCAACTGCAATTCCTGTAAATTTACTGTACTTAATGCGTAAAATAATTTTAATTCTGAAAATCTAAAATGAAAAACCTTTAATGACTCTCCCCCTGACCTGATGTTCATCCTCTACAAATAAATGAAAATAGTACAGCCTCTGTGGCATTGTCTTGACAACTTTTAATGTCAGATTATGGTGAAAAAAGACTCCTCGAGCCGTCAACACTGCCAAAAAATAACTATCAAACTTCTGTGAGCGAAAACAGAGCCATCGAGGCCACAATTAAAGGCCAGCATTATGTCATGAGAAACATTATTAATAGTTGTTGGTAGTATCCAACAGTTCCTCTGAGTTTAGTTAGCGATTTAGCTTTAGAGAAACCTTTCCCCGATACATGTGCACTATGACTGTCCAGCCACCCAGCACCAGGGGAAGTGTTTTTTTGAATAGGTAAGCTTTTATGAAATATCAAGTTCTAAGTAGAGAAAGGGGTTATGAATGTAAAAAAGGTGTGCTTACAAAACACAGGATTTACCACTGAATATAAAGCTATTTTGCAGCCTGAATAAAAATTAAAACTCTACTGAAATAATGACCCTACTGATCAGCAGACCTTTGTTGTTGGCTGAATTAAAATTTTCAGACAAGACATATACAACAACTATACACAATATACAATATAACTATATACAATAATTTATGCTTTCCACTGAATTTCTTCCACTACATTTCAGAGGGAAATGTTGTGCTTTCTCACAATGATGCTTATTACCTTTGTTGCTTACAGCTTCTTCCAGCACCACTGAGTGTTTGGTGGAAATGGGGCTTTTATTCTGAAAACAATTGAACGGTCTTACAGGAAGTAACATTTTTGTTGCTGCCAGATGAACTGAGGCTGCTGAAAGAGGAACCAGATTGTAGCAATTACAGCATCAAATCATTAACAGGTGAGTTTTCTACACAAACACACTCATGACTGACAATAATGTGAACTTTACAAGGAGACAACATGTTGAGTGAGCTCTGAAACTGAATATTGCCAAAACTGAATATTTATACTTATATTGTTTTTGTGGTCTGTGAGAGAGGTGAGTTTTGGGATATGCATAAGTGCATAAGGTAAAAAACAGTTATAAGCAAAGAAGAAAGTGTAGCATTTTCTAAGATACTGAACTTTTCCCTAAAAGAAAACTAAATGACAAGACATCCAGCCTCCAGATGACAAAACTTAAATTTGAAAAAGGTTCAATAGATTCAGAATCTGCTAAATTTTAATATCAAGTACACCTTATGACAATGTGATAAATACTTAAAATAAATAGTTTGATGTAGCTGAGACAACACCTCAGATAAAATGTATTATGTAGGTATAAAACTGAAACAAACAATGCTTTTGCTTTGGCAGCTGAAGCCTCTGCAGCATATTTTAGAGTTACTAAATAAAGAACTTCAAGCTATGGGTTTTTTTGCGTGTAAGGGACAATAGGTCTAATCTTGCTGCCTTATAGCATAACCCACGGCCGTAATACATCTGCATATTTGGATTTGATAGGGTTGTTGATTGATACCACTCTCTGTTTATTTTGGCATGTGCTGAGACTTTAACACATTCATACGCTGACCCTTTCTCCTCTGCAAACACCCACCCCTCACACACACACACACACACACACACGCAAAACAAAATGAGCGACTTAAGAGCTTCAACCTCACGTCAAAAGTGCCATAATTCAAGAGGACAGACTTGGTCAAGAGGAGACACATTTGCATCATTGAACCAATCTCTACAAAAAATAGAAAAAAACTCCCATTTTATGTAACAGGTGTGTGTGAAGATGCCCAAAACTGTTGTCAAAAACAAGGGTGTGCCCGTCATCACCGTGGCAGCTGTCAGTAAGAGCATCCTTCCACTCTGCCAGATCCTGAAGGCTCTTTGCTACAGTCCAGAGTACTGTTCTGTGTACCAGGGGCTGATGCAGACTAGTGTCACTACAGCTCTTGGGGTGAGAGGAATTAAAATAAATGTATTCACATATAGCTATTTACTGGTGGTCTTAAGATGTTCAGTATAAGACAATGAGATTTAATTGAATCTTTTACAGACTATACAGATCATGGCTGGCCTGTTCAACATTGGACTTGGACCAGGACGAACAAGCACAAATCCTGGAGATTTGACCAGTTTAGGAGCTGCTTACTGGCTGGGTGCTGTGGTAAAATAATATCGTTGTGTTAATATTACCATGAGAGCACATTAATGTAATGTCTCTTGTTTAGTAGCTGTGTTAGGTGTGTTATGTCACACGCAGGGAGTTCCACTGTGAGAGGATTCTCTAAACAACGATATTGTTGAGGGACACGAGAGCAAAATTGGTAAACAAATACAAAAGTTTCTGCTTGATTGTCACTGATATGAGCTGTCTGCTGACCTCTCATCAGTTCATTGTAACTGGAATCATGTCCATTTTGGCTGGACAGTTCCCTTCTCCCTGCTTGGTAAGTAGACACCAAATTCCATTATATGCACTGTACTGTAAAAAGGATAATGTGTCTTCTATTTTAGTTGAAATGCAAAACACTATCAAATACTGCTTGAACTGGACTTTTAATAGAAGGGATCTTTCCTCTCAGGTGGGCTTCACTGTGTTTATGAACATTGTTGGAGCTATCTTTGCCATTACTGGCATTGTGCTGTATGCCATAGACCTGGGAGATGCCTCTCTCCTCTGGATGTGTGACCGCAGCAGGAACAATGCTGATCATTTTAGCGACAACTGCAGAAATGTGGCGCTCTTTGCCCAGGTAAGCATACTTCTAAAGTTAAACTGGAAAACACAATCATACAGTTGTGGAAGAAGTATTCAGAGCCTTTACTTAAGTAAAAGTACTAATATCACACTGTAAAAGTCCTGCATTGAAAATGTTACTTAAGTAGAAGTATGTGAGTATAATCCGGGAAATGTACTTTAAGTATTGAAAGTAAAAGTACTCAATATAGAAAAATGGCCCCTGTGAAATTCTATTATATTATATCTATCTATTATATCTATTATATATATAATATCATTTGATTATTATTACTCATGCATTAATGTAACAGCAGGATTTTGCTGTTGTAGTTGGTTGACCTGGAGCAAAGTCATAACAATGTTGTATAGGACTGCAACTAATGATTATTTTCATTATGGATCAATCTGCTGATTATTTTTTCGGTTAAGCAATAGATTGTTTGGTCTGAAAATAGTGTGAAAAGCCGTCACAATTACTCAGAGCCCAAAGTGACACCTTCACAATGTTTGTTTTGTCCAACCAACAGTCCTAACCTCAAAATGATTACAAATAAATTAAAATAATTAAAAGGAAAAGCAGCAAATCCTCACAAAAGCTGGAACTATGAAATGTTTTTGCTTGAAAAATGATCGATTATCAAAATAGTTGCCAGTTAATTTTCTGTGAATCGACTAATCAATTAATCAACTACTTATTTCAGCTCTACTTGTCTATACTGTTGGGTACTTATATTTTTAACAAAGCATCATATTCTATGAGCACTTCATTTTTTGAATTCATTTATAAGTAACTAGTAACTAAAGCTGTCAAATAGTAGTGGAGTAAAAAGTACAATATTAGCATGAACTGGAAATACTCAAGTAGAGTACAAGTACTTCAAATATGTACTAAACTACTGTACTTGAGTAAATCTACTTAGTTACTGCAGTCATACAGTATATGGCACGACTAGAGTCAGTTGTCCAACTTGGCAATTTGATTTTCAGTTCTTTGGCCGTTTGTAAGCATCTTTGCACTGAATTGCAAGTGTGAAAATTAGTTCAAATACTAGTTTAAATATTTTTTATTAAATTGAATTTAAAAAAAATGTTTTGATTTCTCATCCATCAGAGTTTGTTGACGTCCATGGATGTCGCACTGATCGCCCTGGCTGTTCTTCAGCTCTGTGTCAATATTAGGTTTGCTATTCTGGGCATCAGCGCTTTGACCAGTGAGATGAAAAAGGAAGAGGTATGGATCAAGAAGACAATGCACATATGTACACATGAATTAGAGGACAGCTAGATGGTATATTCAAAAAGATGAAGCAAAGTATCAGTAGTACGAGCAGTAATAGCAGCTGGAGTGGGAACAGAAGTAGGAATAACAGCTATAGTTGTTGTAGTAGGGATAAAAGTAGTAGCAGCTGCATTTCTGGTGCAGTAACTTGCAGTGTTAAATTCTGTAAAGAGTCACATTGTAGAATTCTCGACTTTATCCTGTTTTTGCTTTATTAAAGTTAGCTTTTTCTGTGCAAACAGGTTGGCAAGGATATTGAAGATCAGCTGCCAGTGAAGGAGGTCCTCCTGATCAGTCCTGGTGCTTAAAATCATTTCAGATTAACACATGGATGCATGACTATGAATATGCAGCACCTCATTATAATACTTGTGTGCACACACTTGCTGAAAGTAATCAAAACTGCTTTATATCACAAGGACATTACCATTCTTTTTTTTACAATCTGTGAGTTGAATATTTTTTTTCTATCTGCTTGTGAATTATTTTTTAAAGTAAACTTGCTTGAATAAAAACATGTACAATGGTTTTTCAGTTGTAATTTTTCACTGATGAAATTCCATTCACTTCAGTTATATTGGGGAGGCTGCATATCTCAAAATCTCAGCAGATAAATACAAACCAAAGTGCATAGATGCCACCAGGGTTAACTGAAAGTGTTTTAGGTGTACTGACCATTTAAAGCAGCAGAATGCATACCAGAGCTTTTAGGGTAGTTCAAGTTCAAGGTGGTGGATGTACAAGCAACACTCCACATCCTTAAACACACTGAGCAGCAGTTATGACATTATGTAGCTCAAGAATCACTGTGGTGGACTTAACTATGATACTCAAGATGCTCAAAATAATGAAGGTTAAGTGAAATCTTAATTTTGGTTTGAATATTGTATAAAAGATTATAAATAATACATGTGGATATACAATGCTTGTAATAGCTAATGCAAAAACACAGATTTTTATTTCTTCTTATATTCAAATATGTTTTCTGGCAAGAGTAGGTATCCAGTTTTGACACGTCCCTTTTAAAATAAAGCGAGCAATTTTAAAAATGTTGAAAATAACACATTTATTTGGTATCTGATCCAAAACTGCCATTATAAAAGCACAAAGATTACCACAAATATTGTTGGACAGAATGAATGAAAGTCTATTTATAGAGGCACAAAGTGTTTGTGTACTTTCACACAAGTGCAAATCAGTTTTGAGTGTATTGTAGTCTTTTTGAGGATTCCCAACTTGTGCTTGTACTGCAATATCTGAAGGAAGTATTGTACTTTACATTTTTGATACTGAACACAGATGTATTAGCAAAAGTAAGTAAAAATTTGATTGCAGGCTGGTTACTTATAATATACACTTACATTGAGGTGTTGCTTTTCATCAAGTAAAGAATCTAACTACTACTGCTAATTATTATTATTTTTTTGTGCAAAATACTTTAAAAATACATTTTAAGAGATAATTTTGGTAATGACGCTTTTATTTTGACGAAATCGAAAGGGCGACAGGAATCAGGTATCAGGTTTGTTGCCGCAGCCAGAACTCACCATCTGCAAACCAGACTGTCGCAGTAACAGGGAGTCTGTGAATGACAAGGTGAGTTCTCTGCACAACAAACACATAATTCATAATAATTTGACCTTAACAATGAGACAACCTGTTTATTGAGCTCTGAACTGGGTGATATGGACGTTTTGTTAATGGTAATCAGGTTTTTAAGGTCTGCGAGAGAGAGGTGGGTTATGGAAAGTTGGAAAGGATGTTATCAAATTAACATTTTATTTGATTTATTATTTTGAACTTTTTTTTTTAAAACCTGTGTGTGTGTGTGTTGTTGGGCGATATTCAAGACCCTGATTCCTCAGTTTTGTGAAAGTTTTTATTACATCCTTTTGTCGTGTTAGCTTTAGGATAAGAGGTGACAAACACAAAGCAGGGCTGAACTTTCTGGGAAACTGAACCTGCTCCCTCCAAAGGACAAAAACCTGTTTGTGAACCTAAAACCTGCACAACTCTTATTTTTAACATAGTGATAAATGCCATACTCGCTGTGATGAAAGAACACTTAATCACAGGTGTTACATATCTCAAATAAGTGCTGGTTTATATTGTGAATACTATTCAGTGAGTCCACACCTTTCACAGCATACAGCAATCACACCTCAGGGAGGGACTTGTGCATAAAACTGAAGTAAATAATGTTTACTTTGGCAACTAAAGCCTCTGGACCATATTTACAGTTAGTTAATTATGAAGCTCATTCGCATTTTTTAAGGAGCAATATGTACAATATAATCTAATGGATTATATCTAATAGATTAATCCTCTGGTCTATAAAATGCCAATCAAATTTTCCTAGAGCTCAAGGTGGCATGATCACATGTTGTGTTTTGTCTGACCAACAGTCCAAACCCCCAAAATATTCAGCTTACAATTCTAATAATAACTTTATTTATATAGCACCTTTCAAAAACAAAGTTACAAAGTGCTTTACAATAAAAACCTGTAATATAAGTAAATTAGCTCCAAAACATAAGCTAATATACACGATAAAGTAATTAAATTAGTTACAACAAATAGGCTACCATCGGTTAGAAAAAGGCATTAGATAAAAGTGAGTTTTAAGAAGAGATTTAATAGAGGACACTGAGTTTGCCTGCCTGATGATCAATGATATGAAACAGAGAAAAGAGACAAATCAACACATTTGAGAAGTTGGAACTAGGGAATTTTTTGCATTTTGGCTTAAAAAAATTAATTGATAAATTAATTGATTATCAAAATAGTTGCAGATTAATTTTCTCTTAATCAACTAATTGATTAATTGATTAATTGTTGCTCTTGTATAATCTTACTGCCCCAAAGCACATTTATGTGACTGCACAGCTACATGTTTTGGCTGATAGGCAGCGGTGGGTTTAGAAACTTTTGAATGCGGGGGCCAGACTGGGGCACATTTGTAAAATAAGTAAAAATGTGTTAAGAGCCCTAAACCCTGGTTCCTGGTAATAGTAAACTGTAGCTGATTAATAGTTACGTTGTTTATTTAGTGTAATAAATGAATGCCAAATAAACAACTTTAAATATTCTTATATGAAATAATATCAATAAATAGCTGCTATCTGTATCTCCAAATAGCCTTGTTTGGTGTCATTTTGTGGTCGTTTTGTGTCTCTTTGAAGTTGTTTGATTGACTTTCCATCTAGAAATGTTAACAGTCACTTACACAAAACACAAAATACCAGAGGCTCAAGAGCTTTATCCTCAGGTTGACTGACAAAATTACTTTTTTATTATAAAATCATTTTACTGTTGATCTCTGTATTATACCTGTATGTTACATACCTGTACATACATTCCTGTTTATTTCATACATGTACACACCAGTGTGTGTGTGTGTGTGTATAGATTCACTGTATATTCTCAATAGTCATCTATGCAATTTCAATGAAGTACCTTGCTGTACCAATGCAAGACAATATACAGTATATACTAGACTTGTACTAATCATGTACAGAATATCACCCGGCACTATCATTGTGTATATTTAGAATTAGAGTCTTGTTTAGTTTTGGTTTTAGTTCAGTTTCTACTTCAAGTTAAAGTTAAATTATGTATATTTTTATTACTTTAATTCTTATCTACCTCTCTGAGCATCCTTATGTTGTTTGCTTTGTGATTTATGTATTACTTGGCTGCTGTAACTGCAATTAATAAAGTACTGTATCTATCCATCTATCCAACCATTCCTCCTAAAATCTCCATGTCATGTTGCAGGTGTGAGAGATGTCCATCACTGTTGTCAAAGACAAGGGAGTGACTGTGGTCACGGTGGCGGCTGACAGTCAGAGCATGTTTCCACCACTGTGCCAAATCCTCAAGGCTCTTTGCTACAGTCCGACGTGCTGCTCAGTGTACAAGGGGCTGATGCAGACCAATGTAGTTTCAGCACTTGGGGTGAGAGAAGTTGAAATTCAGATGCAGTATTAAGTGGTGGTCTTAAGATGTTAAGTTGTTCAAGTGTAAGACAATGAGATGTAATTGTTTTGAATATTTTACAGACTGTACAGATCATGGCGGGCCTGTTCAACATTGGACTTGGGCCAGGACGAACAAGCACACATCCTGGAGATTTAACCAGTTTAGGAGCTGCTTACTGGCTGGGTGCTGTGGTAAACTAATATTGTTGTGTTATATTGTGTTATATATTAGCTTGAGAGCATGTTTATTTATTTATTTTTTTAACATTACTCTTGAGTATAATGGCAAAAGCAGGAATTTTCTTGATGTTTTTAAAATGCTTTACCAAACAGACACAATTACCAGAACTTTTTCAAATGCAAGGAGGATTTTATGGCCGGAGCATTTCCTAAATTGATAACGACATCTACTGATTCTAAAGAATAACTTTGCTTGAATTTCACTGAACTGTCTGATGTCCTCTCTTCAGTTCATCGCAGCTGGAATCATGTCCATTTTTGCCGGCCAGTTCCCCTCTCTTTGCTTGGTAAGTAAAGACTAAAGGCCCTTTCAGACACGCACCCCTTTATGTTAGGGTGATTTAACATGTCGGTCTCATGTCTGAATAAGCACCCTGGTCACTTTTACACTCTGCCTTTCTAAGATCACTGTAATGAATTTAATATCTTCACCATCATCAGTTGAATAAACCATGAAACACTGTGAAAGAGCCAATTGTAAGTTGTTGAGGTGATTCTTCATTGATTGTGTAAAAACGTACACTGTGAAGTCAAAAGAATAATGGAGTCTTTCCTCTCAGGTTGGCTTTACTGTGTTTGTGAACATAGTCGGATCCATCTTTGCCATTATTGGCATTGTGCTGTATGCCATAGACCTGGGAGATGCCTCTGTCGCCAATATGTGTGACTGGAGCAGCTACAATGCTGATAGTTATGATGATAACTGCAGATATGTGGCATACGTTGCCCAGGTAAGCATATTTTTAAAGGGTAAAGCTGGTTGCTATATTTTTTTTATTGTCAACAAATCTCATGAAAAAAAAAAAGTATTTGTCCGTCTCTCAATACTTTCTAACTTCTCTACCCTGTCTGTGGCTGTCATGGCCCATTCATTCCTACTGATGACATAAATCTTTAAAAACAGCTCACAAATTCATAGATTCAGCAACTTTTTAAAACAGCTGGACACACTGGAGATTTTAGCAAACGTTACTCAGAGAGGAGTTAAAAGAGCATTTGTTGGGGACTATTTTCAGCTGCGGATTAATATCCATTTGATGCTCAAAGTAGTGCAGCAGGACGGTGTATGTGGGATTAATTCAAAATAAACAGTGTGTGTGTTTGTGGTAATGAAGGAACATGTCACCCACGGCAACAATGAGGCTTGTTGATGTGTTTATAATCATTTATGGACAACAATACGAGGCTTTTGATACACAGATCAATTCATTGTTGTCCTTTAAATGGGATTTGTTGACAATGAGAAAAATATAGAATTTTTCCAGCCTTGTCGTTTAATGTTAAACTTGAAAACACAATCAGTACTGACTTTGGCAGTTTCACAGTGGAGGAATCACTGTATTGTTTGTACAGAGTAAATCATTAATACTTACATTTTAAATTGAAGTTTAGTTGAAATACTATTTGAATCAAGTTGAAACCTTTCTTTTGTTTTTTATTTCTTGTCTCTGTCAGCGCTTGTTGACAGCCATGGACATTACGATGATCGTCTTGGCTGCTCTCCAGCTGTGTGTCTGCATTAGCTTTGCTGTTCTGGGCATCAAGGCTCTGGTCAATAGGAAGAAGGAAGAGGTATGAACCAAGACAAACACACAAGATTACAATCCAAGTAAAACAGTGGTTAATAGTACTTGTAGTATTCCTATTAGCTGCTGGACTACCAACATCAGTAGCATTAGTAGTAGTAGTAATGGTAGTGGTTACATAAGTCTACAGTTTATGTGATAACAGCTGGATTACTGTTTGTAGTATTTGTACAACATGAGTAACACTATTATAAAGTATAGTTGAACAAAAATAGATTCAGTAAAGTCTCACTGTAGAATTCTCAACTTTGTCGTGTTGTTACTTTATGAAAGTTTATTTTGTTCTGTGTCAGCAGGGTGGCAGAGATGTTGAGATTTACCAGCCACTGTTGAAGGAAGTCGTCATGACCAGTCCTGGTGCCTAAAATCAATTCATCCACACACAAAGATGTATGAGTATGAATAAGCAACACATCTTTGCAATCCTTGTACAAATTTTTTAAAACATATAGCAGCTGAAAATAATCAAAACTACTTCAAAGACACTACAATTTTACGCCAAAGAGAAAATTCACTCTGGAGTCTGTCACAATGTGATTGGAAATGTTTTTTCTATCAGGTTGTGAATTATGTTTTAAAGTAAAAGTACTTGAATAAAGAGAGGTGAGAGAAAGCTGTACAAACTTTTTGAGTTACATTCCATTTACTTCATTGGGGAGACATCTCAAAATCATGGCAGATAAAAACAAAACTATCAGCATGGCTAGATACCATGGAGTAAGTGGGAAATATATATATATTTTCCTTGATGTGGCTGAACGGACTGTTTAAAGCACTAAACTGTGTACTCGAGCTCTCAGGTTAGTTCAGGTTCAAGGAGGAGTGATCCCAAACAACATGTACAAGACACATCCGCCACATCCTATAGTGTTAACACACTGAAGCTTAGGAGAAATTACAGGATTGTTGGCGTAAGATGTGTGGAAAGGAAGGACATCGTCAAATGGTTTTGTTGATTTCCAGCAGTGAATGTGTGCTGCTGCTTTCCTGCGGTGTAGTGTGTGATTTGGAATCAGTGCCTTTCACTTAAAGACAGATTTTGAAATCTTGGGAAATACACTTATTCACTGTCTTGTCGCAAGTTAGACGATATAGTCTGTATGCTAAATATGAAGATACAGCCAGCAGCCGGTTAGCTTACTGTAGCTTATTTCCATTAATTCATCAATATAATTGATGAATTAAATGTACTAAAAATTATGAAAAATGACCAATTTCCCAGAGCCCAAAGGGATGTCGGAAACCCAAAGATATTCTATTTAAAGTAACATAAAAAGAAGCAAATCCTTACCTTTTAGAAGCTGGAGCTTTAATTTATTGATCATTATTGATTATTACAAATATTTATTTTTCTTTTATTTATTATATTTGTATTTATTTGTATTACTTGTACTTTTAATTTACTGCCTTTTTGTTCTGCTGTGTTTAAACATCATCAATTTGTTGCTTTTATTTTGGAGAAATCAAACGCATAGACGGGAAGTGTCATTGTTGGTGCTGCTAACTGAAAGGTCAGGCTGTAAACCAGTGTGTTGCAGTGAAAGAGAGTATTGTATTATAACAATGAAGCAGAACCAGGCCAGTTCACTAAACAAACAAACGACTCTAACAATGTGAACCTAGTAAGGAGATAGCTGTGAACTAGGAGTTATGGATATTTTGTAATGGTAACCATGTTTTTAGAGTCTGAGAGACAAAAAGTGAGGTGAGGGATAAAAGAAATTTTTTGTGTGAAATATTTTATTACATCCCTTTTTTGTGATATCTGATATTGAGAACATGAGGAGGCAAAAACAAGGAAGTATGCACTTTCTGGGAAACTGCCCTCCCACCAGGCTTTTATTTATTTATTTATGACCAGTTAGACTATTGAGACCAGTAAGATTGTGATCATAATTTTATACTCTGTAGTAAAAGGGAATCAATCAAAAGTTACTGGTTCATGTTGCTGTGACTAACTATTTACTTTTACATGTCCTGAGATTTTAAGACATTCAGAAACTGACCCACTGTTCTGAACACATATAAACAAAATGTGTGTAACCAATTACCTTAAATTAAAGGAATACTTCAATATTTTGGCAAATACACTTTTTTTCTGAGAGTTAGATGAGAAGATTGATATGTCTGTCTCTGGGAGGTGAGTAGAGCCTAGCTTAGCATAAAGCCTGTAAGTAGGGGGGAATAGCTAGACAACCAATTAACTAATTAGCTAATCTCAACTATTAAAATGGTGCGACTTTTGGTTTTGCTCTTTTCAGTCATTTCATTCCTTATCTCTGTTTTTCATTAGGGACTATTTTCTACTCAGAGTAAAATTGGTCAAAGCTGAAAGATACATCGCTGTTGAATTTTCAAATGTAGCTTTTCTGTCAGCCTCACAAAAGAAATGTTTAAACATTTACTTCAGTTGTATTGGGGAGGTAGTTATCGCAAAACCTCTGCAAATAAAACCAAAACCTTCTGCATACCTCTAGGGGTAAGTAGGAAATGTATATATGGACGGCAATGTCGGTCAGCTGGTCCACCGCAGTGGTCCAGACTGAAATATCTCAACTATTGGATGGATTGCCATGAAGTTTTGTACAGGAGGCTGCAGTTTGTGGTGCTGTTGAACTGTATTGCATTATACAGAGAAGTGTTTCTGTTATTTATTCCCTCATTGATAAGAATGTGGGATAAAATAATAGAAACACGTGTCAGTATAACAGATTACAATTCCACAGTCTCCCATCTGCATCCTCCAAAATGATCATAAAGTACCTATTAAACTGGACACTGAGGGTAATCTTTTCTTCATTGTGGGGCTGTATGTGGTTTCATTTCATTAATTTCCTTAAACCTGTGATGACACCAGAAGGTGGTGCTCATTCTCTTAAATTCACACTCACATGCCTGTACGTTACCTGCTAAACTGTGGGTTTTTCCTTATTTGTGCATGTTTCATTATTTTGAGAAACTAACAGTGATTACAGTGACTATGAATAAACATATCCCATCCCCAAGCTCAACTTTACACAATATGAATATTGGCTTGTTTAATATTGACGATATAGGTTTTAAATCCCAGAATATCAATAATGCATATTAGGCTAGGAAATAATAAATGTCAATGTGACATTTGTGACAACTAAATACAAAAATCTAGATTTTTTTTTTACAGATATCTTTTCATATTTTCAGCCTTTAAACTTGGTAAAATGAGAGGAATGTTGGAGGAGGATGTGTTGACATGATGGACACTAACAAAGTAAATACAAATATTATTAGTTTCGCAATAACTCAAAAAGTGTGGGAATATCATAAAGAACACTGGGTCACGTCATCTTATTTATCCTTGCAAAAGAAAACAAAAAATGATTTAATTTAAACTCACAGTTAATATCAGTTTGTTATGGCTGAGAGAAGGATTAGCTGAGTCTGTCTACAGATGAAGACAGCCTTGCATATTATCCTTGTTGAACTGTTCTCATTACAAGTTCATTATTTGTATACTTGACTACCAACCTGATGCACATGGATTGACAGTGTCATGACAGTGCTGAATCATTGCTTTGAGTTTCAAATTGAGCAAGTGTTAATCTGGTTTAAAATGTATTTATTTTACATCTGGACTTATTTACATAAAGTTATTCTAAACTTATTCAGAGCTCAGCTGACGATGTAAGTCAGTCTGAGGCTACTGTTACAGGCTACGGCCTGTAACAGGTGAATTTATATACAGTATCTACCTAGTAAGTACTCTGAACTGTGATTCAAACCAACAACTATCATCCTTAAATTACATTTTAATCACCCCTAAACAGCACAATGCGTCAGACTTCTCTCAGAATAGAGTTTTATTCTTGCAAGCTTTAGACCCATAAATATCTGAACATGACAGAGGCACCTGTCCTATTTTTGTGTGGCCTACAATATTCTTTTCTCATTAAAAGCAGGTGCCTCAAACGTACTTGTTGATTCATGCTGAATTCCTGTTGCACAATACAGTTACAATCACATAGAGTGGCTTAAGGCAGAGCCACAGGTATGTCTGTGTTTTTCATGTATTATCAATCCTGAATGATGAGTTTGGGATGTCTGCATTTAAACTGTATTTAAAGGTACAGCTCCCCCATTGCCAAAAATTCAAAACACAGGATTGGAAGCTGATATCACTCTCAAATTGTTTGACATATCTTTTTAAAGACAGACTAACACTAGGCACCAACTGTTGCTTTTATGTTTTATGTAAAGCACTTTGAATTGCCTTGTTGAAATGTGCTATACAAATAAACTTGCCTTGCCTTATGTGCAAATTAATAATGATTTCTGATTTGTTTACATCAATTAGGTCTGTAAACACAGCTGAAAAGGGCACAAACAATAGGTTGTTCAGTTGAGAAACAAAGGAAATCAAAAAGTTGAACTTCCTTTAAGCACATGGTATTTTTCAGCAATGTTGCTTCTAACTTTTAAGCAGTGTTGACCTAAAATTTAAAGAAGCTGACTTGTGAACTGAAGGTTGCTGGTTCAAACCCTGGACCAGTAGGATAAATCTGTGTGTGTCACAGTGGATTATGCAGGACAATGGGGAATGGACCCAAATGCAGACAGAAGAAGCAAACTGGTGCAGTTCAATGATTTGGTGACATCTGGTGATTTCAGTGATTGACTGGTAGATATGCAGGCAGATTGGTAACAGGCAGGCAGGTCCAGGTTTGAGTGACGGAAAACACAAAGCAAGACAGCAACAAGGCACATGGTAACTAGGAATGAACTGGCAAAGGAACAAAGTACAGTATATGTAGTGAGTGGCTGATGAAGGAAGTGAGAACAGGTGAGCAGGTGAACAAGCAGAAGGTCAGGTGACTGCAGGGCTGATGAGAGAAGTGAGAATAGGTGAGCAGGGGAATGAGGAAGTTTGGTGGAAAGTCTAAGGTCATCTGGTGGATGGCAGGTCTGGGGAGTAGAAAGAAAGTACAGTGCAGTGCCGGAAAGTATTCACAGCGCTCAACTTTTACCACATTTTGTTATGTTACAGCCTTATTCCAAAATGGATTATATTCATTATTTTCCTCTTCTACAAACAATACCCCATAATGACAATGTGAAAGAAGTTTGTTTGAAATTGTTGCAAAATAATTAAAAATATAAAACAAAAAATATCACATGTAGATAAGTATTCACAGCCTTTGCTCAATACTTTGCTGAAGCACCTTTGGCACCAATTCCAGCCTCAAATCTTTTGGAGTATGATGCTACAAGCGTGGCACACCTATTTTTGGGCAGTTTCTCCCATTCTTCTTTGCAGGACCTCTCAAGCTCCATCAGGTTGGATGGGTAGTGTCGGTGCACAGCCATTTTCAGATCTCTCCAGAGATGTTCAGTCGGGTTGAAATCTGGGCTCTGGCTGGGCCACTCAGGGACATTTACAGAGTTGTCCTGCAGCCACTCCTTTGTTATCCTATGTGCTTAGGGTCGTTGTCCTGTTGGAAGATGAACCTTCGCCCCAGTCTGAGGTCCAGAGCGCTCTGGAGCAGGTTTTCATCAAGGATGTCTCTGTACATTGTTGCATTCAACTTTCCCTCGATCCTGACCAGTCTCCCAGTTCCTGCCGCTGAAAAACATAGCATGATGCTGCCACCACCATGCTTCACTGTAGGGATGGTATTGGCCAGGTGATGAGCGGTGCCTGGTGTCCTCCAGACATGACGCTTGCCATTCAGGCTAAAGAGTTCAATCTTTGTTTCATCAGACCAGAGATTTTTGTTTCTCATGATCTGAGAGTCCTTCAGGTGCCTTTTGGCAAACTCCAGGCGCACTGTCATGTAGCTTTTACTGAGGAGTGGCTTCCATCTGGCCACTTGACCATACAGGCCTGATTGGTGGAGTGCTGCAGAGATGGTTGTTCTTCTGGAAGGTTCTCCTCTCTCCACAGAGAAACGCTGGAGCTCTGTCAGAGTGACCATTGGGTTCTTGGTCACCTCCCTGACTAAGGCCCTGCAGAATTTTTTCTGTACCCATCCCCCATCCACCCATCTTGGTTTGCTGCATAATGGAAGATAAACCAGTCAGGAGTTATTTTAAATACTGAAGAGGTGGAGATGAGGACTCAAGGCTTTGCATAGTTTTTGCTGGTGTCATTGTTTATTATATTGCATAACAGATAATGGAGTCATTGCTTGTACATTGTTTAAAAGGCAAGAAAAGGATCTGAAAGATGCCTCAGGTTACATTTTGAAAACAATACCAGACCTACCTTAACTGTGACACCACCTTTAAAGCTCCATAGTAGATATTTGTCTTTGACATCTAGTCAGATAGCAGTACCACATAAGCTTGTTGGGGCTTGCCCAGACGTTGGTATGTAAGGAGGGAGGACAGAAGATCACAGTGAAGAAGAGGATCAAGAGGTGCAGAGTCAAAACATGGTGTTTGAGGACAGGTTTGTGGTTTTAGAGAGTTTTCCCCCCAGAAATTCTTGGCTCTCGGTTTACTTGATGCAGAGTCATAATATTTTCATTAATAAAGCGTTGACACCAATCAAAAACTTGAAACCTGAATTAGTTGATTTTTGGCCACATGGGGGCAGCACATCAAACTGTAACAACATTGACATATTATCACTTAAAAACCAAAACAACAGCATAAAATGCTAAAATGCTCTGTAGAGCTGAAGGGAACTGCAGAGTTGGGTGATAATTCTCTGTGGGTTGGTCACTATGAGTGACCCCTTTTCGCATTACACATACTCTAGTTAGTTTTCCACTGTTAATATAAAAATAAGACAGACAAAGGATCATTTATAATGTTGAGTTCAACGTTTTTGACTAGTCAAGAGTAGCATTATCCAAAAAAGCTAAAAGCTAACTTCTCTAATACTCCACTGTCAAGCAACATCAATACAACAGCTGCAAAGATGAATTACACGGTTTACACAGCTAACTCAACAATCAC
Organism: Siniperca chuatsi; assembly: GCF_020085105.1. Lineage (NCBI taxonomy): Eukaryota > Metazoa > Chordata > Actinopteri > Centrarchiformes > Sinipercidae > Siniperca > Siniperca chuatsi. The sequence continues at coordinate 6,859,174 of NC_058050.1, read as the reverse complement.
AGTTGACATCTTTTTTTTTTCATTTTAGGAATGTATCTACAGAAGGCAACACTTCTCAGATAATGCAAATACTTTGGAAAGCATTTTACAGTGGTTAGTGGTTTAGGTTGTTCTTCATAGTGAGAGGAATCCTCTCTGAGGTATAATCCAAGGCCTGGCACTGACAGCTGATCTCTTTTCCACTGGAAACTCTTCAAGAATATATTAATACAACCAATAAAACAATTGCACATGCAGCATTTATTGGTCAATAATTCCTTTTTAAGTAAAATAACTTGTCATCCCAACCTTACCACTGCTAGAATATTTAACTGCTGTTAAAGATGACCAAGTTTGGACGCAGTAGCTGACCCACAAAGAAGGCCTTCAAAGACGGATCAAGCATTTAAACATGGGCTCTACATGGGAGCAAATTAGTAACTGACTAACTTCATTGGGTTTTCTTTGAAGTCTCCTTCACTTCGTTCAGCATCAACAGACTATTTTTGGTTCCTCATGATTGAAACCCAACGTATTTGTTTCCAAATCTTAAAGTGAGCAGATGATGCATCTCAGAAATCTAGCCCCTCCCACGCACCATCTGACCTGCACCATCTGATTAAAATATGTGACCACTTTTTTAATCCAAAATGACTGCTATTTCCATTGAGACTGAATTAAGGCAGAGTTGAGGGTTACACTGAGGTGACGGGTGGCAGTACAATGTATTCCTGCAAAGCGGGCGAATCTTTTCGTTGCCACGTGATGTTTTTCTGCGTTCCTGAGGTCACCTGATGGGCCGGGCTCAATGCAGGGCTGTGTGGCCAAATCATATTCATGGAAGAGTAATTCTGGTCTGATTAAAAGCATCACTTCCCCTATTCAAATATTTTGTGTCAGCAGCCCCTTTAACCCACCTGGGCGTAGACAGAAAGCGGCCTGTAGCAGCCTTTCCATACGGAGGGAGAACAGAGCTGAAGGATCACGCCAAAAACTGGAACACATTTGACTCTATTAATTCTATTCTATTATTTCATGTCAAACTTTACTACTACAAAGAGGTCTTATTTAGACATTTAGTTTCACAATTTTGTAGTAGCATACATTTAGATAAATATGGGTTCAAATTCTCATTGGCTCATTAGTAACGTTATTGATTTTTTTCCTCATTTCAGTGTGTCTTTATGTTTTTTTTTATTTGTTGCTTCTTTTATTCTCCTTATGGATCCCATTGACTCCATTACCATTCCTTCAAGGCTGAGGTCAAGGTGTTAAATCATGGAAATTTAAAAGTTTACTGTTTTGGTTCACTCACACTGCATTCATAGTGTCATTTTCGGTCGCAGCAAGCAGCTATTTTCACTGGAAAATCTCTAAAAACCCACTGTACACTACCTGCTCAGCACCAAACAGCAGACAGACACAGTTAGCAGCTAGCTGGTGAACATAGTGGAGCATTTAACAGCTAAAGAACCAGATATTTCCCTCAGGAGTTGGTAGAGACCAAAAGAGAGCTACAAGAGAGTGACTAATGGACTTATATTCATCAGATGGACACAAACACTACTCCAAATCAATTATACTGTTTCTCTGTAACTGCTGAATGTGTTAATAAGCAACTGTTTGCTAACGAGTTAGCCATATCAACTTAAGTGGTGATTATCTCAGTGAAATGTATCCAGAATATAGTCTTCCCATGCTGTAGGTGTTTGTCAGTGTTGATCATTTTCAGGCTCATTTTCTGTAAGTTTTTTTTCTCAAAGTTGCTGATGAAGCAGTGTGTGGGCCTCAGCTCACTGAGCACTGATGTAACTGGGTCACTTGCCAGTGGAAATTTGGAAAGTACTTGTGAGAGATTTGCTTAGTTAGGAAGCAATGGGAAAGTTTAAATTCCTTCTGTCTCAGTCTTGTTCCACTGGCAAACAGGTATCCAGACAACAAGGTTCGTCTCCTCTGCAAGCCAAGTTTGGTAATTGGAGTATTTTTCCCGACATCACCAAGACTGTCTGAGCCCCCCACAATTAAGACAAAGTTCCTACATTATTACAGAATATCTTATATTTATTTATATAATATACTTATACTTTGGTTGTTTTTAAATGTGCTTTATAAATAAACTTGATTTGATTTGATATTTCTTATGCTGGCTCTGGCCAAAATCTCATCTCTCCTTTGGGTTCCTTTTGTCCTGTCATATAAGCTTTAACTCCATGTCATTGTCCATGTTATTATATATTTTATTGTTCTGCAACTATTGGATTTCTTTCAGGGAATTTCAGAAGGATTTCAGATGATGCCAGTCAGATTTTTCTTTTCTTTCTGTTCTCCTTTCTCTTTTGAGTCTGTTGAGACTTGCTTGTGATAAAAGGCTGTATAAATAAATTAAATGACCATAAACACGAACTCATGTGAGAGTAGATGCAGATACAAAGAGGACTATGGCAGTAGAACACAGGTTCCCAACATCCTCATAAACAAAGCAAATCAAATCACAACTTGTCAAAGGTTATACATATTTCTATGAGCTGTGAGCATTTCAAACCTTCTGAGAGTGGATAATTTGAATATTTGCTAGAGGCCTGAAGAAGTAAAATTACCCAATATTTCACAAGAAAAGAGCAAAGACAAGATAAACCTGTTCTTTTTTCTTTTTTCTTCTTTCCTAACTTCTCATCGTCTTGTGACCCCTCAGATTGATCTCTTGAGCTGTTGGGGGATGCAGACCCCCAAGCTGGGGTTGGGTTGGGTACCAATGCAGCAGACTAACATCATGGTTTGTGATAAAGCTGTATAAATACCTCTTTCATTGTAAATTTGATTGACTTGCCTTATGTTTTCATGCTATTGTGAAAGGTCAGAGGTCACATTTAGTTCACTGTCTTGGCCTTTATAGAGGGCTAAATGATCAAATTGCAATACAGGTAGCAGGTGCTTGTGATTTTAGACAGGCAATATGTCTCCTTTCATCAAAGTCAACATCCATGTTGATCCACAGCCTTTAGTGACTTTTCTTTACTTCTTTACTCAGGATTTCCTTCTGTTTATGTCCAATCCAAGAAATCTCAGTAAAAATACAGCTAGATGACAATCTTTGACCCGCTTATTTTCCTTTGCACTTGTTCATTTCTGTTGGGGTACTTGACCCGTCAGTGTGATGTACTGCAGGGACATGAGTCTTCATACGCCGAAGATAGAAAAGCCACAACCACATAATTATAGAGCACTATGGGTGTTTCCAAACTAGCTAACCATAATATCCTTTTTCTCTTGTCTCTTTCTCTTTTTGTAAGCTGCAAGTTTTCTCCACAGAACAGTTGGGTGTTAACTCAGTGGTACCTCGCTCAACAACACCTCAGTGGAGTGGAGTTTGATATAGTACTTATTTCTTCTCTCTTTTTCTGGTAATTAAACAAGTCTCAGCTGTTTACCATTTACAAGTGACATTTGACCTTAACAGGTGCGGTAAAACTACCCCGTAGGAAGTTAAAGAATATAGTAGCCATGGAACAATACTGGTTTTACTGGACGACATTGGGGATAACAGGTAAAGAGACATATAGAACCAGAAGGCCCAGATTCAGGTCTATATTTAATAAATGGTTTATAACACACAATAATGTAGTTGTAAGAAAATATAAGTGTTCACTAATGTGTTTGTCAACAACTATAACTCCTCCTGTGGGCACTTACAAGTGAGCTGGTGTATAAACAGGTAATGAATGACAATATAACAAAACACAGTTATTATACTATAACAAAGGAAACGTCATAATTTTAAAATAATGTACGTTAAAGAACATTTAAAATGTCTTAATATCTGCCTACAACTCCATTACAGTATAGTGTGTTATAAACCTTTCACTAAATGTTAATACAATGCTTATAAATGCTAAACAGGGGGACTTAAAGTTAAGTGATAAAATAAATAACACTGCCGGTAATCAGTTCTTGAAAGATTTTGCAATCAATATTGGGATCATTTCAGGGGTTTCAGTAAGTTGTTGATAGCAACTTATGTGGATTTTACCTCTCATTTTAGTTTCAGCAAATATCAAACCCACCACAAAACTATGACCAATTATCCAAAAAAAGAAAAGAAAAAGCATTGGTTCATTTTTTTTCAGTCAGTCCTACGACTGAGTTTATTTGGAAGATTTATTACATTCATTGGTTTGGTTTACCAGCAGGATTTTAAATCTGAGACACTGACAACCCAAATATGCTGTATGGAAATACAAATAATATAATACAGAAGTGCAACATAAACACCTATAATTTTACAGTTAATATGGGGCATGTTTTGGTCAGAATTCTTTGAAATTTTCAAAGAAATGTAACATAGGTAATAACATATAAACTACACACAAACAAAGAAACACAAATTACTGTGATGTACAATAACACACAAATTATCTAAAACAATGAAAACAGGTCAGTGGTCAACAAGATTATAAACAAAATCTTTCTGCAGTGTTGACATATTTTAGCTATTACAACGTAGTGTCAATGTCATGGTCAGATTATATCAATTTTGATTAAAATCTGTTGAAAAAAACTAAAGCTCCCAAATCCCAAACCCAAGATTTACATTGTCCTAAATTCCATTCACTGTTTTTTCTTATTTAAAAGCAAATCCTCTAGAAAAGTACAAAGTAAATGAAGTTGAGGGTTTTGAGCAGGTACAACTTTCCAGTTTGTGTTGCACAACCACACAGGTTAAAATGCTAAGCATCTGTATGTAAACAAAGTGTTGCCGTCACTACACCTTGGCATGTTCGTGGCAAGGTGTGTAAATAAAGTTTCATGGGTACCAGTTCACTACAGCAAATTAAGGCCTTGTCTCTTGTGCATTATTTTGCTTTGTTTGTGATGTACAGCAGCCAGTAACAAGGCTTACTATTTTTGTCAAATGAGCATTTTCTCTCATGGCTTTGGTATATACGTCCTTAACAGGGCGAGGTCACCGCTTATCACTACCAGCAAAACATAATCTCTGTATGACAGCCGGATTCTAAATCAACAACTTTCCCAGCACGTCCCACTGTAACAAAACAACCACGACCTCCTGAAATTGATAGCGAAAGTAGAAAATACACTTGTAGATCTTACACCAGAATTTCTCTGCAACTGTCAACTTTTATTACGTTAAATGATTTACCAATTTCATAACAAAAAAAGACACTGGGATATAATACAGCCTAAACAAAGGGGTAAGCTCTTCTGTCTGTTCTGAGCTGCATGGGATCAAAATGTTAGTTAAAGAATGCAATTTGTGTTACTTTCTTTTTTGTGGAAGTCTGTACAGTTTCTTCCATTTTTCCCCCATTAAAGAGAATTTTTCCTTATCCAAATGTAATGGTCTAAGGACAGAAGGTGTCGTATGCTGCACAGATTTTAGAGCCCCTTGAGGAAAATTTGTGATTTGTGATGTTGGGCTATATATATATATATATAAATAACTGACTTGACTTTGATGCACCCCCATGTCTGCAAGAAACTAACAGTAAAGATTTGTAGAAAAAGAGAATAATTGAATAAAAGAGAGGTGAAATTAAGGCACATACTGTGTAATATTTCACTGCTAAGGCCAGGCAGAGAGGCAGCTGTAGAGTTTATGTAATATGAAATAGCCTACAAACCAACAGAATGATTGACTTTGAGAGTTTTTTCATTGTCTAAAACTTCAAGCCGAGTGAACACAGACGTAGAAGTTTTTGTGCTCCTCCCAGTAGTGGAGCTCATCTGTGAAGCTCCAGGAGCAGGCCAGGTCTTTGCTGGTTTTGACCGTGTGGACAACGCAGTCGCCGGGCAACTTCTCAAACAGGAGCTCTGCTACACCCACCACTGTGAGTTTCTTCTGACTCTGGATCAGCTGCTGGATGTGATTCTTATCCACAGGCTCAGCCGAGGAGCTGTAGGACACCCAGACGTTAAGTTTCTCATCTGATGAAGGGACCTGGAAGCGACTCTTCCCTGTCGGGCAATGGTAATCCTTCTTGTTGGTGAACAGGCCTGAAGGAGACTTGAATATACGCACAGACCAGCCCACCCAGTCATATTTCTTCTTTAGTTGCTCTATGATAGCATCAGCTAGCTGCTGGCTGGTTAAGTCCGACTGGTCTCTCACCAGTCGATGGGAATCCAGCTCAGCCTGTTTGGGGAAGCTGACGATGCAGTCTTCAATGACAGCATTCATTTTATCCTGGACAACCTTCATCTTCTCCCCCCAGTCTTTCAGAAGTGCCTCTTCCTCATCATATCCCTTCAGAGCAGCGTGGCCCAACAGCGCAATGAGCCCGATGCAGAAGAGCTTCTTCAGCCTGGCACAGAAGTCCTCCATCGGCCGGCGACTTTTCTCCTCGTAGTTCAGGGTGATCTCAAGCACAGATTCCCCAGAGAAGTTATCTCCCGTCACAGAGTTGTAGAGGGTGTTAATGTTTTTGTCACCGCCGGTCTTGGCAAAATGCTCCAGGAAAAGCTTCTTCTTGACTTCTCTGAACTTGGGCTTGGCATTGAGGATGTCCATGTATTTCCTGAACTGGTTGGTGATGTTCTCCTCCAGTGGGAAATACACAGCATCCAATCCGCTCTTCTTGATCTCATTGTTGATCTGCTGAATCTCCTCTGAGACCACCTCCAGACGCTCTCGGACCTTCTGAAACTGCTCCTTCATGAATGCCGCCTCTTTACTTTCTACATTGTCCAGAGCCAGTTTAACAATTGGAGCAGCGATGGAGAAAACAGGGAAAAGGTCACCAGCGATACTGGCCACCACTTCAGCTCCCTGTTCAAACACTTCCATCACAGTCTCCACCATATCCTTCTTCTCCGCTACAAGCTTCTGGAGCTGGTTTGCCATCTTTGCTGATGTCTCTGAGAAAAATATTGATATGGTTAGAAACAGTCAGAATTGGTCCTGTTGTGATATTAACGCAAGTAAACCTCTTCTAAGAACAAAGTAAAAATACAGACTGAGGTAAAAAAAAAAACTCAACAAAAATGAAGCAGAAAGTATCAGCCATTTCAGTTTTACTGACAGAAGACAGTTTTCTTGATTTACTTACTTACCTCTTTTCCAGTGTTGTTGGACTATGGCCTACTCTCTTGCTCCTCTTACAACACAGCAAAAACTGATAAGGAAAGACAGAGACAGCCAAGTGAGCTTCAGTGCTGGCTGCTGGCCACACCCAGTGAGCAATGAGTCAACAATGCAAAGGGAATTCAGCAGTGACGGAAGGCCGGTATTGTTATATAACTGTTTGTATGTTATTTGTGTGTTTACATTGTGGGCATCACGAGAATGGCAAAAGGGTAGTAGCTGTTATAAATCAAGTAATGCACCATTTCTCTTAGTACAGAATGACTTGTTGGAAGACAACACGGAGGAGCACTGACCAAGCCAAGTCTAACAAAGAAACTAGAAACTTTTTCACTCAACTCACATGTGTAAAATACAAAAACGTAAAGTACATTATACAGTCAAATAATGTAGTGCATTATGCATTATGTGGATGAAATGATAAATGCCACTATCTCTCCTAACTGTCTGTCTACTATTCTCAAGGTCAATAATGAACTTTCACACAAATGACAAGTTGCGGTTTTACGTGGGGTTATGTGCAGGACTTTCTTGGCTGGGAGCAGTGACTTCCTTGAGTCTCCGTTTTTTGTGCATCAGATTTTGTTACCTTTGGACAGAATCAGGCTAGCCATTTCCCCTGTTTCCAGTCTTTATGCAAAGCTAAGCCAACTGGCCACTGGATGTAACTTCATATTTAAGAAACAGACATGAGAGTCGTATCAATCTTTTCATCTAGCCCCCTGCAAGAAAGCGAATAAGCATATGTCAAAATGTCAAACTTTTGCTTGAACTTTAAGCCAACATGAGGTCTAAAAGTGCTACGGATGAAGTCATAATAGCTTCTGAGCTCACATCAACAGATTAATTCCATGACAACTGAGCGAATTCTGTCCACAGATGAAGATCTGGGAAAGGCTATTAAGTGGACCTTGAGTTAGGATTGTTTTCTCAAACAGTCTGTTGTTATTCTGTCTCTAAATAAGTGCTGCATTTTCACTTGGAAAGTCCTAATATAACAATACAAAAGGTTAAAAGCAAGTATTCAGCGATGCTAGGTGATTATTGACATGAAGAAAATTACTTCCTGACTTGCAGTTTAAAAACAAAAAGTCCACTGGATTTGGAAAATCTAACACAAACAACTCCTCCCAAAGGCCAGGAAACATAGAAAATGCTGACTGTAAGAGCAACCCAGACTGATTTCCTAGGCATGTTCAGACATGTCCTTTTGCAAACCTGGAAATGTGTAATTTGTGTGGAAATAAAATTATGTAAAAAAATGATGGCACAGTCATCCACTGGCTTCACAAACTCAGTCTCACATTCATTGTCTATGTAGCAGTTTAAGGTAATGAACCTGTCTTCACATGTTTTAATTCAGGCTTCAGGCCTTCAGAGTGTTGTTCACATTCAGGTTTGTGGCTGAAGGAGAAGCAGCAGTGCTGTTTCTCCCTTAGCCAGCCTAGTCAATATTGGAGCAGCATGCGTGGGAAGTGATTAAGTGTAAGAGGTTAAACTTGCTGGACAAGGGTGCGTTTTCCAGTAAAACTCAGCAAGTTACCACGGCAACAAGACAATGGAAATGAATTTGTCAGCTTGTTAGTCTCTCTGCTGAGTTCTGCTCTGTGGGGTTTATCTAGCTAGACTGCAGAGGATTGCAGAAGAAGAAGATAGCACCCATTTCTCAGACTGATGCACCACACACATCTGCAGTGGTCAGACACATCTGCAGGCATCCAAAGACAAGAAGGATGTCTTCACTGGTGATTAAATTCCAACATGGATGTACAAATCTGAACAAAGATGTCTGTCTGATGTCTCCAAAATTAAAAGAATAGTTTCGGATTCACTTTCTTGCTGAGAGTTGATGAGAAGACTGATACCACTCTCATGTCTTTCCATTAAATATCAAGCTATAGCCAGCAGTTGGTTAGCTTAGCTTAGCATAAAAAGTGGAAACAGAGTGAAGCAGCTAGTCCGACTGTGTGTGAAGGTAATAGAATCGCCAACAAGCCCTTCTAAAGCTCACTAATTAACATGCTCTCGTTTGTTTAATTCCTACAAAAACCGAAACGTAAAAATAACTCGCTGCGGTTTTATGGGGGGTTATGTGCCAGACTATTTCTTGGCCGGAAGCAGTGATTTCCCGGAGTCTCAACACACAGCCCCTGAAAACCCACAAGTTGTCGTTGTACCCTTTGGTTCTGTGCGAATTAAACAAACGAGATATAATTAGCGAAGATTTAGGTGCTGGTAGACGTTTTTTTTTTTTTTGACAGAGCCAGGCTAGCCATTTCCCCTTGTTTCCAGTCTTTATGCTAAGCTAAGCTAACTGGCTGCTGGCTGTAGCTTCATATTTAATGGACAGACATCAGAGTGGTATCAATCTTCTCATCTAGCTCTAGGCAAGAAAGCAAATAAAGAGTTTTTTCCAAATTGTCGAACTATTCCTTTAAATGAGCCTCCTTTGAATGTCAACCACAAAGCTCTATAACTGCTATGATTATGATATAAAATATGTAATATCTGCATAATTTCCTTGTAAGACTTGAGAACAAAAACAACAAAGTACAGGAAACCCCAGCAGGATTTTAGAGCATTTACAGTTGCTGTATCTTATTTAATTTGACCGTGCTAAAACTGTGATTCCTGTTTACCACTCGTGTTCTCTATCTCTCTCAGGGTCCCAGGGGTTGTGTAACTGCAGTCTGAGTGCATGTGAAGCATCTTCCCGCAGACAATTCAAACATAAAAGTGCTCCAAGAAATCACATTTTCAGAGCTGGATGTGCATCTGCAGTTCACATACCAGAGATATGAATGCCAAGCTATAGAAAAGCATAACACATCTTGTTTTCACTAATATTTCCACTAATATTCAGTAATATACAGTGGTGGAAAGTAACTAAGTACATTTACTCATACTGTACTGTACTTAAGCACAACTTTGAGGTACTTAATTTAAGTATTTCCATTTTATGCTACATTATACTACATTTCAGAGGGAAATATTGTACTTTTTTGACAGCTATAGTTACTACTACTACTTTTCAGATGGAGATTTTACATTAAAAAAAAGAGATAACCTTATAAAATAAAATGTATCGTTCAAGATTAAACCAGTGGTGTCCAACCTTCATGGCTCTTGACCACTCACAAAAAAACAGTGTCTACTTGGGGCCCCTTGTTATGTTTCAGGTTTCCCCTTTACACTTTCATTTAAATAACTGTTTGAGGACCAAAGGGGTAAAAGGGGTAGAAAAGAAAAGCTGAGGACCAAAGGGGTATATATATATATATATATATATATCACAAAAAGCAAAGATTAGAGAAAAGTCCAAAAAATGAATACAAATTTGTGAAGCAGAACATTGTTTTTTCTTCTTTCCTACCCCATGAATCATCTCCCAACCCTCAGATTTATCTTGTGACCCTTTGAAGCGGGCCCAACCTCTAGTTTGGAAACCACTGGACTAAACTACCAAAATGTACATTAAGTAGTTAAAAATAGCTCCACTTCTACCAGCTACAACAGTAAAATGCAGCACATTGATGCATCAGTATTAACTATCTAAAAATTCAGCAGAATGAGTTTACATTTTGAATGCAGGATATTTTTACAGTGTGGTATTTTCACTTTTGTTTCAGTAAAGGATGTGAGTACTTCTTCCACCTTTGGTAAAAAACAGTTTTAAGAAATGTACTGATTCAAAACAATGGTAAGCTACATTGGAATCATGTTATTTAATTTTATTTATAGCCTACATGATATTTCATAAAGACAATTTCATTTAACAGCACATGTGATTATGATAACAGCAGAATAAACTTAAGTGAAACATGTCATGTTCATGCTGCCACCTACTTCAAACAGAACACACAGAATGGCTCTAAAAGAGTTCAAGTAGTTCATGTTAATGTTATGTGCCAGAGCTTCCTCTAAACACAAAGATGACCAAACCCTCCCTCTCACAGCTGGCCACTCAGTCTGGCCACTGAGAGAAAAACTAAACGCTCTGTTAATGCGCCCTCTTAATGGAAAATGTATTGATCAGTCTGTGTACAAGGGCTGTAATTGTATCATTTTACAGCCGAAGGACAGAGAGCCAAACAAACATCGCAGGTTAACACCACAGATTAGGTTTTTGTTACAACGCATCACAAGTGCATAACGCCTTTAAAAAGTTTGACACTTCCTGGAAAAAGTGAAGCGGTGGCACCAGAGTTGGCAACCAACGCCCATAAAAGTAGACACTTTTTGTTTAAACTGCATTAAATTTTGCAGATTCATCTAATGACCCCACTTTACTTTATTAAATGAAGCTGCGTTAACAAAATATGTAAGCGTATCTGACATTTTTTAACAGCAACACGGTGCGTCAAAGAGGAAAAAAAGCTCGATTATGTAACGAGAGAGTGGAATGAAGTCGATGAAGTTGAATCGATCATTTCCTATTAAAGTGTCCTATCAATACCACGCATTTAACCTAAATGTGCCATGTGTCCACTATAAAGTATTTTGAACAGAAATGGACTCACCTTAAAAAGTTTGCGGAAGAAATACACTAACTTCCACACTGTTTGTCTTCCTATTGGTCATGTGGCTCTCATGTTACAGAGGAGAGGCACACCCAGTCAGACAGAAGTACAAAAAAAAAAAAAAAACTTGGGTGGTGGAGTAAAAAAAAACGTTGTGAGCATATAGCTTGTTGCTGTGGCGATATTATTACAGGTCAACCTCCACCCATTTGATAAACAATGGCATGTGATTTAAGCATTATTACTGTTGAAGTAGACTGAATTTGTTCTGAGTAGAAATACAGTCAGCAGAACGTTATACATAATGCTTAGTTATGATTTTCAATAATTGTAGCAGGTTTGAACTAAAAAAGTGCTTTTAAATAATGGAGTAATGATTACCAATGATGACAAAAACATTCAGAATTTTTGTTTATTACAAATTAAAGTAAAATATACAATATACTTGATGAAGTGATTGTAGACTAAGGACTTTAGCAATATATTGCATCAAAAGCAGCACAATTATTATAATAGATTTTTCTTTATACACATTTATATCTAGGAGTAGGCGATATGATTAAAATCATCTACCACAGTATGTGTCATTACGGGGGGGTTATTTGTTGAGACTCCAGGAAGTCACTGCTCCCAGCTAAGAAATAGTCCTGCACATAACCCACAAATTTTTACACTTCGGTTTTGTACAGCTTAAAAAAATGAGATATAACGAGTTAATTAGTGAACTTTAGAGGTGCTGGTAGGCAGATTGTGTTACCTTTGGACAGATCCAGGCTATCTGTTTGCCCCTGATTCAAGTCTTTATGCCAAGCTAAGCTAACTGTCTTCTGGCTGTGGCTTCACATTAACTGACAGTCATATCAGTCTTTTCATCTAACTCTCGGCAAGAGAGCGAACAAGCATATTTCCCAAAATTTTGAACTATTCCATTGAATCTTGACAGTTCATTCTTGACATCAGAAACAGCAATTTTACTTGCTTTTTCTAGAGCTTTCAAAGGCCAATAATGACCTGTGAAGTTCAGAATAACCAATATTTTTGACCAATCCAAACTGACAAATCTGGGTACTGCACCACATTAATGCAAAAAAATCAACATAAAAATCTACTAACACCATAAAGTAGTCTTGCTCATTGATTTACAGCCTTTCCCACAATGGTCCGATACACCCAGAGACGTTGAAGGGATTAAAGGGGAAGGTTACCTTTGTATAAACGTATGGCAAAGTCTCTGGCAGCAACAGATTAACATCATCATATTGCCCAACTCTAATATCCACTGGGGAGAGAATCATAATAAGTTTCATAACACTAAGTCGAAGCTGGCATGGAGATGTATGGCTCTGAAATGTCTATAACACCCTGAAGTTGCTGTATCATCAATAGAGGGAAGATCTACATGTAAAAGAATAAAAATCATTACATGTAAGATAATGAATCACATACCAGAAACCAGACATAGCAGATTATGCATCAACACAGATAATATTTATGAAGACATTTCTATATTTAATGCAAATATGTCCAGGTTTCTGGCAAAGACATTCATGAATTTATCTGTAGCTCATTTCTTCCTGTATGCAGCTACACTTTATGTTTTTCTTTAAGCCTACTCAGGGTGGATGCACAGGTAGGCTCCTTTGTGTTTTCCATAGTAGTAACAATCCTCATGGAAGTTGTTGGTCTCCACCACCTCCTTGTAATGGCTGACAGCATGGACCAGGCAGTTGGGGAAGCTCTTGCTCAAAGACAGAGCCACTTCCATCATGTTCCCCTTCAGCTTCTGGCTCTCAATCTGCTCTTGGATCTGACTCTTGTTAATGGGCTTGGGGTTAACACAGAAAGAGACCACCACTTTGATCTTGTTATTGGTCAAAATGTCGAAACAGTTGGCTCCTCCACTTCCGTGGTACTTCTTTCCTGCCAGCCAGTTGAAAAAGAAAATGCGCTCCCTGTCACTGAAGGCCCTGATGGACCAGTTCACCCAGTCATATTTCTTAGCAAGTGAATCCAGAAGGGATTTGGTGAAGTCATGGTTGACAGCGGCAGGATTCTCCAGACGCAGGTGCTCCATGTCCAGCTTGGCTTGATCGGCAAAATTCTCTGTACAGTCATCCACAGCCGCTTTCATCCGTTTCTCCACATCCTCCATTCGTTCCTGCCACTTCTTCACCATCTCCTCCCCCACCGCCCCTTCCTTGAAGGCGGCATGGCCCATGACGGCGATAATGCCAACCACAAAGAGCTTCTTCAACCGAGCGCAGAAATCCTCAACTGCCCTTCTGCTTCTCTGCTCTGTGGTGACTACAATTTCTAGCATAGGGTCTCCTGAGGTGTTCTCCCCAGTCACAGCATTGTAGAGGGCGTCCAAGTTCAAGTCGCCATCGGTGTTCTCATAATGGCTGAGGAACTTCTCCATCTTCTTCTCTTTGAACTTTGGCTTGGCGTTGACAAAGTCCTGGAACTTTTCATACTGGCTGAGCATCTGTGCCTCTCGATCAAAGTTCTGCTTGTTCATCGACGTCTTCTGCAGCTCCAGGGCAATTTGATCAATCTCATCTTGGATTCCCTCAAGTTGCTGGTTGACAATTTCGAATTGCTGAGTCAGGTAGCGAGCCTCTTTGCCCTCGGGGTTGCTGAGTATCTCGGATGAAGCCACGAACACGGCCTCCAAGACAGGGTGAAGCTGGCCCACAGTGGCAGCGAGCACCTCAGAGGCTTGCCCCATGATCTCCACACCTTTCTCAATCTTGTCCCTGTTCTGCACGAGCCAATCTGCCACACTGTTCATCTTTGTAATATGTATTTCACACTAACTACTCTTATTTGTTTTCCACAGCCAGAGACTTTGCTGGTGCCTGAAAGAAGAAGAAACATGAAACCCTTGTAAAGTTCATTATGCAGAAAAAATATGGCCCTTCTTTTTCTTTTTTCAGGTACATTTGGCAAAGCAAATCTAATCAGCTGACATTAAGTCATTTTTTTTCTCACAGGACATTTTCCTGACAAACAAAACCCTACAATAAAGCAAACAGCAGGTCATGTCAGCACATGTAGGCATCCAGTTTCATGCCGCACCCTCGGAGCCTCAGTTAATGACAGGGACTCGTTTTTAAGCCTTGGTGGCATTGACACATGTCAAAAAAAGCTCATGGAAGTACACAAATGAGGTGCACATGGATGGCAATTCAGAACAAATATCAAACATGGTATGTGTACTCATGAATTATGACGTGAAGTATTGTGCAACATTGCAGTATTGGCCCTTTGGGATGTCAATTTTCTACTGCTCTAACAATAGCCAAGACCCAAAGCAAACACAGATGTTCACAACATGGGAAAAGACGGGGAATTACTAGTAATGATAGTATGGTTTTCAGTATAAAATACACAAGAGAGATGACCTAACTTATTTCTCGTTCCCTGGAGCCCATATCCGTTCTGAACAAGGCACACCCAGGTCTGAGAGAAGAAAATCCCCACCACTGCACTTGTTCAATAATGAAATCACAATTCCCTCATCATTACAGCCCAAATGTAATTAAAACCAAACAAATACAAATCTCATGTTTTTTTAGGGTTTGGTATGAAAAAAGAGACAAATACAGGTTTATATGTGTAATCACAGAACATAAGCTCACCAATAACTGCTGCTGTGATGAGATCAGTGGTGTCATTTTACAGCCTTTGCTATCACTGCACTAATTAGATTTACTTTATTCAGTCACATGCCATCAGTACCTTTACAATTTTTCCACATTTCTGTGTGAACCAGCTGATCAAAATAACAAAAAGTGCACCATTCAAAATTTGAATTTGTAATTACATAACAGAATTCAATTCCATTCTAATAAAAGAAAATAATAACGGTGAAAGAAAATACTTACTGAGTAACTATCTTGGTTTGTGCTTGAAAATATCTTCCCACAAAAAAGTTTGTCTTCTTTTAACACAAAAAGTGAAATATATTTTTGTGAGAGGAAAAAAAGGCGAGTCCCACATAGCACTTGATCAAACACTGGTCTCCCCTTTTAGTGTGATATGCTTTGCAGCAGAGCTACAGAGCTTTGATAGAGACCACATACGTTAGTCCTTAACAAGACCACATCCCCCACAGAGGGAAATACCTCTGGCATTTCACTTGAATTTGGGCTATTTTTCTGTAGAAAAAAACATTTAACTTTTAAGGAAATAGACTTAAAAAATCCAGTTCCTCAAAGCGCCAAGTCAAGTTCAGCTTTAATAATGGTGAGAAAAGCTGAACAAACACAACATATTAAATAAATAAATATTTAGGCTTTCTTTCTTTCTTTCTTTCTCTCTTTTTTTCATTTTATAGAAAACTAAAAATGATGGTAAAGTGGTGAAGTAGATGATGGAGATGCCAAACTGGAGCAGAAAAAGAACTCACCTTTCTAGCTAAATATCCAGTGGGTTACAGTCCAGTTATCAAGAAGTCCAGCTGTGCCTGTGAGCACCAGCCTCCTTGAGATGTATATATAGACTCTCTCTCTCTCTCTCTCTCTCTCTCTCCCTCTCTCTGTGTCTCTCTCTGTCTCTCTCTCTCTCTCTCTCTCTCTCTCTCTGTGTCTCTCTCTGTGTCTCTCTCTCGTCACTCCCCCTTTGGAACTCCTCCATCCCGTTCCAGCATTCCTCAGAAACCCACTCAGAGGGATGAGGGGCCGGCACTGACACAGATAACGTCCTGTAAACACTCCCCATGCAGGGACACCATGCACCCTGGGAACATTTTAAAACAGTATGGTTTCTCTCTCTCTCTCTCTCTCTCTCTCTCTCTCTCTCTCTCTCTCTCTCTCTCTCTGTGTATGTGTGTGTATGTGCCTGTGCATGTTTGTGTATGTGTGAGAAAGAGAGACAGATAGACAAAGAGAGTGAAAAAGAGAAAAAAGAGGAGACCTGTCGCAGTAGGGTTCAGCAAAGCGACCCATCAGGACAAAACCCTTCTTGTTGTGGCTCGAATAAGGTTGCCATGGTCACCGCACTGGTTCCTCTAACTTCTGTGAGACTATGCATGCTCAAAAGCTGAATTCAGCCCCCTCTGTTCGCAACAACTTGGGATTCACAGCAAATTAGTACCCTAAATAACAAAATAAGACATTATTTAAACATGCAGACTGAAACCGGTTTTCTGAAAAATACTTTTTAGGAAAAGCCTTTTGAGATGATTTCATAAATGTTGACCTACTTCACTCTGAATCTGATAATTAGTGATGGAAAGCTATTGGCTACTGGATTCAGACATTGCAAAGAGGGATGACATTTGCCCTGCAGAGGCAGTACTTTCAGAATCAGTCCGTCACAGTGCCGCCCAGTGAAAGACTGTCTGTGTTTCCGAGTACACACCATGACAGTCAGAGCTCACTCATGGCCTTTGTGCTTTATAAAGCAGGCCGTGACACACACACAGCCCGATGTCACTGTCACTATGCTCCTTATCATAAAGAGGCGGGAACAGGAAGAGGAGGGAAGGATATCTGCAGCAAAATGATACTGGTCAGCCGGGCAGAGGAGGAGGGTTAGGCGAGCACGTCCGCCACCGCCTTGTTCCTGTGTCGTCCCACTGTCAGATCTCACACTTGACTCGCTTGTAACCATCAGAAAGTGGAGAGCAGCTTTCGCAGGGACTCAACAGTATGTGGCGTGATGGGTGGTACAGGCTGATGCTGAAAAACACACACTGTAGAGGCCTGAGCGTGACGTCAGTCAGCTGGTGGAGGACCTCACTTGCTCTCTGTGGGTGTTGTGCTGTGTGTTTGTTTTCCAGACAGATCTTTCTAAAGATCTGAATTTCTTTTACGTTGGCAAAGAAAATGATCTGCAAAACACACACACACACACACAATACCCTGACATTTGGAGCTTTTAACTAAACAAACAGCACGTCCTATTAAAGAGGCTCTGGCTCCAGCATCAATGGAAAGTTAAATTTGTAGAAAAGTTTTGCCTTTGTTGTTTGTGGTTTCAGGCTCACCAGGTGGAAACATGGGTGAAATATTTGAGATAATGATAACCAGCTGAGGAAAGAGGGGCAGAAAGCTTTGTGGGCATCTAGCTGTTTTGTCTGGCTTTACTCAGCATGCATCCACTCAGCATGTTAGACAAGCTGAACTAAAGGGAATCTCTTTCATGATCTGGTGTAATAGAGATGCTTGAAAGTATTATGTCCACTTTTTGAGAAGAATTTATTAGGATAGAGGTGGCACTGAGTATCAGGAGCTTTGATTCCTACAATATTCCCAACAGTATAAATATATGCACTATTTGTTCTATAATAAGATGTTGTGGATCTAAGTGTAACTTTTATACCTTGCTGATGATTGATATTTGCATTAACAACACAAGAAAGTGAAACGTCATGAGCTTCATCCAATCAGTCAAGTAATGATCTGTGAAATGCAGCTGCATCATAAATGTAC
Organism: Siniperca chuatsi; assembly: GCF_020085105.1. Lineage (NCBI taxonomy): Eukaryota > Metazoa > Chordata > Actinopteri > Centrarchiformes > Sinipercidae > Siniperca > Siniperca chuatsi. The sequence continues at coordinate 6,841,139 of NC_058050.1, read as the reverse complement.
ATTCTTTAAAAATGATAGAGGTTTTTTAGACATTTATGTAATTTTATGTAAAGTTCATGACTGTTTCGTCTCATGGCAATAAATCTAATAACAAAAACCAGTAAAAGATGTTGTGCCGTCTTTGTTGTTTGTGTCTGAAAGCTGAAATGATAAATTACTTCCGTGTCCGAGGAAGCTATTGACCACGTTTTATCTTTTTGACCTTGGCCATTGGCTAGTGTTTCCTCCTCACCACAAGATGTCTCTTCAGCTCACAGGAAAAGCCCCCAGTGGCTCATCCCATGGCAGAATATACACATCATTTTCTGGAAAGGGTTGATGTTTGAAAACATCAATAGCACTAATTGTGAGACAAGAAAAAGCACTTTTACATAAGACGAGATTTGTATAGTTGTACATCGCATACTAAGAAGACAGAACTTCACAGAGGAAGATAAAGTCGCTAAGCCTGAAATACAAGACTTAATTTTGGCAGAGCTTTAAACAGAGCCATGAAAAAATGTTGATGACCTGATTAGACCAGGATACACTGCTAATTTATTGCACAAACTGTACAACCTAATTAGTGAACCATTTTGGTTGTAAGCACACTAATATCTTAATCAGTAAACAATCAAGATGCTGTAGTCACATAATAAAGAAAAAGGTGATATGCTTACAGCAGGCAATATGTTCTTACAGACATTTTCACTCATGTTCTATATCCACTCCTCACTATTACATCAGTGTATCAAAGGATTGCTTCATAAATAAAGAAATAAAGAAAGCTGTTAGTGGGAAAGACAGGATTTAGTAACCGTTATTCTGGATTTTTCTGACTTCCATGGGAAAATAAACGTGGGCAGGTTTGACAGTTCCTTTGAATACAGCTGAGCAGTAAAAATTAAAATGTTTTTCCAGTGTAATGGATGCCTGATTGTGGGATATTGCCAGAGGCCCCAAACAGCAGACAGAAAGTTGGTCTGTGCCCAGATTATCACCTATTAACATTTCCCTTGAAACTGCATTGATTTGAATGGCAGGAAGGGATGTGTTCATGCATGCTTGATGCAAATAGAACAGAGATATCCTGATGAAGACCTGCTGAGGTGTAAACATTGTTTAGTAAGCTAATGAGATAACATCAGTGCAGCGTGTAGATATAATTTTTATGATCTCATAGCAAGCTGGCTGGAAAGATTAAGATTTCTCCAAAATGAACATGTCCACATAAAAATGTGGCCTCCATCTGCTTTTGAAGTTGTGAATATTTCATGATTGTATTTCTTGTCTTGCTGCCACAGCGAGAGATTTGATGAAGGTGAACATTGCATTCCATGTCAAATGCTCACATCACAGAGTGGTGATTCATTCATACAATATCACAATATCATTTACACCTGGCATTAAAATGCGATCTGTATCTGGATACATATTCTAGATAAGGAATATTGCTTGATAATGGAAGATGTAAATGCATGAAGAACACAATGGTATTGGAATACCAACAGATCAGCCAGACCACATTTGTAGTTGGTCAGGCTCATATTGTGATTGGATCTCAACCAGATGTAAATGCGATCCATACAGCATGAAAACATTATTAGAAAAAAATCCACCTAGCAAGTTGAAAAGTCACCTAACTGCCTCTACAAGTACATGAGTAGCAGTAGCTAGCAAGTCTTAAATCGCAAAAAGTGATTTAGAAATGAATGATGTCTGTTCACAGCATTGCTTCCCTTGACGCGCCATGTCTATTGACAAGTCAGCCAGCCCCAACTTGCTAATTTACTAATTAGCAGCAAACACAAAGTACAGCTGAGTCTGATGGGAGTGTCATTAGTTCTGCAGGTATTTCAAAGGAAGTTAAATCGGGCAAGGTAAACTTTTGACCTGTTGATGGCACTAGAATGAATCCCCAAAGTTATTACAGTTCATCCTGAGAGGGACGAGATTGTCTGACCAAACTTCATGGCAAGCCATCCAATAGTTTATGAGACATTTCACTGAAAAAACACAAATGTCTATGTGCTAGTGGCGCTAGATGAAAAGTCAGGGGACCATCAAAGTCATTAAGATTCATCTTATGAGGACCAGGAATGTCTGTACAAAATTACAAATATATCCTTTAGTTGTTGAGATATTAAAGTCCAAAGTGGTGGTCCGACTAACACTGCCAGCCCTAGAGCCACGCCGCTAGTGTGGTTAAAAGGATTCGGATGGCACACATACTTTTCATACTGAGACTGAAATTTCAGCAATGTAAGTTCTTTTGTGTCTTTGTGTCCAAATTTGTCCTTCAAGGATTTTTTTGTGATGAAGTAACAAAATTGAGAAAGTCAGAAATACACTGTATTTTAACAGTTTGTAGTTTTGGTTTGGTGGTTGTGTTTTCATTCTGAGCAACTCCGGCCTTCCCCCTTCCCTCTCCAGATGTTTCCAGGTCACAGAGAACATGGCGTTCAGTGACAGACTAAACTATCACTTGGTCTAAAAACGTCAAGGGAGAGCAGGGACAGAGGGAAAGTACTTCCTTAGTTCACTTCAAGGTTGGTTTCATGGAAAATAAAAGTGACAGAACTGCTATCAGCTCCTTTTCCCTGATTGGTCATTGCTTATCTTATGCTGTAACGTGAGCAGTGTAAAAAGTCCTTCTTTAAATGACAACATATTTCAGTTTTTTTTTATTTTTACCTCAACTTGGCTTGGGAATGATTAAGGAGGCACTTTTAAGGGAAGAGAAACTAACACTAATACAAGTTATCCCCCCCAAAAAAATCATTTTAGACATCAATCATTTTACACACAACAGCTCAATAATTAACGCTTTAACTGTTATCATTGTTAAATTTACACTGTCATGGAGCACACTTATCTCTTCCTAACCCTCTTTTTATTGAGTGGCTATGTACAGTTTGCTCATGATCCATAACACAACTGAACTTTGACCAGTCTGAGTCATGCACCAACGATCTGTATGCGCAACAGTGACTCCAGCAGCGAAAGGCCGACAGATCGCCTCGATACAAGCCCCTCTGTCACTCACTCAGATCAATACAAACTTGGGTTAGATCTGAGGAAACAGATAAATGTTCAGAGGCTGGGAGAAGGCGACTTATTGATTGCAGGCAAATTCACCCCTGAGTCCATCTTTGCATTTACACAAGTGAGTCAAACCACCTTCAAGCTCCATGTAAATTGGAAATCCAATTACTCTTGCTGGCAGACATTTTGTTTAATCATATTGTTGTACTCCTGATTGACCAAAAGCCTCCAAAAAAAGCCTGCATGTACTAATTTTATGCCACACTGTTATTACAGAAGTTAAACTAATTCAAGATTCTCTCATTATATTAATAAACTTCATGATATATTATTTTGGATCAGTTTATTTCCACAATAACATTTGTGGCTGTTACATTCTCCCGTTTTGTCCTTTATGTCGAGGAAGCAGCTCTATCATACCTGCAGTTATTCACAGAGACAAGGCCTATCACACTGACTGCAGAAATGGTATGCAGTAAAGATAGGTCACATGACAGGTTCACTTTCATGAATCTTTTGGAAAAATGGGTCACATGTATTGTTGCATGTAAAGACTGCGAGAAACTGGTACAGGGGATAGAACATGTTTTACAGAGCGGATCAATATAGCAATTACAACTGTAATTCACTAATGCATTTGTGGACAGACAAATAAGCCTAGGGGACTATTTATACTCGCTTGGGGGGGAAACTCCCAGAACCTCCCTGAATGTTGAGGTTACACATCGTCATCCCCCTGCCTCCTCCTAAAATTATACTTTAGGAAACCACACTGTGTTAGTTACAGAGTGGACTCCTACACAAAAATTCAAATACAGGAGTTGGTCCTTCAAAACAAAATACCTGCTTTAACTTAGTGGTTCCCAGCCTGGGGGTCGGGAACCTTGCAAGGGGTTGCAAGATGAATCTAAGGAGCTGTGAGTTGATCACCTGAGTAGGAAATAAGAAAAAAACTAAATTCTGCCGCACAAAACCACATTTATTTTCAGACTTTATGATATATTATTCAGGCCTCTAAAAATTATTCAGTTTAAACAATCTGAGAAGAGATTATCACTATGAATGAACTGCTTACAACTTGTAGACATGCAACCAATGACAAGGGGTATCAAGAAGATACTGCTTCGTATTAAGGGGTCACAAGCAAAAAAAGGTTGGGAATCGCTGCTCTAACCAACCTCCCTTTCCTCTGACATCCAACTCAGGTATCAGCCCTAACTCTGAATAAACACTTGTTACATTTCATCACAAGCAGTCTCACAATCAGGCTAAGGTATCTATGTATCTTGGGCAGCAGGATGTTAAAACGAAATACAGGAAAAAAGCTTAAATCAAATTAATTTTCGTCTTGAGTCACTTCAGTCAGTGTGTAGTTAACCTGCTACTTTGAGCATGATTTTATATTTTCACCTTCCTTTTAGTTATGTTAAAATGTATTTTCAACAATAAATCCACTGTACCACATCTGCTGGTAGAACTATTACCATGGTTGCTATAAAATCAAGTCCTACTAAACAAACATTAGCTCTGATCTGTCACTGAGGGCCAAAGTCAAATAATGCAAGAAATACTGATAAGAAAATATGAAGGAAAATAAGGTGATGATCAGCACTGAGAAATGGTGAATGACATCTTTCCAACAGAAGATTTTATATTTCTAAATGAAAACAAATCAAACACAGAAATAAAGTGAAATACAATACACATTGTTATTTGTATTTGCTTTTTATATATGCATTTAGTGTGTCATAACCAAATGAAAAACATTTTAAATGACTTTTGTCTTTAATAACTGATTGAGTTGTTTTTCATTGTCACATTGTTTAGAGTTCAGACTCTGAACTCTGAATACGCTGGTATTTGCCTCGGGCCCTTAAATCAATGTCCGCTCCTGCATCTGATCCTCTGTATTTGTTGATGTTCTCATGAGGATTGGATGCAGACTGTGTGGGATTAACCCACTGAAGGCAATGACTCTCTGTGACGTGGCATTTCCTGATTCTCCTCTCTTTCATTTCCTCTTTCTCACGCTTTTACTCATTTATCTCCCACTCCCTTAGGGCTATTATCCACTACTTCACCTCCGCCATTAGTGTTGCACAACGAGACTCACCTAGCTTACTAGTGGCTGTTACAGATGACAGAAAGTGGATTTTCTTTCACCTAATGATTGTCAAAGTGTCTTTTAAAATATAAAAGCATCCATGCTTTCAGTTACCAGATTGAAACCAGCAATATTATCCAAGAAATTCTCACTGACAGTCTGGCAACTGAATGTACTTAATTCCTGATCATTACAACATGTGAAAAGTGTTTTTTTCTTTTGAAGAACATAGAAGAGCGTTTAGTCTTTTATGAGGCTTTTACCTCATCTGCTAAACAAAGAATAACAGGATGAGATAAGACAGACAGACAGGTAAAGAGCTGCAGTCCATGAATGAGGATAAACAGATGGGTTAGCAGTAGAAATACAGAGAGTGAGGTAAGTAAAGGTCAGGGTGAACAAGAACACAGATTAATATTCTGAGATTCTTCAGTGTTGACGGGGCAGGTGACCTGCTGCAAATGAGGGAGAGAGGAATCTGACTGTGTATGTGGGGGGAGGGGGTTTAAACTACAACAGCGCTGGGGGTTTGAGTGAGACAACATGGGGCCTCGAAGAGGGAAGGCAGTCAGCTATGGCATCAGAGGAGAAAAGGAAGTGTTGGAAAACATGAGGGAAATTTTGAGACACTGCAGATGGCCAAGACACATGTTTACCATCCAGTGGATTTCCACTTAAAAGCTTTACTGACAGATGGATTCCCCAGACATTCCAGACACATTCAGGCACATAAAGGTCCTCTACAGATATATACAGAAGGTAAAACTGCCATTAAAGCTGAAATCTGTAACATTTTCAATTTACCTGCGTCTGCATAGTTCATATCCATCATTACCTACTTCCAAGCAAATTATATTTACATTCATGTCAATGAATGTCCTGGTCAATTAATGACATTTTTGCTGCATACCAACAATAAGGTGACCCAACTTTGCAAAAACAAAACAGAAAAAACAGAATCAAAATTGAGTAGAATAAAGTACAAACCCCACAGAGCTCTCTTTTATTAGATAACTATGTGGTTAATGTAATAATCAAATACTCTGTAATACTTCTGAGATTATAAATCATGCCAATTTTTGGAAAGAGGCTTTCTGGAGTTTATCAGTTATTAATAGAGCTTTGTCATTTTTGCAGTTTTTAATATTCAGTTCGTTCTTAAATATAAACTATCCTCATTTCTATGATTGTATCTTGTGACTTTCTGATACTTTTTAGTGTTCATGTAACCTTTTGTTGTGTGCTTTTAGTTTGAAATTTCTGTATTTGGGGGTTCTGCATCCTTTAGGGGCTGGCCTTTCATGTGTTTTGTTCTCATTGGATAATTGACAAAGAGGCAGCCATCTTGTTGTGTATATAAAGCCTGTTTTTAACTGGCCATTCTGTAAAACACCTGGAAGAAGGGCCTGTGCTTAAATGTGTTTGTAGACCAAAGGTCAGACTTCTCCATTCTATCAGTTAATGTCTTCAAGTTATTTTTCACATTTAGTTCTTTAGTTATTTGAGCAACTACTTGACTGGTGAAGTAGCACCGAACTCTTTCTACTATGTATAGCTGTGCGGCGGCCAGATTGGAAGACCTCAACTTTATGCCACCTACAGTGTACTTCTGAACAACTGGTTGCATTTCTTAAGGTAAAACCAACATCTCAGCACTACTCAGTAGGAACAACTACTTTCTGTCCTGTTTTTGATTGAGAATGATAACTAATTATTAAACTGGAACCCCACATCTGATACATTTATCATGAGATAATGTCAGCTTATAAGATAACCATAGAAAGCTAGCTGCTAGTGTGGCACATAGGATATTTTGTGTGTATTGCCCACTTAAATTTGTTAGTTTATATGTATATGCACTTTATCTTGCATGTTTACAGACACCCCCCATTCAATTTCAAACAATTATATTCTGAGTATAAAAGCCAGAGATCTGGCACTGCCTTCTTTAGTTGGCAGTTAAGCCGCATCAGTAAAGCCACTGAACACCAGCTGACTCAAATAAGCATTCATACTGTTTGTTGTCAGTAATGGAGGCTTCCTGTTAGTGTACCGTTATGCATTGTAGATGTGTTTTTTTGTTGTTAGCGGTATTTGCGCTAGTTTAGTCTCCTAAACGGGACGAGTTGGCATTAGCTTTCTGTTTACAAATGGTTGTTGTCAAATTATCTGTCAAAACGTGTCAAAGGGAATCAGATGTAACGTTGCCTGACTCCACTGATATGTGTGTGTATGATTTAATATTATGTTTTGTAGTTTATATTTTGCTTGTTTTATTTGTTTTATCTCAACGATTTAATTTGTTTACTCTTAAAGTTTAATAGAATGTAGACGTTAGAGCTGGAGCCCTAACAGCTGATTAGCAGCCCTTTGCAGCGCTGTAGTTGACCATTGCCAAGGCAACCAGGAAGCTCACAGGTTGTGATACGTCACCTGTAAACAAAGGGGATGAGAGAGATTACTGTATATCGTGAATGTAGACCACAAAAAGGAAGACACAAAAAAATCATGGCAACCAAAAGAAAACAGAATATGTGGTCACTGTTCGACAGGTGAGGTTGAGACAGAGATGCACTTCCTCCTACAATGTCTGACATTCAACGAAATAAGGAACATTTACTTTAAACAAGTTTAACTCTTTAATCGCAGATTTCAAAGAACTCAATGACCTCAAAATTAAAAATACTCCTTGGAGAAGGAGGCAGGCCACATCTTGCTGCCCAATATGTATCAACATGCCACAACCTAATACCTTACCTAATTGTAACCTGTACCCTAAAACCAAGTCTAAACCCTCAAAAACCCATGGGGACCTACATTTTTGTCCCCACAGTGACACAAGTCCCCATGGGTTTGTGTGCATTCAGGTTAAAGTCCCCACCAGAACATGAAAGACACACACTCACATTAAAAAAATGTTGCAGTGTTTATAAAGTTTTCACTTATTTGTATTTTTTTACTGCAAGTCTACATTTATTTTTGATAGAGAAAGAGAAGGAATTATTTGACTGAAATGATCATGTTGAGATAATGCCAGCTTGTAAGATAACCACAGAAAGCTAGCTGCTAGTGCTGACTAAAATGCAAAGAAGCTAATAGTGGCTAGTAGTTGCATATTAACTAATTTGGCAGAAGTAGTATCTCCACATGATAAACAGTTTAGGTGATTGTGTAACTTAAAATGTCACCCACATGTGGACCTAATACAGTACACTACACCTTGGGAAGAGTGTACAGTGAGTAGACGCTATTCCTGCTTTCTGTCCAGCATCTATGAGGATTTGGGATGTAAATTTCAATTTTTCTCACATGTATATTATCAGTTGCTGAATAAATTATACTGTAACAGTCAATGCCAAAAAATACTCTGTTTGTTTAATAGTGAATAACTATTAAACTATGCTATAAAATAACATGTCCTCTATGTCAGTCTTCAGCCAGGTGGGATCGTCAGTCCTGAGTTCTGGGCTTGGACCTGCAGCCTGTGTGTCACTGAACAAATGTTTTAATGCTTTTTATTGGATTAGTCCTCTCAAAGAGCAGCAGGCTGGTCGATGGTCCACTCGGACTGATGGGTAATAGCATTTTCCTGTGCGGGCCAGGATTGGCAGACACCAGCGGACAGAGCTATCCTACCATTGATCGACTCTTCCCTCCAGGGCCTCTGATGCTAGCCTCCATCCAGTGTTTCATTTGTTTATGAAATATTGATATTGGCTGCTATCTCCTCTTGGAGATGAGGACATTCAGCTTGATGGAAAGGAGAGCTTTTGGGGATGTTGGAGAAAGGTTTTGTTGGGGGTTTCGTGAACTGAAAGTAAATTTTTTTCTTGGGGGGATGTAATCAGTTTAATATTTCCAGAATTACATTATGGTGGCTTTTTGCTTTTTGTGCCATATTTCATATTAAGTTCTATTGAGCCACATCCTAAAGTCCCAACAGAAAAAAGGGAAACATGTGTTCCTGCTTCCTATAGGTTTTCTGGCAATCAACAGTTTATTGGTACATTGTGACACTCAAAGACTGCAGTTTCGCTGTGTATAGAAGCTCTAAAGTGAGAGTGAATCTTTGAACTGTAGCCTAAATGACTGAGCAAAAACATGAAACAGCCTAAAAAGCTGTACAGACTTTCACATTTTTAATTCATCCTCTTGGCAAAAATGCTCTAAAATGTAATTCTACAAATGTTTATCAAGAAGGCCCATAGCAACAATCATTTCTTGGGTTGGTTTTGTTTGATCTGTATGTTGATAGCGCCCTCTGTCTGCAAACTTCCTCTGGTGCCATTTCCTCATCAGATTTCACTCTTTCATTTAGAGAACCTTAGTTTAACCTTTCCTCAACCGCAAAACAAGCTAACTCTGGCTCCTGCGGCATGAGATGGATGCAGTGGATCTTGTCAGTAAACAGATGCTTTAGTCTTCCCATAATGACAGTCAGGATTGACGGGCTACCACAGCCAAAGCCTTTTATGCAGGGGAAGAGCCTCTTGGATCAATAGTTGTTACCTAGGCAAAGCCCACACAACCACTAATGAATCCACTGGCTTACAGAACAGGCTGCCACTGCTCTTTATGTCTATACAGGAAGAAAAACCTTGGAAATACTTAACACTCCTGGTGGTAATGTAAAAAATCATCCAAACATCCAAATACATCCACCACATTGGATTAAAAGATAGAAATGAAGAGATTAATAAAGTAAATAGAAATGTATCACAATAGGTGAACAGGCCTATTGTCCAAAAGCAGGTGCAGGTGTCACACCAGCGAGTTTCCGGTTTTGTTTGTCGCATTGTGCAACATTTCAGTGGTCTGCTCTCTGTTGTCTGGCACACCCATTCGTCTGTCTGCTCCGCATTTTCTGTTTTTTCAACGTAGGATTAAAGTACTGATATATCGAAGGTGGTAAAGCATGTTAGTCACCTGTCTGGGATTTCTAATTATAAAAAGGCTTTGTGCCAAAAAGGTAGCAGGTGCAGTGTTATGGTGCAGTCCATAAGTATTTGAACAGTGACACATTTTCCTTTTTGTTTTGGTTTTGTACTTCAGTATATTTGATTTGGAATGAAACAATGATAAGTGTGAAGAGTTGGGTTTTAGAATTCTGGGTGTTTTTAGGGTGTTTCAACTTGTTCCCCAACGTTCTGACAATGCTTAGCTTAGCATAAAACTGCAAGCAGTGGGAAACAGCTAGCCTGGCTCCGTCCAAAGTTAAAAAATACTTCTACCAACACCGAAAGCTCACCAATTAAAGGAATAGTTGGACATTTTGGGCAATACGGTTATTTGCTTTCTTACTGAGAGATAGATGAGAAGACTGATACATATCATACTATATGATATGTCTGTATGCTAAAAATTAAGCTACCACCAGCAGCTGGTTATCTTAGCTTAGCATAAAGACTGAAAATAAGGGAAACAGCTAGCCCGGCTCTTTCCAAAGATAACAAAATCTGCCTACCAGCACCTCTAAAGCGTATTAATATACACATTATATTTCATTTGTTTAATCCTTACAGAAATTTAAGTGTAAAAATGACAAGTAGCAGTTTTACAAGGGGTTTGTGGGGGCCTGTTTCTTGGCTGGGAAATGACGATTTGTTGTTTTTACACTTTGGTATTTTTTTGTAAACAAACAAGATACATTGTGTTAATTAGTGAGCTTTAGAGGTGCTCGTAGGTGTATTTTTGAACTTTCGACAGAGCCAGGGTCTCAATCAAAAATCTTTCCACTGAACCTCATAACAACCTCAGCTTCCCACCAGCGGTTATTTTCCACTGCACACAGACAAACCTCAGATGATTCAACACAGTTCACTTCCTCCTGCACTGCATTGTATATTACAGATAGCACTTGATGGATTCTGACAGACTTGATTTACGTCAGAGAAGCCTAGCAACTGAAGACCCTCCAGATCCACTGAGATATGAAATGATGACTGTCTCCACCCACTCTGCACCTACACCATGCGTTATGACTGATACCATCCTGCTAAGCCAAGCACTTTGCTGCTCGTCTGCAGGATATTAGCTCAGCCAAAGGTTATTCATAGCCTATCAAACTAGCGCTGCGGTCAGGAAATGCTGACTTATGTGTAAATATCAATTAAATTAGTCGGAGTCCCTGTTGCTGAGGGTGCACTGCCTCGTTTTAATGGGCACAGACACTAACAGTGCTGCGTAAATCACATTTGTACAAGAAAAGAGAGGCAGATATTAGATTATACTTGTTAACACATCCATCAACTATTTGTATTCAGTCATTTATTGTCATAAAGCATAAAGATTATGCTGGACATTGGTCATGCACTGATTTTATTGAGATTATTTGGTTTGAATATAGAAGCAGCTGTGGTTTAAGTTATAATACATGACATTTTGATATCAATAAATGGTCATTTATATCATTGATTGGTATAACACATTAAAAGTGTTACATTTGTTGTGATAAATAGCTCTTTCCTGCAGAACATCTTTTGATGCCCAGGGAGTGAAATGATTTTAAATTTGTCAAAATCACAGTGTGATGTTTGAAATAAGCACAAAATAAGTGTTAATGTTTAGAATGAGCTGGGATATTACAACGATAAAGAAAAATGCCACCCACGTAACAGACAGAAAATACATACATAAATCATAAAACAATATATCACATTTGGCTGGGAAGTGCAAAACAACATGCCAATTATTGTGTATGAACAAATGTTACAAAAATAAAATGCAGAAATGAAGAATCTTGCAGACAAAATCACTTCTCATTCAGGCTGAAGCACATGACATGAACCATTACATAATTGTAGGCACAGCACTGGTAAGCAGTGGGGTTCGGTTGTTTTGGTTCGAGGGGTTTGAATGTGTTTAGAACACAAGGCACATTGTCGCATCTCCAGTGCCAAACTCCCAGCCTCTTGTTTTTCATGCCTGAAAAAGTAACCTCTGTCCCCCCCTGTCAGAGTTATGTAGGCCAGCCTGCTGAGCAGAGACAAAATGGGAGCACAGCTCAGTAGATGCCACCTCAGCAAACCATCTCTTTAGAGCTGTAGGTGCAGAAGCCATTTCTCATGGGAGACTGTATTATTACTGTATGCAGCTGAGGTAAAAGGATAGACACTTCCAATTTCTATATACTGTATATCTATCTATCTATCTATCTATCTATCTATCTATCTATCTATCTATCTATCTATCTATCTAGAGAGAGAGAGTACAGTGTTAGTGTAAAACTTCTTATATAAACAAACTGGTTAGTAACTCATAAATTACAAATACACTTCATAATATTCAAGCAGTTAATATTTAAACAGCTGCAACATAAAATAAATCAAATCAAAACATCAAATGTCTATAATTCAAATATCTACTGTATAAAGAAGTGACACAAACCAGAAAGCTAATAAAAGTGCATTTGTGATTAAATTCTTTTAACAAACTGAAATACAATGTTTCTTAAAGGGATGCACCGATCTGACTTTTTCTCTCCCGATTCCGATATGTAAACTCGACCGAGTACCGATCCAGTACCAGTGCTGCTTTCCCCCCAATTTAAAATCTTTATACCACACTGCATGGATCTGATGGGAGTCATTCTTATATGTTTAAAGTAACATTGGGATATAATTTACTCAAGACTGTAATGTACTTAAGTGCAATTTTGAGCTCTACTTGAGTATTTCCATTTTATGCTACTTTATACTCGTTCTCCACTATAATTCAGAGGAAAATATTGTACTTTTTATTCCACTACATCAATCTGACAGCTATAGTTACTAGTTACTCTTGGGATTAAATTTTTAAATAAAAAAAAAATGATGAGCTTATAAAATACAATGTATTGTTCAAGATTAAGCCAGTGGTTCCCAATCTTTTCGGTGTGTGACCCATTATAGAAAATCAATGTGTGGTTGGGGCCCCGTGTCACGTTTTAGATGTCTGATTTGTTAGCAGTTCTACCAAAGAGACTCAGATGGTTTCATTTAAATAACTATTCGTAGCCCAAAGAGGGAAAATTATCAAATGTTTCATTAAAAAAAGCAAGGTTTGGAAGAAAGTCAGAAAAATCATTACAAATTTGCGTAGCAAAACTTATTTTCTTCGTTCCTACCCCATTAACCATCTCACGACCCCTCAGATTTATCTTGTGACCATTTAGAAGGAGCCCGCCCCCTAGATTGGGAACCACTGGACTAAACTACCTAACTATATATAAAGTTGTTAAAACGTCAAACAGCTACAACAATAAAATGCTGCCTATGTATTGATGCATCAGTAGTAGTAGTAGTAACAATCTAATAACATCACATATAATAGGCTAATATATGCAGTCACAGCATCCATTTTTCTGCAGAATGAGTACTTTTATTTTTAATACTTTTAATATGCACTTGCTGTGAGTTAGTATTTATTTAGTTAAATAAGCTCATCGCAAAAAAATGAAGGATCAGAATAGAAAACAACAATGCTCCCTGCTGTAAGAATGCCATTTGCGTGACTAGAGTGAATAATAACTACTGACAAATAATAACACTACTACTGATAAATAAGACAATATGGTGCACAAGGAATTGCTGTGGTGCTCGGTAGTCCGATGTGATGGAATAGTAGAGTAGGGATATCAGAATTTTATAACAGCAGTGACTAACAGACAGGTTTTAATATAGACTGATTACTGGCCGATACCCAATTTGCTTATTCAGGTCAGTATCGACAACCATCAAGCGGACTGGATCGGTGCATCCCCAGTTTTTGAGATTCATCATTTTCATTTTTCTATTATAAACTTACACACTGCTATTTTCAGCTCAGTCTTGCAGATGGACAAGCGACATAAATGTGCAGTATCTCAATTTAAATACACATCTCTGCTGTAAAATCCTTAAAATCTTAAACATGTGTCAGCTTTACTCCGAGTGCACACACACTGCTACATTCTTGTGTCTGTCCCAGTAGTGACACTCATCCGGAAAGCTCCACGCAGCTGCAGACTCCTTGTGGCGACTGACGGCGTGAACAACAAACCCGCACAGCTGCTTCTTCAACACCTCCACCACTGCTGGGGCGTTTCCCTTCTTCCCCTGGCCCTCCATCACCTGCTGGATGCAGTCACGAGGCACCAGCAGGGGTTTGGTGCTGTACGACACCACCAGGTTGATGTTGTTCACCTGAAGCACCTCGAACCAGTTCTGTCCCGCCACGTGATGAAAGTGCTCCCCTGCTCTCCAGTTCCGGTAGGTGCTCCCTGAATGGTTGATTAGCCGCACTGACCAGCTGACCCAGTCGTACTTTTTCACCAAGAACTCAAGAAGCTGCTGAGTCATATCTTGCAGGTTCTCTTCCTTTTCTTGCAAGAGGCGCTGGGCATCTAATTTTGCTTGCTCTGGGAAGGCAGAGATACAGGACTCAATGGTTGTCTTCATCCTGGACTCTACTTCTTCAATTTTGCTGCTCCACTCTTTGATTTTGTCGTCTTCTTCCTCTTGGTCCTGGGTTAAGGCACAGTGGCCCAGCAGAGCAATCAGGCCCAAACAGAAGAGCTCCTTCATCCGGACACAGAAATCTTCCAGGAGACGGCGGTTCCTTGCTACATACCTGCAAAACAGAGGAACCATTTACATTTAAGAAATGTATCTGGTGCTCCAATCCAGAGAAACCTGCAATGAAAATGGTGTCACAGTGTCAGAGAGCTGCAATGAACCCAGAAACATATGATGAAATATAACAATTTACCTTTCGACCAACTCTAAAACCGACTCTCCAAAGGTGTTTGTCCCCATCAGAGCATCATACAGCACAAACAGGTTCTTCTCTCCTCCAGTTTTGGCAAAGTGCTCCAGAAATAGTCTGGTCTTCACATCCCTGAACTGCTGTTTTGCCTCCAAGATGTCCATATATTTCCGAAACTGGTTCCTAATGTTTTCCTCCACTGAGAAGTACTGGGAATCCAGTCTTCCCTTCTTGATCTCGCAGTCAATATCTTCCAGTTGGCTGGAGAGCACGTCAAGCTTGTTCCTCACCGTCAGAAATTGCTCTTTGACATAGAAGACCTCTTTGCTCTGGACATTGTCTAAGGCCAGGCGGAGAACCGGAGCAGCAGCCTCACAGAGGGGGAAGAGCTCGCCCACAGCGCTGGCCAACACCTCAGCCCCCCGCGCAAACATATCCATCACTGCCTCGATGGCCTCCTTCTTCTGGGCCACAACCCTCTCTAATGAACTGGTCATGTTCTGAGACACAGAGGGACAAAATCTGGTGTCAGATATAAACAAACCTTCGTGAGAAAGATGTGAAGTGTGCTGTTAAGGCATTCATGAAAAATAGACTCATTAAAAATTATCCATGACCTTCATCTGGTAGAGGAAGTCTGGCCATTATCATCTACAACAGTGGTTCTCAACCTTTTTTGGCTTATGAACCCTTAAAATGAAGCTGTGTCACCCCTTTTCACAGGGTAGTTGTGAGCAGTTCCACCAAAAAGTGATTTTTCCCTCTGAATTTCTCAGATTGTTTCATTTAAATAATTGATAAGAGACCAGAAGAGGTGCATCTATCTAGTATTTCACAAGAAAAAAGATTTGATAAAAGACCAGGAAAGACAACTATATTTGTGTACCAGAACAGTGTTTTTTTTTCTTTTGTTCCTTATCCCATTAATCCTCTGACGACCCCTCAAATCTACCTTGCGACACCTTTGAGGCTTCTCAGGTTGCATATACTTTCTTAAAATAGGGAAGTCCGTGGCACCAAAATGTTTTAAGCAACTTGCCATAGTTAATTACCAAATAGAATGGAAGCTAAATGCTTCTCACAGAATCTTGGTCTCTGTCTCTTTTTCCTCGTGAATAGAAGACCATTGTTTCATAAAGCACATTACTAATATTAATATTATAATAAGCTTTCTCCCAGAAGGTTATAAAATACATTGGTGAATAGTTATCTGAAAAATTTCAGAGCTGAAACAACTAGTTGTTCAATTGACAGACAATTAATCGGCAACTGTTTTGATAATCAAATAATTTTTTAAGCAAAAAGTTCAAACAATCTCTACTTGCTGCTTCTCCATTGTGAGGATTTGCTGCTTTTCTTTGTCTTATGTGATAATAAACTAAATATATTTGCATGTAGGAGTGTTGGATGGATGGGCATTTTCACAACAATTTAATAGAGAACATAATCTGCAGATTAATCAGTTATGAAAATAATCTTTAGTTGCAGCCCTAGAATAGTTTGTAGCAAAAAAGACATGACACAAAGTTTAAGTTGGTCAAATGTCAAACTCTCTGTCTTCGTTATTTCAGGAGATAAATATGAAAGTAAATATGTCAGGCTCAAATGCAGGATTTAAGCAAAGAATGTTCAAATCTTTGCCTTGACACTGTGAGCTGTGACATGTTGATTATATTCAATCTTTTTGGGCTGCAGAAAAACCTACCCACCCAAAAGGATGCAGGTAATGATGTCATATAAACAAAATGGGGGCCTGAGATACTTGGATGAGAAAATGACACAAATGCCCTTGGGTCTGCATATATGACTCATTTCAGAGCAGAGCAGACAAAGGCCAAACCACGTTTAAAAATCCCCTTTCACCCTTGCTTGCAACCTTGCATACATAAATGATCTCTCTCTTCATATGTTTGTCTGTGGATGGACCCCAGATGCTGCGTCACCCAACTCCTCACAAATTAACATCGACATTCATTTTGTTTGGTTCATTTGGATCTGAAAATACGTAAATAAGCTAACATCTGAATTAAATAATCAAATACATAAAGAGCGTATGAGAGAGAAAAAAACATCCTTTAAGTAAATAAATGAAGAAAAGATATGTCATGTGTCCAAACTGCACCATGTTTAACTGCCATGCGCACCCAAAAGAAATGCGCAACTGCAGGCTTTTTACGCACAAATCCCCTGAGAGCGTCGGACACACCTTACAGCATATTTACCCCTTCTGAAGGAAGATAAGGACATTCAACATATTCCTATAATGACAGCGTTTTTTCTGTACCTGAATAAAACGGGTTTGCTGCTCCTTCAAGCCTGATGAGCTCCAACAGCTGCAAACAAGTTTTTTTTCCCCCCGTCAAGTTTGAGAAAATTCCCACGGTTCTCTGATCCACTGTGGAGCCCAAAAACAGGATCCAGAGAGGAAGAAGAGATACGCGCTCAGTATCTGCAAAGGAGAGAGAGAAGGAGAGAGTCAGAAGGGAAGAGAGAGAGAGAGGGAGAGACAGACTGATAGACAGAGCGCAAATCGCAAGAGGTGAAATATGTGGTTGGTTCCATTTTCTTCTCAGTTTTCAAGTCACCATGAAAGGACGATTCAGTCGCTTTGCAACAAAACGGAACAGAATGTAAATATGTTTTGCTGTGTATTACATTTTTCGATGGATTTTTACCTGAGAGAGGTATTTTGCGCAATTGGTGCAAATGTCTCATCACCATTATACTCTGGAGCTGTTGTGAATGTTAAAGGATTTGAGGTAAGACGATAGGAGAACTATTGTTGTTTTGTCTTTTTAGTGTATGAATGCGTTAACTTGCTGTAATCATCATCATTTTTATTTTATTTTTTTTACCAGAACCGCATCTCAAATCATAAATGGATGTGCTGTACGCACACAGCTGTGGTGTGAATTACAACCTAAACGTTTGGATTCGTAATAAGATTCAGAATCTGTTATATTTATGAAGATTATAATGTGCAGGGAGCGAATTGGTCAACCACACAGTGTTTATTTATAACTACTGCACAGACGTGCGTCACCTCTCGCCAGTCAGATTTTTCACAAATATAAATCTATGAGGTTAAAACATGCATTTAAAATAAAAATGAACACGGAATATAGTATTTTTATCAGTCAGAGGACTTTATGATGATCAAATTAAACCTCACATCCTCCACGTCTGTGCGCTCAAGACGCGCCCTGTGAGCGACCAAGCTGAACCTCTCTCACCATCCCCCCCCAAAAGAAATCATTACGCAAATCGTTTCTCCTCCAAACCATGAAGGACTTCACGTCATGTGTGAAGATTTGTCTACGATTTAAGACTTTTATCTGAATTTCTGAAATAATACCCATTTTCTTGCTTCAGGTGAAAATGGATTCTCCGAAACGAGCTCATGTCATGGAGTGAAAAATTTGCTCCATCACATGACAGACGGACGACGTGTGTCGGTGGCTCAAAGACACTCATCATGCGGTGTGCAGGGCAGGTAAGAACCTCAAATATCTGTCTCTCAGTAATCTGCATTTCAAACGCCTGGAATGCACATTTTCCTGTTTTGGTTCCCCAACTCTGAGCTGTAAGTCAAACCTGTTCACCTGGATAATGACGCATGAGGGCCATACCAGAGGTACTTAATCTAGGCCATATGCCCATTTTACTTCACCTGAGGTAAATTCTTTTCCCCTCCTTTGATCCTTTCAATCAATTTGGATCGCTTTCGCGCATGTCATGTAGCAAATCTGTTTGAGCCATGAAAAGAAAGCAGGCTTTAATAGCTCGTCAGTTTGGAAACGCAGATGTGATGCTTTAGTCCTGAGGGCCCTCGGGGAGTTCAGTGAAAACAGGTGTAATGGTGAAGCAAGTGACGCCCTCTTGTGTAAAAATCAGTAAATTGCACCTTTAAGCCTCCTAATGCACCATCTGAGGACATTTTCTACATGTTAAGTTATACACATTTTGTACCAATAAAGATCTCTGATTTTCCAAAGGTACCAAATAGGCTCAATTGTGGGCAATTATGTACAAGACCCTTAAAGTATTTCAGTTTGATGGAATGATGCAGTCAGATAAAACAAGGCGTCTTGGGTTTGAATCTTTTACTCAATAAATATAATGTAGATTGAAATAATAATAATAATAATAATAATAATAATAATAATAATAATAATAATAATATATTAATAATAATAATATATTAATAATAATAATATATTTGTCAAACTGAAAAAAGCCACTTGCATGATTGTTTCATATGTTTGTGTCAGAATCTGATAATCTCGATTAAAATGCTTCCAGCACACATTTTGCATGCATTTTCTAGTGAAAAATGCATACTATAATGCATACACTACGCACTTAAACTATATTTATGAATAATATATATTTTCTACCCATACTTGCAATGTATTTTTTGACACTTGCTTTATGCTTTTGTGGTATATGGACACCCAAACATTACACCCATATGCGATAATTCAGAATCAACTTTTATTGGCCAGGTATGTGTACACATACAAGGAATTTGACTCTGGTTTTATGTTGCCCTCAATGTACATACACATAAATAGACATAAATACAGCTAAAAACAAGGACAACAAGGTAAACAAACATTAAGCTGCTAGGTGCATATAGATAAAACAGTACAAAAAACAACTAACATTTGTAAACAGTAAGACAATTGGTGCAAATGGTGCTGAAATAAATTTGATTAATGTAGCAGGTTGCTTTATATACATGAGGTAGGTGGATATGACAATATATACAGTATGCACAGTGTGCATAGATTTAAAAAGTGATAATATTTACATAAACAATGAGATACATTTACAGGTACAGTGGATGTTTTTGTAATTGGACATCTCATTCAAAAGCCATGGGCATTAATCTGCTGCTATAACAGCCTCCACTCTGTTGTCCACAAGATTTTGGAGCATGGCTGCAGGGATTTGTTCAGCCAGGAGAACATTAATGAGGTCCAACGCTGATGTTGGGTGATAAGGCCTGGATCACAGTCTGTGTTCCAGTTCATCCCAAATGTGTTGGATGGGGTTGAGGTCAGGGCTCTGTGCAAGTCAGTCAAGTTCTTCCACACCAAACTGGAAAAATAATTTCTTTATGGACGTCGTTTTGTGCACAGGGGCACTATCATGTCGAAAAAGGAAAGGACCTCCCCCTAACTGTTGCTACAAAGCTGTAAGCCCACTATTGGAAATAATATCATTGTGTGCTGTATCATTGAGATGTAACTGTGGGGCCAAGCCCAAACCATGAAAACAGCACAGACCAAAAGTATACAAGTATGTGTACAGTCAAGTCGACAGTGTCCACATACTATTGGCCACATAGTGAATCTCACAGTAATTAAAACATATGAATGTGTTCATTTAGTTTAACAGTCTATATACTGTGATAGGGGCTCAGTGGATATAGAGGTATCTTTTTGATTGGATGACAACTGCCTATATTATAACAGTATTTAACATAAATAATTTAATGCTCTAAAGAGGATCCTTCTACATCCCAAATACATCACCTTTAATACATTGATACATTTTAACACCAATACAAAACTTCAACTAATAGTGGAGTATTTCTCCACATTGCTGCTGTCACTATAGTAAATAATTAAACTACTCCATATCAGTATCACTCATGTTTATTTATAGTGGTACATGTACAACCAGGCATCAAAGATTCTTAACAAAAGAGGCAACATATTCACATATATGACAATTAAAAAAAGCCTTTAAGTGGTTCATATAATATTCTTCCATATCAACAGCATTTTGACTATATATATGTAGCATATACTGAATCTGTTGTAACAATAAGAGAGATGGCACAATGCCACAGAAACATAAACATGTTTAGGACAGAGTTATGTATTGAAAGGATGCAAGTAAAACAGGCTAGACCTGTGCAGAATATGAAAAGAATATCGGTACTACTGATACCACCCGTTTGCTAAAACAAAAAAGACACATTTACAAACATTTTAACCTGCAAGTTGAAAATATAAACTGTAGCGTATAGACCTTTCAAAACATAATGCCTTACACACAAATGATGCTTAAAACAAAAACCCTTAAAAGAAAATACAACAATACAACGGCACATCTAGGTACTGTTGGTCAGATGAGGAAGTGTATTAGAAGAGCACGGAGAGCCAAAACCTTTATCTTGATGCTGAGACTTAACTGTGAAAAAACAAACAAAACTCAAATAATGGGCATTAAATGTTTCACAGGCTCTAAATGGCCATACATCAAAGAAACCATTGAGCATTTTATTAATATATTACATTAACACTTCACCTTCTGCATTGCTATTTTGGCAATAAGACACATCAAATAGAAAATAAGAGTGACAGAATTGAACAAGTCAAGAGTGGAAGGATTCATCCAGTGACATTATGACTTCCTATGATACCACATTTAAAAAGTCAAATACCTCAGTTGTGTATAGAATAAAGATAAAACAAATATGGGTAGTGAAAATGGAAGCACATATTAAGCCAACCCAAAGGTTATTATTAACCTTTTATAAATAGCAAATTATATTTAGTGTATCCTGCTGTGGTGAAGAGTTCATTTTGCCAGAGCAGAGTAGTGTTACAACAAATCAGATTGATTGTGTACTGTTAGTGTTTTCAATTCTCTAACTGCAAATGTTCACTTAGAGTAAAGAAAAATAAAGAACTCAGTACAGCAGCATGAGAAATTAGTGTAGTTAGATTCAATTTGGTACTCGACAGCAACAAGTATGCAGTCTATGAACTCCATGCATAAAAAATATACAATATCTGTGGCACATATTTTGTTAAGTTGCACATGGCAGTATGATCATTTGTAGTATATGATAATGATTATATGATGATACTGGTGTAGTTACATTCATAGCTCTGAAAACGTTGGGATGTTTGTTACTTGTTTTGGTTTTGCTTACCTTTTTTATATTGTAGATTATAGTTATAACTTGGCTGACAACTTAATTTCCTTTGTTTGGCAAACAAAGTCTGTCTTATAGCAGTTATTACATCAATGGCATAACATAAGAAATAGGCCCTCTAGTGGAGCTACATTTGACAGCAGCATAAGCTTGTTTCCTGCTCCCCTTTAAACTTTATACAGTTGCCTCCAATATTGAGGTTTTAGCCAGGCTAATTGCACATTCCAACAAACTGATTTACTTGTAGTGTAATACATGTAATTTCAAAAAACTACAATAAATGGAAAATATTTTCCAAAGGTGCATAATGGGCGGGATACATTGCAATATCACTGAAGCTGGGACCAAGGTACATTTATGTTAACGCCTGATTTATAGATAATGTTTAGTTCCAAACAGATATATTGGTGTGAGTGTTATTTCGGATGATATATAGCATGTAATTTCCTTACATTGATGGCTCAAATTTTGCCTATAGAGAATGATGAATTGTAATGATCCCACGGCTCAAAGTGTTCTGTATCAGTTGCAACCACTGCAGTCTTATCCAGATTTATCACATAACTAGGCAAATATTGTTCAATAATTTACCTCAACCTGGACAGAAAATACATGCCTGTGGCTCAAAGACCGCCTGCATATGCAGCAAGTTTGTGTTTGGAAGCGCATGAGACATATTGTTGGTCATTATTATCACTGGACTTTCAAGCAGTGAACATACTGTAGATGCTTACAAAGTGCTTATAGGGAGAGAAAAAGCTAAGAGGAAGGAATTACAGAGGGAATGTGGACATGTGAGTCCTGAATATGAAGCAAAAGCAGCAGTGGAGGGGGAAAAAAGCTCTTCTTCATGCTTCTTCTTCTTCATTTGCACTTGCGAAGAGCCTCCTGCATCTTCTCTTGCACGTTCTCCATCTTCTCGGCCCACTCCTCACTCAGACCCTCCTCGTCGTCTCCGATGATGGCGGCGTAGCCCATGAGGGCAATGAGGCCGATGCAGAACAGGTAGGTGAGGCGTGTGCAGAGTCGCTCCATAGTGGGGCGGTCGCCTTGCGAGTGCTTCAGGTAGACCTCCAGGATCGGTCTGCTGAAGAGCTTCGGTTTGCCCACCACGCCGTCGTAGAGCGTGTGGAGGTTCTGGTCTCCCAAGTCATTGGAATAGCTCACCTCGAAGTCATCCTTCTTGCGCTCGCGGTGCTCTGGCCGTGCCTCCACCATCTCCATGAACTTTTTGAACTGGTTCTTCAGGTTCTCTTCCACGCGACAGTACTGGCCATCCAGTGTTTCTTTCTTGATCTGTACCAGCGTGTTGCGATTCAGCTGGGACAGCTGGTCCAGCGCCCGGTTGACTGAGCCGAACTCACGCTTCAGGGTCGGATGTCTTCGTCATCAACGTGGTGCAGCACCACCCGGATCAGGGAACCGGCCACGCCAAAAATGGGGTTAACCACAGCTGCTGCTGAGGAGATGGTGGCCACACACTGGAGCACTTTGACCAGGCCCTGCTTCAGCTTGGCCCGGTCCTCGATGATGTCCTCTTCCATCATGATGTCCAGACGGTGCAGATGCGGACGTCTGACAGAGATGGGAAGAGAGAAAGATCACAGTTTATTATAACTGATGGTCTTTAGGATGCTGCAGCCACATTTATCAAAATTAGCATTATGTTTGATTACAAGACGTTCTTTATTACTTGCAAAGCATTTAGTTTCAAGTGTAGTATTAAAGAGACATTCCACCCATTTTACTCATGAAGTTCAGTTTACTCATCTCAAGGAGTTCGACTCAGCCGGTGAAAACAGATGTATAATGTCTTCTGCGACTGTGGAGGGAGCTTTCCAAAGTTTGGATAAACTGTGGATGTGGGGTTTGAATGAAGTGGCTTTTGTTCAACCAAACCAAATGTTCAAATGTGAGGATTTCATTTTTTTTAATCATATATGATATTAAATTCAATATCTTTGAGATTTGGACTGTTGGTCGGATGAAACAAGCAATTTGAAGATGATAACTTGGGCGCTGGGAAATTATAATGGACTATTTTCTGACATTTTATAGACAAAACAATTAACAGAGAAAGTAATTGGCAGATTAATTGACAATGAAAATAATAATTAAGCCATAATTATGTGATGTATGTATAAATCCATGTGTAGAACTTATTTGAGAGGCATGAAAAAGGAAAAAAAGTCCATTGTTATGGTCTAAAGGATCAGCTTGACCAACAGTTTCACAGCGGTAAATCAGCTGACTCCCCTACTAAGCTGCTCAATAAATAAACTTAAAGACTACAAGCAGAACTGATTTAATAGTAGCATTTAGATTGTGCTGACATCCAGCTGACACTCTTTAGACAGAGCAACTTGTATTCAGTTCAGATCTACAGGAGCTTATGATCACTAACTGATTATTTCAGTTCCTTTCAGCCTGAAATGTTCTCTGACAGCTTTGACAGCCACAGAGAATAAGCATTTAATTTCAGTTTCACAGAATATTCCAACATGACAAGACAAATGATTGTGAACTAAAGCTGCTGTTTAACTGTTGGAGGACAGTTGTCGCTTCTTACATCAAATTTCTTCTCTTCAAGCTCACACAGGAACCTCGTCCTGGGTTGTTAAAGTGAGAAAGGGACTCTGGTCCTGATCAGGATGATTCCTGAAACAAAACACATACAAAGATTCAGACAAAAGATGCAACTCAAATATATCCAACACAGAAGTTGCATAGTGCTGATTTTGCTTCATTCTGTCTCTCTGAACCAGGAAGTGAACAGATTTTTGTCTGCAGTTTTCAGCAGTGAAGGAGTTAACAGCCTCTCTGCTTCAGTACAACACAGCTCTGCATTCAGCACTCAAGCCTTTCAGCACCAGGCTGCTCTCTATGTGTTTCTATGGACTGAGCTGATAGCTCCTCAGCAGCAGCGATAGCAGCAGCGAGCTAAATGAGGAAGGCATGTTGAGACGCTAGCAGCAGCTAATGGGCGAGACAGTACAGTGGGAAAACAAATATGCGACGGCTGACTGGGTTGTAAGCCTTGTTTATTACATAACAGAAACTACTATACAAAATGTTATATGGTGCTCAGCTAGTTTAGAGGCAGGATTTATAGGTTTAAAGTAAAATGTGCATGAGCAGTAAAAGCTCTGTTGACACCTAATAGTTGTGTTTTGTTAAAACAGGATTATACAAGTGTGTTTTTCCACAAACACAAGCATAATATAAGACAGTGACATCAGCCACAGGGCTAAATTTGGTTCAAAGACTCTTTTGTGACATTTGTGTTAAGTGTCCTGTTATCTTCTACTACACCTCAGTAACTCGTGTGTGCCATGGTACTACAGACACATACCACTCTGAGTCACAAAGATAATAATCACAACAATGTTGTGTGCTGTCACTTGGGACCCACACAGCTGATGACCACAAAGCTCAAGAGGCCCTGAGACACACACACACACACACACACACACACACGCACACTGTGTAATGGACATTGTGGTGTGTGTGTGTTTCAGTTTTTGTTTTTAAATCCCCGTGTCCACCAGAGGGGGCAGTAATTTACCTATAATGACAAAGATACCCATAATATCCACCATTTGATTTCAGCACCACCTCTGTGGACTAAAAGCATAGACTGTATGTGACTGTCAGGAGCAGGATTTAACCCTTTAGCTTCAAGTTAACTTTTAGACGGTATGTTTAAATGCACAAATTCAATAAAAACATGAGCAAATGTTTCACTTTATTTAAATACTTTTGAAACCTACTCTTGAAAAATCTTGTAAAATGAAATTAAATCTCCCATAAGATGCTTCTGAAATGTCACTATTGCAGAATTTTATAATTTTTACAACTCACCTTCTTAGCATTTGTGCTGAAAGCCATCTGCTCTGCCCATAAATGTCTATTTTTTTGCTTTTCCCTATTATGACTGCTGATAAAAAGAGTTCTTTGCTACATAGTTGGTACTTGACAGCTAATAATTTATCAACAAATTACATTCATATGTGTTGTATTTCTATTTTTTTTGTCCTTTTTTCCACAGATGATGTTTTACAGCAGAAAACCGTCCACGTCTCAACACAACACAGCAAACTGCAAGAGGAGACTGGTAATGAAAAGGTTAATAACAGTTTTTTGACACTCTCTGAAACAATACCACCATAAAATTTAAGATATTTGTTAAATACTGGATAATCTGAGCTATATTTATCATGAATAAGTTGATTTTGGTGTATCTGACAGCTTCCTGCAGTTGCGTTTTAATCTGAAACAGCATATTAACCCTTTGTGCAAATTAAATTATTCCTAAATCTACTCTTCAACTTCAAAGACATGTCTTAACGAGTGAGCCAGATCAATTTGTGTCATTTTTAATCAAACTGAAGATAATTGAGGATTGATGTATGATCATATGGGTTTTATATGTTAATAAAAATGTCAATCAAGGACCAATAAATGTGACCTATTACAGTTCCCTGGTTAAAATTGCCTCGTCATGTGGGTTAACCAGCATGGCCTTTAGAGAAAGCAGAGGACACGCACTCCCACATCTGTCAGAAAGTCTTGGCCTAAAGTTGTGGCTCGGTGACTCAGCTTCTGCATTACTGTACGGCTATAGAGAAACTAGCTATTGGAAAATATAAAGTTTAAATCATTGCCAAGAAGAAACATTTGACTATATGGTTATAAACAAAGCAGCTCTGTCTGTCTAACCAGGAAGTGACTGCTCTCACCTGTTTCCCTGCAGTGGAGTAGCCATCTTGAAAGTTTTCTATGATCACAGCAATGCTAATGCTAATCCAAATTCACATTATATTCTATTAAAATTATTCCTAAAGTACATAATTTACATTTTCATGACTTACTTGAATGTTTTTCTTCATGTGACATGACAGTTTGCTCTCTGTCTTTACAGATCAAATCCTGTGTAGCTATTGGGACTTTTTAAGGAAGTGTACACCCTTGAGGCTAATGCAGCTCAAACAATAACTATATTAATGAAGACTAACATACAACAATGAAGTGTCTTCTGGAGTTCTTCTGTGTTTGTGAGTACTAAAACAAGCAAAACACCCCCTCTCCTAACAGCTCATGGCCAGACAACTGCCTCCCTGCCCAGCTATGGCTCCCCCTAGCCGTGCCTCCATATTTCCTTGTTAATGCACACCATAATGCCCTGAACCCTCCCTGCTCTATCACACTGTAAAGACACCAAAATACACCTGAAAACCGCAATTTTTCAGCCTAAATGTGGAGTATACAGTCTCCATGTGCCTCCCAGCCAACATTGGGCACCATTGGCCACAGCAGAAGAGACAATTTCTTACCTCTTGATAGTGGCTGTGCCTATGCCTTCCCCTCCAAAGTCCCAACCTCCGTCTTCTTCCCAGCAATCCCTGCAAAAAAGGACACTTCCATGTATGTTGAATATGTAGGGGTGATCAAATTCGACTAAACCATTTCTAAAAAGCCCAGAGAACCCCTAAAACCCAGAAATGGCCCTTTTGGCCCCAAATACATATAAGCTCCAAAATGCCATTTTAAAATGTCATATCAGTGGCCTTAAACAGCAAAGCCCACTCCTCAAATACACCATGTCCTACCCCTATGGTTTCAACTTATTCTGGTCCATCCAGTAGTCGTACAGTTGATACAGAAGAGCAATTGTCAGTAAGTGCGCAGCTGAACTCCTAGGCGCTTTCTGCAGCCTTTTGTGCGTTTGCCAAGTCCTGGAGCATCTTTGAGAGGCTACAAATAGTCCATTGGTGGTATTTATGAGTCAAAGAGACCATTTTCATGTGGACTGGACAAAAGAAACTGGAAGGAAAATATTTTCATGTGCGTAGAAACCAACCACGCAAAAAGAGAGCTATGGATCCAAATGGACCTCTCCAAAAGAGCAGGTGAATCCAAAGGCACAGAGCTCTCTCCAAAGGCTCCAGGAGAAAAACAGAGACGTGTATCCAGCTTAAAAGGTAATTATTATAATAATTCGGTTTAAATTTTACCAAGTGTACTCAAAAATTTAAAGCTACACTTAAAGAATGTCGAATTTAAAGTCCATTTGAAAGCAAAGTGCACCGAGGAGAATTTACATTGGCACTGCAGACAGTAAAGTTATTTATTTAACGTGTTTAACTATATTATTTACTTAAATATATAGTTACTAATACGGACAGCACTGTAGCACAGCTCACAAATTAAAATGACCGTCTCTCTGACCAACAGTAGCTATGAAGCAGGCAAAAACCTGAGCTGTAAACGCACCCAGACAGTGCGCCAAAGTAGACCTGCTACGAGCCATAGTCTGGTCCTTTATCCAGGTTTGAATAAGCTTAAATTCAGACCTGCAGTACAAAGAAATCATTATACGAAAAACCATACAGACAAATCCAATGGATTATTAGATGGGGGAATGACTGCGCCGGCGGTTGAAGCTGTTTTCACCGAAAAAAAACCGTTATGCAAATTATGATGGCAGCTGCCAGCAAAGGGTTGAAGGACAGTCCTGTTCCCTTCAAAGCCTATAGCTGATGCATATGTTTACGTCGTATATTACGACAACACATACTTACAGATAGGATGGGCGTTTGCCTCCCTGCGTGTCCAGACCTGAGCCTCCAGCAGGTTTGAGACCCCGCATCCCCTCTCTGAGACACCAAGCCTCAGGCAATAGCAACACAAGATAAGCCCTGTTCTCCCTGTAGTGAAAACTGAAGAGAAAATAGAAATAAAAAGACTTGTGTCTGTTAGAAATGACAAAGTCTTCGTTATCTGCCCAGAAACGACTGTCCACATCAACGCTGAGAGCTTATTGTTGGTAAAAACAGGCGCATGTGTAGCCTTTATTCAGCACCAAAGCACAGCCGGAGCTCCAGCCGGACGCACGCCTGTCCTCACTGTGCATTTGCCGCAGCAGCTGTCAAACAGATCACATTTCAGACTGAAGTCACAGTGCGATGAATACTCACAGGTCCTATATGATACTGTAATAACCACACTTGTGCAAGATCAGCTGTGCGTCGGGCGGCGGTCAGAATGCGTAATATTTAGGCTCCAGGGTGACAAACAGGCGCTGTTGCAAGACGTTCTTGTTTTTTTTAGGAGGAGCGCGCTGCTGACGGTTTGAAAGCCACAATACTGAAGTCCGGAGGCAGTGACTATAAACTGAACAAGAGGCACAGAACCGTGGGCACAAATCAGCCAAAATATATCAAAGACTCCCTGTTATCATGAATATTTCTTATGGGATTACCTATTTATCTTATTCCACAATTAGGCCTTCACGATGCTTTTTTTTTATATCACTTGAGCGCATATGCTGTATTGTCTAATGTGACACCAAATAAGCGTGTCTGATTTCATTCAACGTGTGACTATTTTGAAATAAAATACAAAAAAATACATGGAAATCTTGTGTTTTGCTTTTATTGTGTATAATTAACAGAGACAAATAAGACACATTTGGGACAAAGAAAGCTTTCTTTACTCAGGGGTCAAGTTTGCATGAACTCAAATACTTAAGTGCCTACTGATTTAAAAAAAAAAATGTGTTGGTGCAATAACAGATGAAATTGGTGTTTATAACTAAAAGACCAGTTTAGACAGACATGATTCTTTGATTACAACAGAAATACCACAATTGTATTTAAATGATCTTGTCTTTATTATTTAACATGTTCCACATGAACAAAAAATACATTAAGTCTTACCAGTAAAAATTCAACTGGTAATTCCTCATCTGTCATGAACACAGAGATGTTGAACTCATAATTTGACCATTATAGATGTCTTGATTGTAGTTACAGACGCTGAGCTCCAGGGGCGCTGTTTTGACACAGTGGCTATTACATGAATAATACTGTACAATAGCTTTACATTGCCTCAAAATACATTTATTCAATCTTCATTTGCAGTTAGCATTTTGCACAGGCATGCAATGCAGTATACAAAAGAAGGCTGAAATGAAGAAAAATAATAAAACAGTAAGAAATTAGAACCCTGTTGTTCTCAGGGAGGTTCGTTGCATATTTCTATGAAAATATACTATGAAGAAACACAAATGACAGTTTAAAGGTCCAGTGTGTAGGATTTAGTGGCATCTAGTGGTGCAATTGCAGTTTGCAACCATTTGAATACTGCTCGCCTCGCCCTCCCTTTCTAAGTGTGTAGGAGAAACTACGGTGGCCACGGAAAACGCGAAAGGCCCTATCTGGAGCCAGTGTTTGGTTTGTCCTTTTGGGCTACTGTAGAAACATAGTGGCCTCAGTGGAAGGGGACTTGCTCTCTCTATAGATAAACAGCTTATTCTAAGGTAATGAAAACACAACAATTCTTATTTTCAGGTGATTATACGCTAATGAAAACACTTAGAAATATTATATTCCATTTCTGCCAATAGATCCTCCTAAATGTTACACACTGGACCTTTAAATGACTTTCATTTAAAACACTGTTCGAACCATATCAGAAGACCTGAGACATGTGTCAACGTCATTAGTGCAAATCAACCAAAACATATTAACAGAATACAAACATTCACATAGTGCAGAATAGAAAACCTCAACAGCATTACTGTCTATCAGCTGCACATTATTCCTCCACTGTTGGTTTGGGATCCTCCTGTGTTAGGTTCCAGTGTTTCTTCAGACGGCTCCATGTTCTGAAGCAGGTGTACGTACTGTGTGGGCTCGGTCTGGTGGCGAGCAATTTTTCGAGCGTAGTACCTCCTGGACGCGGCTCTCCATGCCTCCCTCTGTAGCGTCTGAGAGTCTTCAGGTAACTCCGATATCAGTGTCCTCCTCCTCTTATCCACAAAAGAGATGGGTTGTGAATATCGAGAGTCTGTAATGTGGGGAAAGGGGCCAGAGCGTGAGGGGTTTGCCTGTTGGCGGGCTATTTTTCGGGCGTAGTAACGCCTGGAAGCTGCTCTCCAGGCTGCTCTCTTCAGTCTCTGAGCCTCCTCCGGCAGCTCGGATGTCGGTACGCTCTTCTTCTTGTTCCTGAGCAGGTCAAGAGGTGAGAAAGGATCACACAGATGAGTAGGTAGGCACTTCACCAAGCACTTAAAATTCTGATTTTATTTTTAGGGCTTTGTGTTGATTTAAGTGTGTATGGGCAAATACAACACTTTACTCTCAATTAAGTCCACTAAAATAACTGACAAATTAACAGATTTGTATAAATTTTACAAGGTTAGTAATCCTTAATAATACCTTACATATTCTCCACTGTCAGCAGGTTGTTAAATAGCAATATTTGTATACTTTACAATTCTAGTAGGCATCAAAGGAAAAATCAGATCAGTAGGGATGCCACCACACCACTATCTGCCATTACAAATCAGATACTCAAACTACTAAGCCGTTAATAAAAAATTGATACAGCTGTAGTCTGCTTAATATAACCATGCAGTGCTGAATGGCTACAGTTGTTACCAACTGACCCATGCTGCTGCTTGTAAGTATGGCATATCAGCAAGTGCGGCTAAACAATTAAGTGGTGTTTCATGCATTTGTCATTTTCAGCTGGTCATGTTCAGTGCAGCCTGGATGATTTTGTGCTCAAGTGTTTATTTGCTCAGCCTTTTTTTTTTAATCTCCCAAAGACAATCATGCTTGGTGAATGTAAGGGTATACATGGTAAATGGCTGCATTTATATAGCACTTTATAAAGTGCTATATAAGTGCTCATTCACCCATTCACACACACACCGATAGCAGACAGCTACCATGCAAGGTGCTGGCCTGACCATCGGGGGCATCTGACTGCATTACATTCTGGTTTATTGAGGCTATTTCTTCAATAAAGCTGAAAAGATTAGCTGATTAACTAATTAGTCGATCAACAGAAAATTAATCGACAACTGTAATAATCTAGTCATCATTTAAGTTATTCATCAAGCAAAATGACATTTTTTTCGTGGTTTTAATAAACTGACTATGTTTGCGTTCTGGACTTTTGGTTGGACAGAACAAGCAATTTGTTGCATGTCACACTGCTCTCTCTCCTCTTGTTTCCTGTCTACCTCTATACTGTCCTATCTAATAAAGGTGAAAATGCAAAAATAAATAAATACACAAATTAAACAAAAAAGGAATTTCAAGAAGTCAAAAAGGACTCAAAGAGAAACCCTTAACTATAAAGAGCTGATGCCAAAACCTCATGCCAACAATTTCATATAGTTGAAGGTTTCCTGTGGAGAAAATATCTTAGCATAACATCATGTTGTCTACATTTGGTTAATTATCCACAGAAAACATAAATGCAGGGATTTTGGGTGGATTTTCTCTTAAAGAGGTAGAAATGAGGTAACTGCAGGGCTCATGCATTTATTTGGCTCATTTGTATCTATTAAGTAACCCACCTCGGGTGTTCTCCCTCAGTGACGCTGTGTCCGTCTGGGTCTGCATGAGGTTTCTCCCTGAACTTTTTTCTCTCTCTGTTCTCCAATTTGTCTAAAAGGAATCAGAAGAAATTAACATTTTATTTGGTCATACAACCCCACTGCCATATCAATACATTTTTACATTAACAGAATTTAGCCAAGGCTTTTCTCTTTCTAAGGCTGTTACACAGGGTTGGGTATTGTTTGAAAATGTTTGCCAAATGCATGTGCCAAAACAAAAGTTTTTTTCTGTTTGTCAAAATAAAAGTGACCAAAAGTTCTCAAATGTAACAGTGATCAATTCTGACTCCGCACAAAGCAGCCATACAAGAACTTTCCCCCGTTAAAATAGTTTAAAATGAGCAAAATTATGATTAAAAATTCAGGAAATATCTGATCAGAATAAGTCAACAAGCTGAAGAATCTGACCAAGTAGTTCAATGCCAAACATTTGATACTTGACAGTATTTGATACTTGGTCGGGATGGTATTGAGGTTCTACTATCAGCCCTAGTGTTACAGAACATGCCACTTGTGCAACATAAAACAAGCTTAAATTTAGAGATCAATTTGTCCCTGTAATGTTATGAATATTCATGTATAATAGGAATTAAAGGTAGGCTTCATTACTTTTTACACTGGGGCTCTCTTCCTCCTGACACGGACTGCTTGTGCTCTCCTGATGCTCCCCGAATCTCTCTTCACTCATTTCCCACTTGATTAAGACTGTGTTGATATCACACGGCTCCTCTTTGACGACGAGGCTGCAGGGAGATGTAAGCAGATTCCTGGCTGCCTCTGATACACCTGAGGACTCTGAGGAGTGGGAGGTGCAGGTCTGGTCCAGACCCATTTTGCTGGGGGATGATGGAAGAGCCGCCTCCTGGCTTTGGGAGGAAACATGTGAGGGGGGTCTTGCAAAAAGACCCACTGTGGAGAGGGGAGACAAAAATGGCATTCTCAGGGGTGAAAGTAATAGATTACATTTACTCCTTTTACCGTTAACAGTTACTTTGTTGAGTATTTGTACATTTTTGAGTGTGCATAAACACATGCGATCCGATGCCTGACTGTTATAAGCCCAAGTCAATAAATAGGCATTCTTGTATTTCTGAAGCTAGAGAGTGTGGATTCTGTACTCATGTTTACTTACAAGAGATACTCATTTCACACTCCTGCTGCTCTGCTGTCATCTCACTGTCAATGCAGCTTGGTTCAAACCCGCTCTGCTCTCCCTTCTGTGGGTCACAGGTGGCCTGTGATCCGACGAGGCTGTGCTCTATTCCAAACAGCCCACAGGTGCATCCTTGTCGGCGCAGCACCTGCAGCTCGTGCTCTATCTCTCTCAGCCTGCACTCCAGCCGCTGGATCTCTTTGTCCCTGTCGGCCACCATCCGCTGGTACTCATGAGTCCTGGCACTGTTGACACCGTACAGCACGTTTATTATCGAGTCTATCGCCAGCCGGATGGCGTTTTCCACCACGAGAGCTTCCTCGTCGCGCAGATGTGGGTGCAAAGTCCTGTTTTTGACCAAATTCATCATCAAAATCAACCTGTTTTGATGTTAGCAAGCTATGTGGAAAGCCTCAGGCTAGCTACAAGGATGCTAGGCTATCAGACGAGAGACCAGCCGCGCACACACGGTCGTCAAAAACAATATAGTCACATTTAACACACGAATCCAATGCTTTTCCGTAATGTAAAACAAGCGCAAACAAAACAGAGAACGGAAGACTTGTGTTTTACTAACGTTGAATCTACTATACCAGAGCTGCAGGTTTGCTTCCTGCGTTGTCCACTTATTCGGCAAAGGCGCTTGTCAGTGGATGTTGGTTTGGCGGCCACAGCGCCACCTGGTGGCTCGCATGACTTGCTCACACTGACATTACAGGCCCTGATTGTACTGCCATAAACATGCCATTCGGGCTGCAAATAAAGATATTGTTTCATTATTGACTGATCTGACTGACTGAATTGATTTATAATCGATTCATTGCTTAGTCTATAAAATGTCAGAAAATAGTAAAAAACAAAACAAAAAAACATTACTATTTCCCACAGCAAAAAAAAAATAGTGATATAAAACAGAAAAATGGCAAAACCTCACATTTTAGAAACTGGAATCAGTGAATATTTGGCATTTTTGCTTGATAAATGACTTAAGTAATTTAACAATCAACCAGTTAATTGATTTACTGAATGTTTCAGCACTAGTTGGTGTATTCACATTTATATTTGTCTCTATGTTTGTAAAGTAAAAACAGGAAACAAAACCAGACATCACTAATTTGAGTATAGTTGTTGTCTAGTCAGTCAGTGTATTAAAAGACCTCTTATTCAGTTTGAGTAATACCAGGTTTCAATCCTGTGTTTTGAATTTTGGTGTTTGTTTTGGTGGCCTTCCTTTTTGGATGTTACTGAAACCTACAAATGCTTATTTACATAAAATGTGATTGAAGATTGAAAAAAAGGAAGAAAATAAGAAGGTTATCAGTTGCAGGGTTGGCAGTTTAATCCCTACCTTTACAGACCTATGATATCCTATATGCTCATCTTTATTTTAAAAAAAACCCCACACAATTGAAAAAATATTTCTAGTTCAAGTTACTACAGGTAACCATGAGTCTAAAAAATGAGTGGATGTGAAGAGTGAGGGGGCCATTGGCGTGATCCTTATGGCATGTTGAGCTCTACAGAAAATATCTCTCTGACCCTTACCATTTTTTTCTTCAGCTCTGGTTCTGTGGAGAGCCTCTGCTCCAAACTTCTTAAGTCCTGTACTGACTGAAGTGGAAGAGGAAGTATCACGACATCTGGAGGTTCACAGGGCGGCGCTCCAGATGAGTTTCCTGTCTGCAGTATTAGAAGCACAGTGGTGATCTGTTGTTTGATGGTCTCCAGTATTGCTTTAAAAAAACATCTAAACATGGCATTAACAAAAATCCAGTTTTGTTGGAAACTAGACTTTTTAGAACCTACTTTTTATTTATCATTCATTTGCATCCACCAAGGTTGTCTGTGTGTCTCTTTCTCTCTCTGCAGATTAATGGTAGGAAGCAATGCCAGCTGTGACTGATAGGTGGCAGCAGTCAAACTTCTTGCATCTGATTAGTGTTACTGTATTTGTGTATTAAGCTTTAAGTGTAAGAACTGACTCTGGAAACTCTATTAACTCCAGTTCTTTAAACATTAATTTTAACCACATTGAGAAGAAGAAAGAAGATAATGCTGTGTGGCACGTGTGTGTACATACAGATTTAATTTAAGACTTAACTTCACTTAACTGATCTGTATTTTAAACTTTAAATTGGGCCAGTAACATTTTAAGATATTGCTAGGACCTACAGTATCATATGAACACATTATTGACATTATAGTATTGTAGAATAAACAGAAATGTGTCTGCTGTCTGTGTCTAATTTTGGACTAAAGTAGAAGGTCATTGTCTGATATGGAAAAAAACAAAAAAGTGGAGAGGAGTACCTTCAGCCAAGAAATGTTGTTCTAGATATGACTTGGTTATGATGAACACACGTGGGTTGTGGAGCTGAAATAGTGATGTATCTCTGCTGCTGACATGCCACGGGGTCTTGTGCATTTAAGTTTAAAGCTAGGGAGCCATTCAATCTTTGCCTCTGTGTTTGTGGTGAGCTGATGTCACCCAGACTCCCTTTTGGAGCAGTTATTTTAGGTTCAGAGGTCACACAAGCTTTTCTCACAACAACCTCCTCTTCATCACTCTCATGCAGGTGGCATCTGTTACTTTCCCTGGATTCAAAATAAACAGAAAATATCTTGGTCAATGACATGTCACTTTTTTCAAAAAGGCATTCTGGGTTTCATCAAACAAACCATCTATATACTGTGTACTTGATTATTCTGTTAAGATATAAAAATTTATAACCCTTTCCTTTTTTGATGGGCAGCATGTTCATCTTCATGCTCTTTTGACATTAACTTTTTCATCTGAGGATTTTAAGTTTTTGCCTCACATTCAGCCTGCATGTCTGCAAAATAAGATTTCAATATTGTTCATTAGCAGTCAAAATCTGAAATAAATTGTTCATATAAAGGTGTTACAGTGTTGATAGTATGTTAGTAGAAGAAAACTTAATTACATTTGTAAAACAACTCCTTTGAGTTAATTATAAGCACTCTGTTTTACTTGTTGAAACATTGATACCAGACTCAATGCAGGCGGAAAATTACCACTAGAGCTGGAGAGCAATACTTTTTAGCCACTCTAGTGGCATGTCTGTTTCTCTGTCGGTTGGTCCACCACTTTGGTCCAGACTGAAATATCACAACAACTATTTGATGGATTGCCATGAATGTTTTTATAGACATTCATGGTGCCCTGGAAATGAATCCTACTGACTTGGTGATCCACTGACTTTCCCACTAGCACCACCATGAGGTTAACATTTGTGGTTTTGACTGAAAAGTCTCAACAACTGCTAGATGGTACAAACATTCATGTTCCCCACAGGATGAACTGTAAAAATTTTGGTGATCCCTAACCTTTTCATCTAGTGCCAACACAAGGTCAAAATTGTAATTTGCACAATACTTTGGTTTATGACCAAATACCTGCAGAACTAATGACATTCCCATCAGCTTCAGCTGTACTTTGTGCTTACTGCTAATTAGGAAATGTTAGCATGTTAACACGCTAAACTAAGTCAAGTTAATTTTATTTATATAGCCCAATATCACAAATCACAAATTTACCTCAAGGGGCAATGCCAATTCAAGACTGCTTGTATTTAGACATCAATTAAAGAGCGACTCCACACTAGATTTTGGAAGGAGGAAACACAGCTCTACTGGCCTCTATGGGTTAAAACGTATAAATCTCTTTAACCTCTGACCACACAACATGTAGCCAGAGGTTAAAGATGTAGTGTGGAATTATAGTGCAATGCTACATCACTGCTGCACAGGGTTTGGAAACAAGAAGAACTTTGGATTCTTTAGTTAAAGGCATACTATGCAGGATTTTCCTAAAAAACAATGTATGGACTCAAAAATAATCCCTCTCAATCATCACTTATGACCCACTAAAAGTGTGTGGCTGTGTCTGTATCTGCAGAGACCCTGGCCTCTGCCTGTATTTTCTTATTATTTTGCTGTGTTCTGGACATTTCTGGGTGTCAACCTTTGGGCAGCGCGCAGGCTGTGAGGTCGGGACTCTATAAAAAACGTGAGCAGGTTACATCACTGTCTTTGTCTCTCTCATCTGCTCTCTGTCTGTGTCATAGATGTATTTCCAGCACTGGCACAATGCTAAAACGAAATGTGGAGATAGGTCTGGCTATGTGAGAGTATGGATGTATAGGTTAGAGCTGCAGGTCTGTGTGTCTGTTCGACTGATGGCGGGGCTGAGCCACACACAAACGCAGAGCAGAGGCCAGCAGACAGTGGCTTCAGGTGCATTCACACAAAATCCGGAAATGTGGCTCCTTCCTGCAAGATTGTGCAGAGGTGTGCGGAGGTGTTTATTTGTGCTTTATAACGTAACCGCCGTGAAACAATATTCACTGCTTTGTTCTCGCTAACGCCACTCCCTCTCTTCATTCACTCTCTAGCCACCGCTGCTCTCTCTCTCTCGAACTTTTTTCTTTTCATTTGGCTTAGGTGCTGTGAAAAAACATCCTTACCATATTAGAAAAACCCTGCTCTCTCACTATCCCCTCCTCCAGATGGAAAAGCTGCGTTTTTGCCTGCCTGGGGAATTTACCAGTTCATGCATTTTGTTCTAAAATGTTTGTTTCTAGTTAAGGCCCAACATTTTTCTTTGCAGTACAGCTGTCATGGCAAGTAATTCTCCTGCTAGTTACTATCACGGTTGCTGACATATTAATTTCTATTAATAAAATATTAAAATATTATATACTATTTATAGTCTGAGAGCAAGTAAGAGTACGTTTTGATCACAGTTTCCGGCTCTTTGTGCAACTTTTTGCTGATACACTTTGGCTGGAGAACTGTTGAGTGGGCTGTTACAAGCCAGCGGCATTACCTGTCTCATTAATTTCATTATAGTTGTTGAAAACAGTTGCATATGTTGCCTCAATTGTATTTTTTTCTGTTGCTCATTTACTCTCGCTGGATAATATCCCTGCTCCTCTGAACGATTCTGTGAGCAGCTGCATGAAATGAGTAAGATGTTATGTGTGTGTGCTCCAGATGGAGACTCTGCTCGGGATGTGGCTGACTTCA
This sequence comes from Siniperca chuatsi, assembly GCF_020085105.1. Lineage (NCBI taxonomy): Eukaryota > Metazoa > Chordata > Actinopteri > Centrarchiformes > Sinipercidae > Siniperca > Siniperca chuatsi. The sequence continues at coordinate 6,802,717 of NC_058050.1, read as the reverse complement.
ACTGGGATGACTACCTGGAGGAGACCGGAGCCGTGTGTGTGCCCCATCATGCACATTTTTGTATTAGCTTGTACCAGCTATTCATAATCAATAGCTAAGGTTCTGTGTATAGTGCGTACTAAGCTCCCTACTAACCACTAGTAAGTTCCAAACTATCTATTAAATATGAACACACCACTGAAAGTTCTGGAACATGTCAGTGATTATTAATGTGGAAACTGGTTACTAAGAAACTAAATCTACTAAGAAACACCATCAAGTCATTAAGTAATCAACAGTATAAATACAGAAGTGACTGTAGTATCACTACTTGCAACTCATCTTGCTACCCAAGTATATACTTCATGATTGATTAACGTGCAGGTGATTTTCTTGGTTAACTGATTTATCATCGCAGTTTTCTAGAGGCTAGGGTGACACCTTCAAATGCCTTGTTTTGTCCAACCAATAGACCAAAACCCAAAGATAATCAGTTTACAATGATATAAAACAGAGAAAAGTAGCAAATCATCTTATTTGAGAGCCTGAAACCAGCAAAGTTTTGGCATTTTTGGTATAGAATGTCTCAAATGAATAATCATTTATCAAAATTGTTGCTGATTAATTTTCTGTCGATCGAATAATCAATCAAAAATTAGGAATAATGTAAGTCTGATGTACTTAACATTCTGGTCTTATCAGTCTTATTATATCCAAATAATCATGGTGTTTATATCTTTTATTTTATATGCATTTATCAATCTGTAAACTGAATTGAGTCCAGCATCCTCTCACCACCTCTCTTAAGTCACCACGTCTTTTGGTAACTTTGTCTCATGGTGTGAGCAGAACCATCTGCAGCTCAATGCAACAAAGTCTAAGGAGTTGGTTGTAGATCTACGAAGGGCCAAGGCACCGGTGACCCCGGTTTCCATCCAGGGGGTCAGTGTGGATATTTTAGAGGATTACAAGTACCTGGGAGTACACATGGACAATAAACTGGATTGGGCTAAGAACACTCAAGCTCTTTACAGAAAGGGCCAGAGCCGCCTTTATTTTCTGAGGAGGCTGAGGTCCTTCAACATCTGAGTTGTATGAGTCTGTCTTGGCCAGTGCTATTCTGTATGCTGTTGCATGCTGGGGCAGCAGGTTGAGGGTAGCGGACGCTAACAGGCTCAATAAACTGATCCGTAAGGCCAGTGACATTGTGGGGGTAGAGCTGTACTCTCTGGCGGTGGTGTCAGAGAGGAGGATGCTGGCCAAACTACATGCCATCTTGGACAGTGTCTCCCACCCACTCCATGACGTGCTGGTCAAACAAAGGAGTACCTTCAGCAAAAGACTCATCCCCGCAAAATGCTCCACAGAGCGTAATTCTCCTCCTCAACTCCTCCCTCTAACATCACTGCAATACTTGAAATATAAATAAATAATAAAACAAAACCAGTCACCTCGGCCATCTACAAGAGAACGTAGCAAGCATTAAATGTTTTTTGTGAAATTGAGGGTTTTTTTCCCCCAAATTTAGCTCTTTCCATCAACCTTTTCTAATGTGATACATCAAAATGCGTATAAAAATACGTTGATGGAAACAAGGCTTGTGTCATGAAGAGACTGAAAGAAAGAGCTGCAGGTCTGTGTGTCTGTTTGACCGAGGGCGAGGGCGGGGCTGAGCTACACACACACGCAGAGCAGAGACCAGTGGACAGGATGAAGCGTGGCTTCGGCTGCATTCACACAAAATCCGGCACCGTGGCACCTTCCCGTAGGGTTGTGTGGAGATGTGGCCGTGTTTATTTGTGCTTTAGAACGTAACCGCTAACGCCACTCCCTCTCTTCATTCACTCTCTAGCTCACTCGACCACCGCTTCTCTCTCTCCCCCTCGCTCGTGGAGCTGGGGAGGAGGGGCCACCTGTGAATGGATGTTTAGTAATCGTTTAGGTATGGGTACCGAAACTCAGGCATTGTACTGGTACTAGTATCAAAAAATTCAAATGATACCCAACTCTAACACCTGATCAATACAATATCAATACAACACACCGATTTCACTAATAAATTCGACCATTTGTGGTGATGTTGTATTAGAATGCATATTGAAAGGTGTGTCTAATATTTTGTCCACCCCATACATTACATAGCTATCCGGTGAAAACCATGAATCTCCATAAAAACAAAACACTCATAAAAACTTACCTAAAAAACCTATATAACTCATTTACATAGCCACTGAATTATCCTAAAAATGTTGGCACAAAACTAAAACCACAACTGTTTTTCTTTGCTCACAAAGTTGCTGTCCTGGAGATACATGGTTTTCACAGGACAGTAACGAAAATCCTCCTCCATTTTATGCGGTTGAATATAAACTGAATATAAACTACCTATAGCCTCAAAAATTACTACTGAATTTAATCAACAACTCAGGTTTGAAAAGTTGACCATTCTTAATCGTTCACAACTCAATGGTAATGGCCACTGCAGAATGAAGTTTCATTTCTGTCAAACTAGAGTAAAATGTCACACTGTATAACCGCAGCATTCTCACATTACAGGTCTGAATACTGAAATCACAGATACTTCACACAGGAAATAGCAACTTGCTACTTAAACTGGAAGGAAATTATTACCTCACATACTGAAGACAGCAAGGTCATGTGTAGAGGAATATTTTTTGAGCTTTTCCTTATGTCATGCACAGTAGCAGCCTCATGGAGTGGCATTCACAGTCATAATAAAGGAAATACAACTACTGCTACCTTCAAATGGCTACTGCTGGTTACTGCTTTGGAACATTTTATGACATTATTCCTTACAGTAGAATCCCAAATAATCATGTTGCATGCAGTCTTTGGTTGTTAATAAGAAAACAAGCACAACAAACAGAGAAAGGATGAAAGGCTTCTATTCCACATACCCCTGTCCTGCTGCTGTAAATGCTCACTACAGCACCAAATGTGTATTAATCCATGGCTGAAAATAGTACCCAACAAAGGCACTAATACTCCTGTTTGATAGCAACAGTAGCTATAACCTATAACCTATAACCTATAAACGATTTCTGAGAAACTGTTCACTTGTGACATAAAATACTCGTCAGCTGTTCAGGTGCAGACAGCCATGGGGAAATGCAGTAACCATGCAGTTTACAGTTTTACAAAGTGAATGTTGAAATTGTACTCACGTGACTATCAAATGAAACTAGCCTACATTTTATTTATTTATTTATTTAATGTTTATTTGATAGGGACAGATACAGTATACATAGAGAATTGCAGAAAAATTGTCCAATGCAATGTATCACAGCATTTATAGCTACTGCCAATTTCCAATGCCTGTCCGTAGAAGGGCCTTTACCAAATCAGACATAAACCATGTTCACAGACAAAATAGAACCATGTGGTACGTTTTGTTAACCTTGTAGGAACAGCAGTACGACTTGCCAACGTACATATACATACCTACCCCCCACCCCACTCCTACACATGACTACATGATTGATTGGCTTTCCTTAAGTATAATTTTAAAATGTTGATAATTTTGGTCTGTTTTGAGTTCGGCAGGCAGCATATTCTATATATTAGATCCCTTTATAGAGAAGGACGTCTGGCCAAAGGAGGTACTCCGGTACAATACTTTCCAGTTCCCTGCACTTGTGTTCCTTGTGGACAATCCAAAGGCCTGTAACGGTTGCACCATGTCGCAGAGAGCCTGACGAGCTTGGTCATACAAACACTTGTGGATAAGTTTGCCATTTGCAAATGCAATGTAGTTGTCAAAACTTAGCATGTCCAGGTTTTCTAGGATGTGACAATGGTGCGATCTTATTGGCCTTTTGTCCAATATTTTTATTGCACAAATTCCTAAGGCACTGTTGGTCTTTCTTGAGTGCAAAGGCCAATGCAGGAAGCAGGGTTGTCATACTGGGACAGAAATACAAACCACACACTCACAGTTCATAGAAGAAGAAAAAAAAATACAAAGCCACTTACAGTTCTTAGAAAAACTCAAAGTTCAAGTTTTTCCCATTACACACAGCAGAAAAATTAACACACTGCTAAGTGAAGTGTTACTATACATGTGTTTTATATATATATGTCTGTATATTTTATATACATTTTTAAATACTTTAAGTGGTAGAGGTTACCTTGGGAGTTTTAGGAATAGAACTGCACAACAGTACAGTTCTTTACATTTCACAGATTTACAGATTTGTCTCAAGCAAAGATAGCTGGTGCATTTTGTGGCTGTTGCTCGGCAGAAAACATTCTGCAGAGGAAAGCTATATTTCTCTTAGAACATGCAACTCTATCACTAAGACTTTTAACTGGATAAAATAATCTATGTTTTCTCACTGAAAATTCCAAGTGTTCAGAGGTTTGAGTTTTAATCTTAGTTAACTAGGTTGGTTATCTAAAGTTAACTTGTTGGTTTGCTAAATATTGACTTTGATACTTTCGTATATGCAGTAGGCACAGAAACCATCTGCCTTGAATCAAAGCTAGATGTAATATGATAGATGACAGATAGATCATAGATATGATTTCAAAATTTAAATTCCAGTTAGCCATCTTGATAAGAGCTTTCATAAATGGGCTGGGCATAAATTGATCTTGAGTGGGAAAAAAGCTACAAAGGTGGAGGATGCCAAAGGCTCACAATTTAACAGGCCACATAATTTGAAAGACACAGCCAGTAAAGGTGTGTCCTTTGAAGCCTGTGTACATAAAAAAAAACTTTGGGGGAGAAGTTAATTACGACTCCCAAGGTGCATTTCAGCAATAAACATTCAATTACCGCACTTAAAATTATGTTACGTGTGCTGCTAACAGCAGGTGAAAGCCACAAAGATTAAACTGACAATACAATCTGCAGCTTAAATTACTTTTACTTTGATTTCTGGGTAAATTTTAGATTGATTCAGCAACTATGGTGGCATGTTTTGTTCCCTTGAGCTACATCTGCAGAGTTGTGGACTTATGGAGTGTTTATAAAGGGCTCAAATACTTTCTGATTCACAGTGGGACAGCCCAGAGCTGTCGCAGACGCAAAGGTTCAGTATGGTTGAAACGAACTAGGTTGTGCAACATGTCGTCTGACCATGTCTAAAGGCAAAAATGGCCTCACTGATCTTTCTCCAAGAAGTGTTTTTTTAGTGTCTTGATGCAATTAATCATACAAATGGGGATGATGGCACACACTTTCAGTGTCTCCTCGAAGGCATTCATGGTTTTAAACTCGCTTGTAACCATGAAAAGTGGTGGAAGTAGTTGTTAAGAAAGAAATAAATAGTACTTGAGAGAGAAGTTCAAACCCTGCCTGCAAAAAGTGACAATGGTGTCGGACTGTTTGTTTCTCAAAGTAACGAAAATTGTCATCTTCTCTAAAGGGGTTTTCAGATGTTAGATCATCTGATAAGATCTGACTTTGTTTGAAGCATACTGAGACCCTGTGTGCTTACCTTCTCCCCAGGTTATGCCTGGGTAAAAAATAGTGGGCTCATTTACCACTTTACCAACCACATGTGACTAAAACCTGTAGCTGTGAGAGCGGGAGGTTGTACCACCTGTTATTTCTCCACCTATCGTGCTCATTCATTTCGGGACAAAGATGAGGAGACTGATAGCCCACTGATCTATACCCTTATGGCATTTTCTTCTGCAACAGCCTCATCTGTGTTTTGCAGATTTGACTTACCAGTGCAGACACACCAGAAAGGTTGAAGTTATCCACCACTGTTGTAACTCACTCAAACAACACTGTAAGATGACAGCAGTAGCTGAGCTTACCTTTTTGCAGGGTTTTTTTTGTGCTGATATTCGGCTCCACGTTGACCCTCCTGCTGATCCAGCAAATTCCCTTCACACACTTTCCATTTAATGACCGTCTCCAAGTCAGAAGGTTCCTCTTTAACCAGGGAGATGATGCATCCAAAGGGCTGGCCTCCAGCTGCTTCTCCACCCTCACATGAAGGTTTCTCAGTGTGGGCATGTTGCTGGGGAAAGGCCCCCGCTGTGTAATGGAATTTGGGGGTTGTGTGGGTGTTGCTTCACCTACACTTGACAAACAGATAAATGGATAGAAAAATCAGTGGGTGGACTTCTAACCACATCCACATGAACTCTGCAGCGGAGATGGTGTGTTGCCTGTTATCCCTCCACATACTGAATTCATTAATTTAATGTCGACTGACATTACTTCCATGGCTCAATTTCAGGCTCGCTTTTCATTTATTCGTTATTAGAGCTGTTGACAGCTTCACCAGAGTTTATTTCCCTTGCATTAGGCGTGACGGGCCAGGAAAGTTCATCCTCAGGCTGCCTCCTGCCTACCTCCAGACGCAACAGCTTAATCAGTTCACTTTCACTTTCCTCCAACTGGCACTCCAGTCTCTCAGATTTCTGTCAGCCACCATCCTCTGGTACTCCAGCACCCTGCGGTTGCACGCGCTGCATATCCCATTCACCACAGTGTTTATAGACGCCCTGATAGCAGTTTCTATGGCCAAAGCCTCGTGCCCCTTGTGCAAACTTGGGGGCAATCCAGACAGGTTGTAATTATTATTATTACTTTTATTACTCACTGAGCCGACACCGTAAAGATGAAAGCACTAATCACTGATTCGCAACCAAACGACGACACAAAAATATTTAGGAGAAATGATCCGCAGTCACAGCCTAGTGTCTAAATGCTTAAAGTTAAATGCATTTTATCTGACTTGGGCCAATTAAAACACACAGGCGATTAAAACCTTCACTCAAGTTATTGATAGACGAGCGCTCGCTAGCCTCTTCCTAACAAGCCGCACTTCCGCCACTGGTTATTTATTACTGGATTGTTGCAGAACTTGTTTCTAAGAAGCAGATGAGTTATTAAGCAGCGCTGATAATAATGATATGCAATTCTAATAATAATACTATTTTATAGATTTCTACTGACCCACAGCATAAAATGACTATGATACATGCAAGTACACAAAATATATCCACTTCCTTTTCAGCAGTGCAGTGAGTATACTTAGCTATGCCTCCAGAAACAGTGATGTGCTTACTTGCTATCATTAATGGAGAAATTAATAGAGAAACGTTCACATTGAGATTATGCTTTATTGATCCCCTTGGGGAAATACTGTATATCATGAGCATCTGGAGCAGAGCACAAACAGAGGTAAATAAAAAACGTTAGGCTATACATAAAAAAATCATAGAAAGTTGATGTGAAAATCACACACATACGCGTCATCATTTTGCAGTCAGTATGGCAAATATGTCAAGTGTAATATACACAAGTTAGCCAAAGCAGAAGCCTACCATATGTGCTGTGTTGTGTTTATGCTTGCCTCATAAAAAGAGAGATTGTGAAGTACATTCAAATGCTTCACAGATGTAGGAAATTCAAGGCATACAAACACACAAAAACCTGCACTGGCTAAATATGAAGTGCTATCTAGAACACACAACATATGGTGTGTAAGTGAGCATGCCAGCATCAAGTCTGACATTTCCTGCAATGCGATATACAGCCATTGTGATCAGTGTCACCAGTCTTATGAATTTTGCTTTCTCCAAACAAACTGACAGGATCATTTCTTATTTTTACGTCTCAGCAGATGGAACATCTAAGCGGCCTCCCTTGGACACTATAACAGGAGCAAAACCTTCTGCTGTTTTGTTGAGAATACAGTAATCATTACAGTAACATAGTGTTGGACTGTCATCAACCGGACTGTTTGGTAAACTGCACTCTGGGCTTTGGGTTATGTCCTCACAGCTGCAGCCAGAGTCTACATGGCTGATGTTGAAGAAATCTTTAGGTGGAGAGGAGACAACCTCTACTTCTCCAACGGCAACCCCCCAGACAGAACAAGGGAGCTGAGTGTAGGACGTGTCCCCTGGACAGACCATAGTTAAAGGTGGAGAGGCCTCATGTATCCCTGGTAAGCCAACATAGGAGGTTTGACACTGAGGTAATGCCAGTTGTGTTACTGAAGGGTTGTGAAAGTCCTGGTTCTCCTCTGGGTCCTTTGTAATGGGTTTTGGCACAACAATCACAGCATCGGTTGTCAAGATCTTCTCAGTTTTGTATGTTAGCAAATATTTGCCTTGAGGTGAAAGCCATTCCTGCAAATTCAGTAGCATGGAGATACATTTGGTGTGATAAAGTTGCATGACTCATTTTCACTGTAGCACATTACACACAACATACACAACGTATGTGAAAACAAACTTATTCACCATTGATACAACGGATAATTTCAGCTGATACTTTTAGCCATATGACAATTTTGGTCAAAGTTTTTACATATCCTGTGAAATATCTCAAAAATGATTTGAACTTTTGGACAGACATTCATGGCCCCCAGACAATGAATCATACTGACTTTGGAGATCATCTGACCTATCCTCTTTGTCATTTTTTTACTTAAGTGTCTTGGATGGATTGCAATGAAAATTTGGTAAAGACATTCATGTCCCCCACAGGATGAATTGTAATCATTTTGGTGAATCCTTTACTTTCATCCACGTAAAAAAATTGAATTTGTCCAAAACTTTGCTTTATGATTAAATATCTGCAAAACAAATGGCATTACCATCAGCCTCAGCTGTACTTTGTGTTTACCAAATGTTAGCATATTAACACGGTAAACGAAGATGGCGAACATGGTAAACATTATAACTGCTTAGCATCAGCATATTAGCATTGTCATTGTGAGCATGGTATTGTAGCATGCTGAAATTAACATTCAGCTCAACTACAGCCTCACAGAGATGCTGGCGTGGCTGTAGACTCTTGTTTAACCATGCTGATGATTCCCTTACAGATTATTACACCAACTACTTTGGTAACCAGGATGCTAGTTGGCAGTCTCTGTTGTTTTTTCCTCACATATGTCCTTGACTAACATAGACAGTTAGTGTGTGTATTGTTAGGCAATATATAAAAGCTAAACAAATTGTGTTTTATTGGATATTGAGGAATTTATTATTATGCATTTCTTTTGCACTTGCATCTTGTCTCCTTCTATGTATTTCTGTCCATTAGTGTGCAAGGATATTTTCACTGTAGTAAAGTTGAAAGGAAACTAAACAAAATAAAAACCAAAATATCCTTGAGGAATTTAATATAATTAGTGTTGACAACAGACTTCTGGACTACACTTCATACCTACAGTAATAGCTGTTGTTAATGTTGTCATTAAAACTGCAGAAAAGCAGAGTTGGCCTTAGTTTCCTAAAATAAGACAATAAGTTAAATGGACAAGAAAACATTGTAAAAAACACTGTATTACCACCTCACCTTGAGATTGCCTTCATGTTGTTGAAATAGAGGCTGGAAGAAAGGGGCTGGCGATGGTGTGTGGGACAGAGTTTTTATCTTCATTCTGTCGTACAAATGATGAACAGATTACGTTGGTTATGATAAAATTTCCCCTTTTACCAACATTACAAAGTACAGATGAATTACCTTGCAGCGGGACTGCAGAATACAAACAGCAGGAGTCCAAGAGCCACACACACTGGGCCCAGAGATTTAGTCAAAATGACTAATATATCTGTATTTTCTTGTTCTGAGAAAGCTGCATGAAATAATAGAGAATTAGTGAGTCATACTACAGAGATGACATTAAGTCTAATAGGTTGCTCATGTCCATTAATTATCTGTGTTAGGTATCTGTATTATTCTAAGAAGGTGGTGATAAAAAAAGGGGGAAATGGATTGATTGATGTCTTTGAGACGCTGACTCAAATCATTCATACAATATTCAACACTTGTTCTTGATGTACAGCAGACTTACATATTCCTATATATCAGTAAATTACCATGCATCATTTATAGTCAGTGCCATGAAGCCTTTGTAGCCTACTTAAGGAAAAGTGGCACTTTACCTTCTTCTGCTTCATTTTTCCAGCATGTTAGTGGACTCCATTTACTCCAAGTTCCTTTATAGTCAAGATTTTCTTTAGGTTTAGATCTCACTTTAATACAATATGTGGCACTTGGTTTAAGTTGTGATCTTTGAATCCAATACGTCTCTTGTGAACTGACATGAAGAATCTGAGAAAAGGTTGAAACAATCAAACAAACGATTATTTTTAGATCTTATTATAGCAAAACGTGTTGTCCAAGTATGGTTATATATGACAGTGGATCTTACTTTGCTCTCAGTGCTTTGTGATGTTTGAAGTAACAGTTCGTAGTCAAGGGCACTGGCGAGGTGCCGATGGGATTCATACCCACTGTTCCAAGTTATGTTGAAAGTCTCTGGTGATTTTCGGACCTCAGGTTTATGTGGGGGTGTCAGCTGAACTGATCACAAACATTTGTCAAATCATATTTACATATATGAAAATCTTTCTAAAATGTACAGTACATTTTGCAAAGGCATTACCTAATGTTTGCTGTTCAGTATCTCCCCTGAATAATAAAGGTACTGTACTTTGGAAATATCCTAATTTCTTGAAATGTGTTATTTTATGGATGCAATATCAAATGCACGCATCAAGACACATCTGCATACATGTGTGCAAAGAAACACAAACATCAACATACATACAATCAGTATGAATTACAATTCATTTATACTTACTGTTCTGTGATGGTTCAAAAGGCGTATTTGTTACAGGATGGCAGCCAGATTCATGACAGAGTTCTATATCATATTGATGGAAACTGGTACAACTATTGACTTTACAGTCACAGCTGTAACTGTGATTCTTCACCACAACTGGACAGGAAAACTGGTCTCCTCTCAAGTTTCTAAACACAATAACAGAATATTAACATGTGTCTGTGCCACAAACACAAACATTAATAAGTAAGAAGAATTTAACATTTTCATTTACTCATGTAATTCTGCAAGAAGGGCAATTACTTTGACTTTAAAGTGAATTTCAGGCTGTAGGTGGTGTTGGACTGTCCCACAGGATTACCAGTAATGTTCAAGACACAAGTTATTGTGTTCCAATAGGCAGTCACACACGAAAATCCATCAGCTATGAAAGTAGGAAGAAGATCGTTTTATTTTATTATTGTCATGTACATTTTGATTATTCCATTCTTATTACATTATGATATTGCAATTTAAAAAAAAAATTGAAGTCACACAAGTGCTGAATAATGAGTAATCCAGTGGTGGAAGAAGTATTCTTAAGTAAAAGTGAGTGTTATATTATTATATATGATATTATTAGATTGATACTGATGCATTCATGTGGAAATAGCATTTTACTGTTGTAGCTGGTTGAGGTGGAGCTAGTTTCAATTAATTTATATACAGTTAGGTAGTTTAGTCCAGTGGTTCCCAGGTATCGGGCAAGATAAATCTGAGGGGTCGTGAAATGATTAAAGGGATAGGACAGAAGAAAACACAAAGTTGTGCTACACAAATTCATATTGCTATTTTAAAAATTTTTGTAATCTTTTCTTTTTTATGAAAAACTGGATAATTTTACCCCTTTGGGTAATTTTAAATGAAAGAAAGGAAAATCTGTGAAATTTAGAGGATAAATGTGTCTTTGGTGGAACTGTTAACAACTCATAATTTGACAAGGGGCCCCATCTACACACTACTTTTTTAATGGGTCACAAGCCAAAAAGGTTGAAGCCTCTGGTTTAATCTTTAACAATGTATAGTATTTTATAAACGTATGTTTTTTTATGTAAAATATACTCAAGCAGAGTATCTCAAATTTGCATTTAAGTACAGTACTTGAGTAAATGTACTTAATTACTTTCCACCACTGGAGTCATCAAAATGTTACTCAAATGTCAAAGGTAATTACAGATGAGAGAAAGATAATATTACAGTGTGAATTACTGCTTGACATTTCTAAAGATTTCCTTGAACCTCTTCTGTGGTTGATGACTAGATTGTATGACAGTGAAGTTATCTGTGCACAATTAATCATAAAAAGGAGAAAATGTCATCACATGAATACAGGCCACAAGATGAGATATGCCAGAAGCTGCCTTATTAAAGCATTTTACACAGAATAAATTCAGAGGAATACATCAGTGTGTCCAGACAAGTGAGCAGTACCTCTGATGCAGCTGGTCACTGCAAGGATGCTGGAGCACCAACACACAAATAGGAGCTGCAGACACTTCATGTCTCTTTGGGACATATGAGTATCACACTGTGGATATGAATGAAACATTTCTTCTTACAGTCTCTTTCTTGAATATCTGATTATATCTACTGCTTCTGTAATACAAGACATTTATCATTCCAGTCTACACCAACATTCACAGGAATTTATCTTTCTGTAATATACAGTAATATACAGTATGAAAATCACAAAATAGTATTTACAGTACTTACAGTATTTGAAAAAGAAAATCAAAAGTTGTCATGTGTGCTACGATGTGTAGTGGATGGAAAAGTGCTATTACCTCAGGGGCTGTCCTGGTGCTGTTGAAGTCTCAGACAGTGAATGAGAGATGGAACTGAGGTTTAACACTGGTGTATCACAGGAAGTCAAACCTTTTTTACATCACAGCTTTTTTTTTTTTTTTTTTTATAAACCTTTTTGGTTTGGTTTTCAGCACGTGCTCTTGCATTTGTTGATAGTGCCAGACAAAGTATTTAGGCTCTTTTAGACTGAATATAATTTTGTTTCTTTTCCATTTGATATGCAGTGTAGTATTGCCCTTGTGATTAATACAACTAAAATTGGTGCCCTTTCATGTCACTGTGTGTTATATTTTTTTGTTGTACTGGATTGAAATTATGTCTATGTTTATGTTCAAACATTTATTTTTGTGATCAAATCTGAAAGCGCTAGGCTTCGTCTTCTTTACTGGAGGGATGAACACCATTCTTCCAAAACGTATTTCCTCATGTGATATTTTGATGATGATGTTGGTGAAGAGCACTGTCTGACATATCTGTCCAAAATCTCTGTTACGGACAGAACTGACAGGAGACACGAGGAAGCTTATGATATAGTTTATTGCAATACAAGGAGCGTAGATAAATAATGGAGGGAAGTATACTGTCCTTTGAATGGAGATGCTGGAGCTCTGGAGTAGAGTGGCTGAACACCAAGGATTCGGTCCACACGGGACTGGACACTGGAGCGACACACGGGACCAGGAGCTGGAGTGGATAACTCATGGAAGACTGGAGACACACGGAGGACAGGAGTACGAAGGAGCCGGAGAAGAGGTACGGGGTACTGGAGGCTGGTAGTAGTTTTCGTTCAGGAAAAGTGAGTCCAAGGCGTTTATAGAATCAGGGGAACTAGCGTTCTATCCTGTGTCTTAAACGAGACTGGACACAGACTGTGGTGAGGAGCTGGGTTTTATAGGGGAGTGGAATGCTAATTGGCTGCAGGTGTGTACGAGGTGACAGGTGCTTGGCATTAGTATTCAGGAAAGGGAGTGCGGAGTGAAGGGGAGCCTGGAGTGTCTGTAACAATCTCCCATATTGGGGGTGTTTAGCTGGGTTGAGAACTTGTGACTATGAAGTGCATAGCATATGATTCATCATTTTAACACTCATCAAACCATTCAGTGAGTCCTCATGCCTTGAATGGAAGCATCTGTATTAACTTTTCTATTCAGTTATTCCTTTAATTAGTCATCTGCCTGCATATATTGTCATTCATGCCAACCAATACCAAGCCGTAGGCCAAAAATTTTGGAGTAATTTTTGGGTGTTATTCAGTCTTGTTTCTTCTCAGTTCTTGTCAGTTTAGAAGCATCTCTAAAATCAAATCCTTTCTGTCTGCTGTTGACCCGGAGAATGTTATTCATGCCGTCATCTGTATTATTGTATCTCTATATTTTGCACTCAGTAAAAAAGAACTAAATCGTTTGCAATTAGTCTAAAACGCAGCTGCTCAGCTTTTAACTGGAACCACCAGAAGAGAACACCTTATCCCAATTTTAGCATCCCTTCATTGGCTTCCCATTGCTTCCAGAATACAGTTCAGAATTCTATTAATCACTTACAAAACGTAAAATGGATTTACTCCAAGCTTTATCTCTGACCTGCTAAACCCATGTGTACTAGGGCGCACACTTAGTTCAGCAGAAAAAGCTCTTCTCACAGTTCTTAAGTCTAGACTTGGCAACCAATGCTATCATGGCTCCTGAACTGTGGAATGCCATTAACAGTCCACACAACTACTTCTGTACTCTCTTTAAATGTCAGCTAAAAATGCACCTTTTTAAACTGGCATAACTTACTCAAATTATTTTATATCTCCTGGACTATATTATATTATTTATTATCATTTATCTGTTTTTACTTTACTTTTTACTGTATAACTGTATTACTATCTTTCATGTCCTTTGTAAAAGAACTTTGTAACTGCGTTAAGAAAGGTGCTACACAAATCAAGTTATTATTATTATCGTTATTATTAAATACATTAAAAAACATGACAGCAAAATGCTGATTTCACAGTACCTTACATGTTCTCCCTAGCAATGTCTGCAGACATCTCTGCATAAACTCAAACTGCTGATAAAACAAAATGTGTTTTATTCTCAAAAACCCATACTTCTATTTTACATATTTCTGCCATATGTACGCATAATGGTACTGAAATTGAAGTTGTTCAATCTTATCTGTGGATTTGGATAGATGGCCGTCTCACTTTCAAACCTGTGGAACAACTGGCATAGGAGATATCTTGTACTCTCATGCTGGTCATTCCACTTTAAAACAACCTGATGCAGTTTATCACTGTGACCTTCATTTTATTACAGGAGATAAATATCATACTCATCACTGTGTAGTATATGAAAATGTAGGCTGGTCTCCACGTGCAACAAGAAGAGAACTACACGGTATAATTTTTGTTTATAGATGTCTTCTAATAAAGCTCAAAGTCTCCCATTTAATGAATTTAAACTTTCAATTTTGTAAATTTTTAGAGATGTCTGTGATTGTTTCTGATGCTGTTTTCATGTGCTTGTGTGTGACTGGCTGTGTTTTGTTGTGTGCCTTATATCTGTTCTTATTTGTCCTGCTGTACTCAGGTCTCTCGACATAGAGGTCTTGATCTCAATGAGACTACCTGATTAAAGAAAGGTTATAATAATAATGCACTGTATGTTGCTTTGCGTAATGCATTCTAGCAATGGAACTCTCTAAACTTAATATGTCCTGAAGGGTTAGATACCATTGCAGCATATCGAGGGAGTGCGGTTCCATCAAATAGCAACACATTTTTTGGGTCAAGGCCAAAACAAGTTGACCTCTGGACCACATTATGTGGATATGCAGTATGTAAGTAACAAAGTAAAACTTGATTTATATAGCACCTTTTAAAACAAGCTGTTTATAGACTCAGCTGATCTAACAGAGGGGGGAGACTGTTCCAGAGAGATGGATCCTGATGGCAAAAGCACAATCGCCCTTGGATTTGCGGAGGGTGCGGGGTATAAATAAGAGACCTTGATCGGATGATCTGAGTGGCCTAGACGTGGAATAGGGATGCTAAAGTTCAGAAATGTATTAAGGGGCAAGACCATGTAGGGCCTTGTATGTGATGAGCAGTATCTTAAAATTTATTCTATACTTAACGGGGAGCCAGTGAAGGGATGCGAGGATTGGTGTGATGGAAGGATCTGCTGTTGGTTTTGGTAAGCAGCCTGGCAGCAGTGTTTTGCGCGAGTTGCAGATGAGACAGGGCTGTTTGGCTGAGACAGGAGATAAGAGCCTTGCAGTAGTCAAGACGTAATAAAATGAGGTTATGGATTGGTAGTTCTAGATCTCTGGTTGCATTGATTTGATTTTTGCAATGTTCTGGAGTAGAAGCAGGTTTGCACAAGCTTGTTTATGTGAGAGTCAAAGTTCAGGTTTTGGTCAAAGATTACACCCAGGTTTCTTGAGGAACAATTATGTCCATCATATCTCTATTAATTCTAACAGAGATATGAGGGACAGGAGGAGGACCGGGTGCCTGGAGTTCGCTCAGGGCAAGATGAACAGTTTGGAGAATGATTTGGTGAGAACCTGGCAAGCTGCAGAGAGTTGATCATTATTGATATGCACAATTATTTCTTCATTGTAGATTTGCTAAAACCACAAAATAATAAAATAATGTAGCCACAGCTGTTAGTCTTATGCAGCAAGTCGAAGTTAAGTTGCAAGTCTCGCATTAAAAAGTCTAGTCTAGTCTTTCAGGTCTGAATGCTGACCACTAAAATTAAACTGCATTTGAATATTATCCTTGCCAGTGTTTTTTTTTTTTTTTTTACATAACCTTCAATGCATAGGCCTAATGATTTAAGTCCCCCTCCACTCAAAGAAGTGTTTTGCTTATTGTGTTGCTACACTTGGATGTGTAGAATGATGCATGTGCAGAGTTTGACGCCAGAAGACTGTCTTCACTTTTTTTTGCAAAATATTTACAAAATCAGAGCACGATAAAGAGGAAGCAGACAGACATCAGATTGCAAGGCAATACACACTTATAGCCAAGCTACATTTAAACTTTTTAACTCTCCCTAAACCTAGACTCTAACCTATGAAAATTAGTTGATGTTTGCCTTGAATGCTTTTGTTGCCTTGGAGAAAAAAATCATGCTGATGAGCCACAAAAATGAAAAACGTGACTGGAAACCTACTACTGTATCAGCCTGAAAGCTGAAACTCATCACCTTATCTTCATAAATATTTTATCATTTTCATAATATATAGTTTGATTTCAATCCAATGTGATGCAGTACAGATACAGTATATATTGTAAAATATAATATCAAACATGTAACTGTACAGACTGCTCTCCATGTGAATATAGATTTTATACGTATGTTTAAATGTTTTTAAATTGGGTCAGAAGGTTGTGGAAAGTGTAAACGGTAACATGTCGATTGGTGTAGGGTAAAGAAACAGTCAAAACTGTGAGACCATTAGCTGTCACGGAAAATCTGGACTTGGAAAGTAAATGAGCCACACTTCCCCCTCCCACAGCAGCTACCATCAGGAGGCCTTTCAGTAGGAAAAATCCACCCTCAGACACTCTTACACTTTTAGATATGATCAGTTAATGATGTTCACCTTCAAACTCTATTAAATATCCTGATATAATGTTATAACTACATTGGCCTAGAATATGAAAATGCACAACATGGGCTCAGAAAAGCAAAACATTTCATCAGTGTTTACGTGTTTTTAGGGTGTGTTTTCCTAGTATACTGTATGTACTGCATACTGTTGTGCATGTACAGTTACTATATACATGTGAAACATTTCATTTGATAAAAGAGAACAAATATTCTATATATAAATTCTCTATATAACTCAAGGTGAAAGAACAGATTGTCAAAGGTTGTCTGGTATGTTTCTCCATGAATGAGGTCAAGGCCAGATGTGTTTACAGATGATAAAGAATTGCTCCAAGTTTGCTCTTTTTACTGACATTGCACAAAAACGTGGTTGCAGTGGTTACTGACAAAATGCATGTGCAAGGAAAACAGACATTATCAGAAATCTTGATAAGGCAGCATGCATGCTGGTGCTACAGTACAAGCTAATGAAGCATGCATGACCATGAGAATATGAAGCTGTATATACAGTGACAAAATGACAAAAATGACAAAAAGCATCCTCCAGCAGTATAAATCAAAGCAATATGCAACATTTTGATCCCATGTTGAATGTTTATGGAGTCTGGAGTGTCCCATCAGAATACTTATAGACTTTCTCAGGGCATCGTTATGATCTATTAACAAATTGATGCATTTAAAAAAGTAAAAGATAAGTTGATTAATTAAATTAGCATTCAAATGATGCATTATAAAACTATCATTGGTGGACGTCATGCTGCTTCTCGCTTCTCATTGGAACACGATATCCTTAGGTAATCATACTTGTTGAATACAGACTTCACCCACTCCTGCAACAGAGCAAATGGAAGACATCAATTTGGAGTATTGGCCTAAATAAATGGCAACACTTATTTGCTATCTTGCTGACAGAGATGAGAAGATTGAAACCACTCTCAAATCTATACGGCAAATATGAGGCTGGAGTCAGCCGGCAATTAGCTTAGCATAAAGACTGGAAGCAGGGGGAAACTGTTAGCCTGGCTCTTGGGCTGATCAAGAATTAGTTCTAGCAAGCATTCAAATGATGCATTAAAAAAAAAAAAAACCTAAAGAATAAAAAGATCATTACATTTGTGCAGTTTAATTCCATTTCCATTTTCTGTCTTTAAATGATTAATTAATAATTGATGGACTGAATATAATTCAACATTGAAAAAGTATTATGTTGGCATACTCCAGTGTCCATACATGTCACCCCCCTCTCTCTCCAACCAAATCTCAGTCTTTTAAAAGCAAAAAACACAATAACAAATGTTTGTTTTAAAAACAAAGAAATTTGACTACAGTATTTACACAGTACAAAGTGCACAACTAAACTTCCAATTTACTTTTAATCAAAGTATATTTTCTGGAAGTGTCAACAATAATGTCCATCTTCAAATTACGTGTCCCACAGCACGACAAAGTGTAATTGTGGCAGTAAATCAGCAGCGGTAATCACTGTGTTTCGTGGATTTCGTTCTCTGAGTTGCTGGAGTCTTCTTGAATAGTGCTACATATCATCCACTGCTTGACATAGTTAGAATTTGAGCTTTTGTGCTCATGAAATAAATCAGAGTTTATCTGCTCCGCTATGTTTGAGTCTGAGGCTCCAGGGCTGCTGCACTCTCCAAAACCACTGTCCATCGTGTCCAAGTCCACGTGAGGGTAGCCGTCTTCTGACTGCTCGTTTGAGGCGAATGAGTCAAGTGATACCCTCTCTGGTTCATTAAGCTGGACGCGTGGCTGAAAGTTTATATTTTCCACTGATAAGTCATTGGATATTTGGTTTTCATGATGTGGTAATCTCCCATTTTGTCTATCCAATCTGGACATCTGAGGTTCCTCTAAATCATAGCCAGCGTGTTCTGTGTTGTCTTTTTCAAATGAACCAAAGTGTTCTCCATCTTGGTAACTTCTGAGGGTGTTAACAGAGCTCTGTGACACGACTTCCTCCTCAAACTCTTCTTCTCCAGACAGGGTTACGGTATGGATGGAGATGTGTCCGGTGGAGTGACCGGTGCCCTGTGAACTGCCACCGTCCTGGAAGAACAGCAGCGAGTTGCTGTGAGGCTGCAGCATATGGAGGAAATTACCACCTTGTTTCATCTTGTTGTCCTTGCTGTAGCTTTGTTTCTCATTGTCCCATTGGAGGACGTCATGCTGCTTCTCACTTATCATCTGAACATGTGAGTTGATCCTTAGGTAATCGTACTCGTTGAATACAGGCTTCACCCACTCCTGCAACAGAGCAAATGGAAGACATTAATTTGTAGTATTGGCCTAAATAAATGGCAACACTGGCCTATGAATGTTTAAAGGAATTGTTGCTTATTTGCTCTCTTGCTGAGAGAGATGAGAAGATTGCAACCACTTTCATATCTATATGGCAAACATGAGGCTGGAGTCAGCTGTCAATTAGCTTAGCATAAAGACTGGAAGCAGGGGGAAACTGTTAGCCTGGCTCTTTGGCCGATCAAGAATTAGTTCTAGCAAGCAACTCCCAGTAAAAACACAACTTGTCATTTTTACAGTTTGGTTTGAATATGGATTAATAAGCGAAATTTAACACGTTAATTAGTAAGCTTTAGAGGTGCTGGTAGGCAAATTGTTTTAGCCTTTGAACAGGCTTCCTGCTCCCCCCTGCTTCCAGTCTTTAAGCTAAGCAGCTGCTGGCTGTAGCTTCATTTATGAGAGTGTAATATCCTTTTCTGTATGTACATTCAGAAATTAAGTGCATGAGGGCAATATTATTAACTTATCATAGGGGAGAACCTACTCTTTATCTAATCTGGGGTGCCTGAAGTAAGGACATCAGTTCTAATTAATATCTGAGTGTCTGAACATTTGTGCTGTGTATATTTTTTGAATAACAATACAATTTTCTAACTTCGCATTGAGAACATTGCTATTTTAGGCATGAAACAAGAGGATTTTCTGAGTCTAGCAGTCAAATAAAAAAATGTGTGGATCAGCATTACATGGACAGACTACAAGCATTACCTCCATAATGAAAGGAGCAAATTTGTATGTTTTGTGCTCAATTAAGAAATAATACTGAAGGTATAATTGTGATTTTTATTTGCTTGATGCACTTTTAATGTATGACTCTCTCCACTAATCTACATGGCTTTACATCAACACGTACATTTTTACTGAAACGTAAACATTTTGCAGCCACATATAGCCTCCATTCAGCATGGTGATGCCCAGATAAGCATGAATCAGTTTCGTCATGCAAAGGCTACCACATCCTGAGGTACAGAGCTCATCAGCATCACTGAATCACTCTGATCCGCTGAGAAAACGCAAGCATTCTGCACCACAAGAGTATGATAGCGCAGTCAAACTAGAACAATGATTCTAAAAGAGCAGGTTTAGTCTGTCGCAGTGATCCTGAAGATGTGAATATAGAGTACAAACAACAGATGAAAGGTCTGTAACAAAGATTGCAGAACTTCCCACCTGTCACACTAGACACTAAAGATGTGTCATACTGTTAACTATTATTGCACCAGATTCACATACTGTGTAGAAGAATGTAAATATGAAACTAAATCTAAACTACAAGTTACCTCTTTCATAAAAAAAAACTTCTCTTTATGATGGGGGACTGGTGGCAAATTAAATATAATTTGCCTTGTGGAGTATTTTAAAGTATTTAGGACTAAACATCAAAACATGATGACAGATGGAAATTTAGTGAAAATATAGACGCCTTTGTGAAAAAGGCTCAGCAGCGTCTGTACCGTCTACCTAAACTAAACTCCTTTGGGGTAGACAAATGTCCTTTATGTCAAGTCTGATTTTCTTCCAGAGGCCATAAGAGTTGTGAACAGCCAAGGTAAAGGAGTTTACTCTGTTTATAGATAATGATAAAATACACTTGCACTTTCTGACATAATGTTTTTTGTGTCAGAGCCATTATCTCTTGTGCATTCCAATTGTTTCTTCACTCTATCATATTCTGTTCCATAATCATATTCTGAATGAATTGTTTGTGTGTTTTTATTCTTGTAAACAAGATTGCCTTGCCACTTGAGCGATAAAGTATTTTGAATTTAATCTAATTATAGCACAAAATGTTCCTGATTTAGCCCAGTTCAGCATATTTAGTATAGTGAAGAAAAGTACGACAAAATAGTGCTAAATAAAGAACTTATCTATTTCATTAACTCTCTAGTGCTACCGCTCTTGTTCTCTTTGTTATTTGTTGCAGGGCGCACTCTGCTGACCAACATTTGTAACTGCAATCATGAGTAATAGGGACATGATGATGAAACAAGGTGACTCTAGAGGCATTTACTGTTATTTTCACTCTGCTAAACCCATCTGATAAGTGCAGAAAATTGACCTTTAACCCCAGGAAAACCTAAAAAAAGCTATATCACAACATTAAGTTAAATATGATACCAGACGATATCTACACTCCTGATGATACTGATATTATAGTGATGCACTATATAAGCCAGAAACACTCAAATCTATTGCTCAAGTTGGCGAAAGGTCTTTTTAAAGCCAGAAAACCTGATCCAGTTTCCTGGGTTTCAACTGCTTAACAGCTGTTCCTTATGGGATAATTGTGCCACGCAGATGCTCATTTGAACATGTTTGTTGATTTCAGCATTATTGTATACCACACATTTTTCTAGGTAATTTTAGGCAAGACACTTTGTGTTTCAGGTTTCTTTTGTGTTGTATGGGGGAGTATATTTTGTTGAAAATAGAATCAGTCTAATCCCTGGGTGTCAAAAGACAGAAATAGGAATTTACATTAGGGGGAAATATAAAAACATGATGGAAAAGATAATCATAAAAACATCAGTAATACAATAAAAAATGTAAACCACACAATTCTCACTCTGTGCCCCTATCAAGTGAAAAACAGGGTTTTTTTTAGCCTGACACAGTGACACATCAAAGATCTGAAACAGATGTAGCAGGGGTATTTTCCACTGGGGTGGAACAGGTCGGGCTGTCATACACAAATATCTACCCACAGCATGTCAGACAGATGAAAAACGAAAAGCCTCTTGAAGCCCCTGCACACTGAGTCATTTATATCATGGAGGCCCTTAAATGTTAAGTCAAGGGAAAGTCCCATCAAGCAGGGTCCAGATGTGCTGAAAGTCCCCTCTTGGGCAACACCTGCTGGGCCAATTTGGAAATTACACACAAAGCCCAGTGAGCTGAGTTTGTTTTGCTTTCTCTTACCTTGAAGTTCCCTCCATAGTTGTGGTAGAGGGGCTTGAAATACTCATTTGGCGTGGGGATGTATGTAATAAGCTGGAGTTTTTTCTGCCAATACCTGAAACAAATGTGAAGTGATTTAAGAAAAAGAATGAAAAATAATGTGACATTTATAATTCAACTGTGCTATGTCACTTTTAAGGGGATTTCATTTTCGGTACGTGACTCGTGCAGAATCGAAGTCGTGACCAAAGGCAGCAGCTTTCTAACTCATAACCAGTAATGCTGATAGCACAAAATGGTATTCATATGAATTATACAGTATAGTACAAAACTGAAGTCGTGAGTCAAAGTCACATGTTAGTATTTGACTAAAAACTATTCTAAACATCGAACATTTAACTCAAAATAGAATAATGTCTATTGAGAGAATGTGTACAGAAGATGAATCTTCTTTACATTAACAAGTAAAACCCACTTTACTGTCAACAACTTTAACAGAATATTCTTCAACTGATGTCACATCTCTGTTCACAGAAAATGTAACTTTATCTCTTATTTAATCATTAAAACTTCATAGTTTATCCCAACGTGGTGTTTTTAGCAGTGGATTTAACCCCTAACATCATACAGCAGTTTGCATTGTTGTGGAAATCTGGCTCATATTATATTATGCGCTTATATTGAAGGCTTGGAAAGTAATTGAGGTCAAAATTGTCCACATATGTAAAGCCCCCATTTCACCCAGTGTTTACCCAGTGCCCAGCAATGTCAGTTTTCACTCATTTTGCTCCTCTGGCAAGTGCTGTATCAATAAGTCAGAAATATACACTCAGTTGCCAGTTTATTAGGTACAACTAGCAAAAACTAAGCCAGTCAGAGACCATTTCTTATAAGAAAACTAAAGGATTTTGGGGTCCATTAAAATGTTCTAAAAAGTGTGTGGCAGCCTGATAGAAAGCATCTTTGTGTTAAAACATCTCAGTCTGGTATGGTAAACTGACTGTGGCAAACAAGAACAATATATTGGAAA
The DNA here is from genome assembly GCF_020085105.1 of Siniperca chuatsi. NCBI lineage: Eukaryota > Metazoa > Chordata > Actinopteri > Centrarchiformes > Sinipercidae > Siniperca > Siniperca chuatsi. Next base: position 6,779,468 of record NC_058050.1, on the reverse strand, counting down.
ACACCTGCAAGTATAACACAATACAATTCAACAGCACCACAAACTGCTGCCTCCAAAATGACCATAAAATTGAATCAACCTCTCTCTAAAACAGACTCAACAAAAACTGAATATGGAGGTAGGATTAGTTTAAGCTCAGTGTACCTCACAAAGTCAGTGAATATCACAGATGTCTGCAAAGTATATGCACTGCTACTACTAAATGAGATTCATTGCAAAGAGCTTATGTAAGCAGTGCATTGAACTAAAACCAAAGTTTTCATAATATCTCACAGATGATAGCTTCTTATATCATCCTCTAAAATGGATAGAAACAAACAGAAAATAGTGTAAGTGCTAAGTTAATTTACTGTTTGAGCTTGTTTTTTTCTTGTCACCGTGTGCCCTTAATAAGTGAGGTGTTCTCAGTTCTCTGACACTGATGCTCTGCATGACTTCCTATGTCTGCTAGCCATTTCAGTGCAATGTGTCGCTGCACATACAGCACAGCAGTGGTTTCTCTATATGTGGGAGGTGATGCCAGGAAAGTGTAGATCGAAGCTTTGCTAATCATTTACTGGAAGACAAAGAGTTGCTGACCTTAAGACTTAATTTGCTTTCATATTGCTACATGTACTGTGCAATGAATGCAGATTCAGTTATGCAAAATTCAAAAGCCTTTAACACGATTTGCACATCTTATTTCTAGAATTATAATAGTTGGTTTAGTCCAAATATATTAATTTCTGCAAGTTTCTCCAAAGGTAGTAGTAATCATTGAATGTTGGGGACCACCAGTTTGAAATAAAAAGAGAGATTTTGACATAAACTTGGCAAACCTCGCCATATTTTTGGAAATATGGAAACGTGAACCACTGAGAACTGTTTATCAAGAGACATTTTGAGTACTGAGAATACTTTGAGAAAAAGAAAGTAACTCCAGTGTTTACAGTACTCACAGTTTTTGTGAATAACCCAGCAACAGGAGACCAAGGACAAGAATAATGGGCACGGAGACACACCACCAAAATCCATTAATTCCTGTAAAGGATAATGTATAAAATATGTACTGACAGAAATTATATCACAAACAATCGTCACACTTCCTGTTTCTGAAATGTTTGTATGAAGGATGTACACATGTATGATGGTTTGAAGCATAAAAACACAACAAAATAACATCTGTGCCTCAACAGTCTGATTTAGCACTTTTAGAAAAAAGTTGATTATATCATAATTCCAGGCTGCAGTGTACAATGCTCCTCTACCTTCAATCTCTGCAGATGTTCCTGTAGTCCTCCAATCTGCAGTGGAACTCCACTCGCTCCATGGACCCTCATAGAGAAGCCCAGGACAGAATTTGGCCTTAACATCCACAATATAGTTGACATGTGGTTGCAGCTTCTTATGGTCTAACAGAATGTGCTTTTCTTGCACTACAAGGGAATGAGCTGGATCCTGTCAGAGAGGAATAAAAAACACAACAGCTTTGCATGGGAGTCATCAGCAGAGACACAGCCTTTCAAGTCCAGTTTTAGTTTATGTTTTGGTGTTTTTGTTCACATTTTACCTTTGACAAGTATTTGCTTTCTCTTACGCGGACCCTGTATGTGAGACAGTCTATTTGGTTGTCGTTGTTCCAAGTGATGTTGTAGAATCCGTCAGTGTTTGTCACTTGAACATCGAAAGGAGGTTGAGGTTTCACTGTGAAAGAAAAGTCCCATGGGGACCAGGGGAATATTATGAAATTGAAATGTGTGTATGCCAATAATGCTCTACACCACAACTGGCAGTTGAACATCATTTTTAGCTTTTGTCTTAATCTCAAGGGTAAAGCTGATGGGTAGGCGTTTGCTGCCAAACGACAATTGGGGTAAGTTGGGAAAAAGTATGATTTTTACAATCTCTGGATTTTCTGAACTTCTAAACAAAACAGAAATGCTGTTGTTTGTGACCTTTTTAATGTTATCCTCCTATCTGTTCAGTAGAAATGATGAATACTGAAATATCAAACCACATAGTTATTATCAGTTTAACTTACCCACATCACTCAGTGCCCAGTTGGGTGACTCAGTGGGATTCATTATTACTTGATCACCTTGTTGACTGACTCTCGCAGTACACATTGTTCCAATGGCTGCAATGTCATCAAGCATTTCAGGGTACATTATGCACCAGGATTGAGGCGGTTTGACTTCACAGCTGCCATTAACATGAAGTTCTCCATCACTATCACTACAACAGATAAACAGTGTGATATAATCAGTAACATTAGTCAACACCTCAGCACCAAAGATTGTAGTTTCCATGTGTTTGTTTTAGAGCAGAAGTGATGCAGTGCAGGAAAAGCTCCAATTCACATCATTAATGTCTCTTTAGAGCAAAAACACATTGGAGTTGTTTACCTGTCTACCTGTTTCATAGAAAGAACATTAAATATCTCATGGTAATGCTTCTTGTAGGTGTGTTTCACGTAAGCAAATCCCTCTCCATGTATGCAGCTGCTAAAAGCTCCGAACAATAAATCAATCGGCCAAAACTAATGATTTTTTTCATTATCGATTAATCTGACGATTATTTTCTCAGTTAAATAAATTATCCTTCTCTCTAAAAAGAAAAAAAAAAATCAGAAAATAGTGAAAAATGCCAGTTATAATTTCCCATAGCCAAAGGTGATGTATTCAAATGAATTGAATATGTTTGGGCTTTGGACTGTTAATCAAAATAACAGCGTATTATCATATATGGCAAAGAAAAGCATCAAATCCTCATTTTTGAGAAGCTGGAGCCAGCGAGTGTTTGGAATTTGTGCTTAAAAAATTACTCAAGCAATTCATTAATTATCAAAATAGTTTTTAGTTTAATCTTTGCGGTAGTTTAGAAACAGTGCCGTCATTACATAGTTTGTCCACCAGGGAGCACTTACAAGTTTATTTATCCACTGTAAAATGTCCTGCTAGGTGCATGTCTTGTAAAGGTCACGGCGAGAATTTTTTCGGAAATTTGAGGACTGCATTTGCATTCCCTCGCAATATGTTTTGCGTTTCCTCACAATATTTTGCGTTCCCTCGCAATATGTTTTGCATTCCCTCGCAATACTTCTCTTCTTCAATTCCTTCTGAGCTATATGTCTATTTGTAATGGAAGGTAGTGTGGAGATTCTCAAGTTAATGCATTTAGCATTGTTTATGGACACCTCAGCTTATATGAAGGCCATTGCAAAGAAGTTGCAATGGCCAATCAGATAGAACATTATCAAACTTCTGCATAGGAGCTGTGTGTATAAGGAACATCAATTATTGCTCCACACTTATAGCAATAGGCCTTCTGCTAATACCTGAAGGTAACTTAAATTTTTTGTGTGCAAAGAACAGAGGACCCTGTGCAAAAACGCTAAAAGCTTTCCAACTTGCGTTGGTCTGCATTCCTGATGTATCTCTGCAAGTGGTTCAATGCTGTCTGCTCTTTCTGTGACAGAACCACAGACTCTGTTTGCAGCATTTCAGTCACCTTCTTGTTTGTTGTTTGATCTAAGAAATTGTTTAAGTTTACTTTCACTAATTACATAACCACGCATGCCTTTTGAGCAGTAGTACTATATCAGCATACTTAATGCCCAGTTCAAAGTAAAATTCAATGAACTGACATGCTAGGGCGTTGTGCTGGGAGCAGCTGAGCGGAAATAGACATACGGCTCTGAAGGAATGGAAGAAGGAAAGTATTGCGAGGGAATGCAAAAGTTGTCCACAAAAAAGTTCTCGCAGTGACCTTTAGGGGGCTCTGTATGGTTGCAATCCTTTAATAAACCAAATTTAAGGAATCCTTCTAAAAATGTCTGTTAACGTCATACTTTTATGTATAAAATACATTAATGGCATGTAATGTAGCCCACAGTTACTGAATTTTTAAACTCGTAACTGATAAATTTAAATTTATGACATCAGTGAAGGGTGTTAATATTGAAAACATCCTGATGGAAATTTCTGATTGGCAATACTCTGAGGAAGGTGCATTAAAGTGCATGGTCTGGGTCAAATATCTATTCAGCACCCTGCAGTGTTCCCATTAGATCAAAGCAACTGTTCTGATACAACTCCATTTTCAAAAGTTTCCCACAAGGCAATAACAACTGACAGCATAGGATCTATCAAAATGTTACTAATATTACTAAGAGCACAATATTCAAAATGACCAAAGTTCTAGCTCCCAGAATACCATCAGAATTAAAGCTAGTGGTGCTATGATGAAGCCACATATTGTATAATACACCAACATAAAGCACATTCATTAACAGCGAGACTAAAGACAACTTGTACCTGCACTTGACTTCGATGACGGCAGAATATTTCGGCACAGCGCCTGAGCAGGAACAGTTCAGTGAAACACGGTAGTCCGTCGAGCAGGTGACATTGCACAAAGACGTGACTGCAGCAGAAAAGAAACGTGTGGTCACTTATACAAGGTTGCATATAAATGTAACATGCATGCTCCATGTAAATCTAGTCCTTTAAATTATTTGTTTACCAAGGCAATCTCACTGAAGTTAAGAAACTCATTTTCAAGAAAAACTTGGCCACACCATCAACACAATCACACAACAATGTACAAGAGTTTAAATTAATCTTAAATTGAGTACATTAAGTGGGGAATTACCTTTAGAAATTCATATCAATACAAGAAGACACTCATTAGATAAGCCAATTTACCTCCATGAACAAACAAAGTGAGGTCCCACAGCAACAATAAGAACACAGGTTTAAGAGCCATGGGGACTGGGGACGACCCACTGTTATCAGCCACTGGTTAGACAGGAGGAACACAGCAGCTGAAACTAAATATAAATATACTTGTTATAAATTTGTTTTGTGGTTAAAAAAAGAAAAAAGTATTCAACTCTAAAAGAAAAAAAAATTCAGCCTTCCAGCCAGATTTGCTGCTAAAAAGGACAAAGGTTAGTTCAAAGGCTATAAAGTATAGCTACATAGTAGACATCAATAATTAAATACATTTATATAAGAGCATCAACACTTACTAATCAGAATGAAAAGTTTATTAAATGAATAACAAATTATCTCTTAAACCAGCTAGACATCTTAAAAAAACATTTTCATCAACATTTTCTGTTCTCATTTCTAATACGTTTAAAGAATCGATCTTACCTTTTTTAAATAACAAATTCTGCCACTTATTCAACAAGCTAACAGAGTCACTAATGCACTGACGCCTGGTTGAGAACGTTTAGTGGAACAATGTCACAGCGAAGGCGTCATCATCAGTGGTGTGACTAAGGATGTGGTTTCAGACCCTTTGAGCGGTGTCTGTGTGGTGCCTTCCCACCACATCCATGCTGCTGCTATGAATATGCAATAGTTAACCAGAGGGGGGAAAAAAGTCAACAGGAAACTGAAATTATCTTCTATATAATAACTAAATAATCATAATTGTTTGACACCTAACTAAAGGAATACAAATAAGAATAGATTTTTTTTAAAGAACAAGTGCTAAATCAATTTTCAGTTGAGAAAATTGCAGAAAAGAGAGATATTGATGAACTTTAAGCAACCGCTACTTCACCAAATAGTTTGTGTTCTACTGTAATAATGATTACGAAGCACCTCCTTATTCATATCATTTTTAACATTTAGACAAAACATGACCGATAGAGGTTTCACTACTGAGATGATTCTAAACACTGACACTAGAAATGTTTTTTGATTAGTTTCAAAAGACCCTTATCATACACCTACTTGTCTACATTAGCAGTTTATCAGGGGTTTTCAGTAGTTTCCAGCAGAGTGTGTCTTGTATGATGCTAAATGAGTCATAATCCTGCTGTGGAGCCCCTCAGAGGTCTCTTTTAATAAATAAATTAGTTCTAAATGTTATTAACGCTGAGTATTTTGAGCTAGATGTACACATTCTTCACCAGGAGTTGAATCATGAGAATCGTGACCCATGTGTATATAATGTGGCATCTAAACTATATTACAGCACAATAAACAGTTTTTGTTTTGTACAATGGGTGGGCCTTTGTGGTAGTATTCAAATCACCAAGTAGGTGTGCAGACTCATCTTATTTGATGTCATTGTACCAATACTAGTCAGAGCCAAATGCCATTCTATCACACAACAACTACAGAAAGCTTAGCACCTGCAGTGCTTTGGACCAGGTTGGTGGTATGTGACAAAAGCACGAACTGAACAATAAACAACACCTTTGTGAAGCTGTTCCTGCCAATGCTCTAGTCTTAAACCTGGGGTTGGTCTCCAGGCGCTGCACTGCGGAGCTGCAACGATTAAACGATTAGTTGATCAACAGAAAATGAATCTGCAACTATTTTGAAAATTGATAGATTGTTTAAGTAATTTTTTAAGCAAAAATGCCAAACATTTGACAGTTCCAGCTTCTCAAATGGAGAAATATTTTGAGGTTTTGGACTTTTTCACTGTTTACTGATTATATGCATGTAATGACATTAATCGTTAGTTGCAGCCCTGCTGTTGGCCTACTGTGGGGTTAAAAAGGTTAAAAAAGTTTAACTTAATGGCATGCTGTAGTATTGCATTACCTTATAAAGGTACTGATAGGGTTGTGTTGTGTCATTATACTGTAGTGCAGGTGCATGTTAGAGCCTATAGTCAAGTCCAGCGATCTCAAACCCAATTGTTGTGTCCTCAGTAGGTTTATGACCAAGATGTGCTGAAAGCATACAGCCAATGGCCTAAATGCAGCTGCTGTGTCTTGTACAAACACTTCACTGCCATTATATGTCACTACAAATGAGGTTTAACCTGAACCTGCTCCAGATTATAGATCTTCTCAATTTTTTGATGCACTATAGAATAGAGAGAAAATGCATTTACTTAACTTTGAATGATTTCTGGTTTCTTTTCAACAGTTATTTTTACTTTTAACACACATGCCACATATGGTAGAAAACATGGTTTCACACAAGTGCAGGCACTGAGTACAGATTTCACTTGCAGTCTTCTGCTCACAATATTCTCAGTTTTGTCCCCAAAGAGGAGTCAGTTTCTGTTGTGTTGACTTATTCTGTGTGAGAACAAGCAGATGTGCAAAACCTTTGGACATAATGAGTATGAAGGGACACACCAGGCTGGTTACCTTAAGTTTGTAAAAAAAAAATGGAAGCAGAAAGTATAGCAAATGTAGCTGTGGATGTAAGGGGGGTGGGAAATGAGGTGGGAAATGGAGGCAATAGTTGTCCAGTGTTGTTACAGTGTCATATTGGACAATTTGAGGTTCTATCAGTCTGCACCAGCAGCATTTCAGGAGCACTTCTTAAGCCCAATATAAATGGTCTCATTTAGGTGCAATGTGGATGAAAGACTAAGGCGTAATGTAAATGACAGGCAAGATATGGATATGGAGTTGTTAAGTTTGCGGATGACATCACCATTATCGGATTTCAAACAACGGTGAGACTTCGTATCAGGAAGAAGTCAACAATCTTGCAGAGTAAGAACCTACTGCTCAATGTCAGCAAAACCAAGGAGCTGATCATTGATTTTAGGAAAAAGGAGGCAAAGACACACACTCCTGTCTACATCAGTGGTGCTGAGGTGGAGCAGATGAATAATTTTAGGTTCCTGGGAATCAGCATCACAGAGATCCTGTCATGGTCATCTGTCATCTCCACCTTGGTAAAGAAAGCTCTGGAAGGGCTATATTTCTTAAAGAAACTTAAGAAGGCAAAATTCCCTTGCCAAGTTCTTGTTAAGAGGAGCAATAGAAAGCATCCTGACTGGAAACATCACAAACTGGCATGGGATGTGCACGGCCCAAGACAGGAGGGCTCTGCAGCGGGTGGAAACCGCTCAGAAGATCTTTGGTGAGACTCCTTAATTCATCCTCAGAACTTCACCATGCAAAATAGTTATATTTCTATGACTTATTATTTATTCACCCATCTACTGTATAAAGTGTTTGTATATAACATTTGTTTTTGTGAGTAGCAAAAAGGGAACTACAACTTAATCTCGTTATATAGATCAGAGATCCTATTTAAGCCATATTATTGCTGACATTTACCTCTGTTTTTTAATGATTGAAACATTCAACATTAAATTTTTTGCCTCTTTCATCTCTTTGGTGTGCTTTGGTAAAAGCTCAGCACATACAGGCCAGCAGTGGTGGAAGAAGTATTCACATCCTTTACTTAAAAGATAGGGTAGGTAACGTTGGAGAAACTAGCAAGAGACAGCTAGATTTAGAAAGTATCCCACCAAAAAAATCCCACCCCCTCCCTTCAGGCCTGTCAGTGTCTTACTATTGGATTAATATTACTGCTGCATACATGTTCATGTTGCATTTTACTGCTGTAAATATTTAAGGTAATTTATATACTGTTTGGTAGTTTAATCTACAGCAATGCATCATATTCTATAAGATCGTCATATGTTTGTAGCGACGCTGTCCTGCGAGAACTACGTAGCTCTAAAAAGTCAAGGTTTGCGACAATGCATTTTCCAGCTAATCCACGGGGGGAAGGGGTTAAAATTGTTTATTTAGCTTAAGAAGTTGGAGAATTTTCTCATCGTATAATACAATTTATCAGAAGAATTCAAATTCAAAATCACCAAATTTGGAGATACATGGTTTTCACACAAGCACCACAAGAATTGCAAAGGTTGCAGAAACGCAATCTTTCCACTCTGCAGACACTGGTGGAGGCTTTGCTGTTTCAAGACAGAGAAAGAATGATGTTTCTGAATAAAGAGAGGGCCATGTCTTCTCACGAGAGGAGTGTAGATTGAGACTGGTCAACAGCCTTTTAAGAAAAACTGGTTGTCAAACAGTGAATGATTCCACATCTGATATGGATGTGACACCATATCACCCTTGAACCTGTTACTCAACAGGCTCAATGGTGGTACAAACCTGCAATGAAACTTTAAAGAGACAGTTCACTCTAAAATCAAAAATGCATATTTTCCCTCTTACCTGTAGTGCTATATATATGTCAGATTGTTTTGGTGTGAGTTGCAGAGTTTTGGAGATATCGGCTGTAGAGATGTCTGCCTTTCTTGAATATAATGGAACTATGCTTGTGGAGGTCAAAACGCAAAAAATAAATAAATAAATAAAAACATTTGGAAAAACTCAACAGTAATGTCTCTTTCCATAAATCATGACCCGGTTACTCACTGCTCCATAGACCTTGTTGTGAGCAGTTTCATGTATCGGTAGAAAGAAAATAGTTCCTACATGAAACGACTCACGCCAAATCAGACATCTCTACAGCAGATATCTCCAAAACTCAACTCAACGCAACTCACACCAAAACAATCTAGATGGATAAATAGCACTACAGGAAAGACAAAAAAATATGTATTTTTGATTTGGGGGTGAACTGTCTCTTTAAACATGCTTTAAAAAATTAACTAACCACATAACAATAAAAATTACAATAAATTATATTAGATTAATTTAATTTTAAATGAGGGTTTGGTGGAATACAATATGGCTTTTCAGAGGCGCCTCCCCTGACAACATTAAACTTGGGGGAATCTTCTGGAATTTTTGGCGTAAAAAACCAGTCCCCCTAAGAATATCAGTATTACTACAGATCTTCAGAATAAATGTTGAACCCTAATGACTTGCACGCACACACAGACCTAATTTAAGTAACGGGAATATAGCAAAAGTACAATACTATCCAAGCATGTACTCACTGGGGAACACCGTTATGTCTTCCTCGTTTCGTTTTCACATCGTGGTCTCTCAGGATTTGAATAAATTGTGACTGATAGTAAAGCCATCAGTTCATTTAGAATTGGCTGCAACGTCAACATCACTTGTCCTTCTCGTACACCTCCCTGTGATACTCGTGACACTGATGAGTCATTAATTTTCAACAAATAACAGTTGGCTGGCTAACTGTCTAGTAACTACTAGCAAGGTAACTGTTAGCGTAGCAGCAACAAACGGGTTATTTTGACTGGGAGTAAATAAATGTCGATTTTTAACGATTTGCTATCATGACTAAAAAACAAGGAACTCAAAAGCAACAGAAAGCAACGTTTACTAACAGTTTGACGACGACTTCTTCGTGTACGTTTTGGCTGCGTTTTTGCTTACAGACGTTGTGAACCCACAGCGCACACATGTGGCGTAATCACGTTAGTGCAGCTTAGTCTCAGGCTTGTCAGAAAACAGAGGCGGAAAATACCTAGGTAGGCTACGGTTAATATGCAGTGAACTTTGACAGATCACTGTCTCTTGAGACATGGGACAAAAGACGTCCAACTGCTGTAACTGCTTATTAGGTTAGAAAAATGCAAATATTTTCAATTGTAGATGTTTTGAGGGCTTAATAATAGAATGTATTAACACAAGTATCCCCTTCAATGTAATTTAACCATTATTAGATCATTATTATCAAATCTATGACACTCACTGTCTTCTCACTACATGTAAAACAGTGTGTCCACAGTGAAGGGTTCAACAATTCATATGCAACTAAATGGATAAAAATGTTTTTAAATGATAAGAGCTTGTTTCATCAAAAGCAACACTTTATATATATATATATATATATATATATATATATATATATATATATATATATATATATATATATATATATATACACACACATTGAAAGTAATTTTTGTGGCCTATGTCAGTCTTGGTAAAAAATTAGTGTTTACTACACTTCTTATAGGTCTTGCATAATGTGAGTGAAAATTTGTGTTTTTGGTGTATGATGATGTTGACACAAAATAAGTGATGGCTAGGTAAAAAGCATATTTTGATAAAAAGAGAAAAGTTGGGAGGTTAGCATAACACACACAGCATAGCTCAGTGGCTTAGTACATTTTAGGTACACATAAATGTAGTTTAATTTGTCAGAGCATAAGGTTTTATTTTTTCAATATTGCACCCTGTTTTGTCCCACTTCTCAAGAATCAGTGAGATATAATACAAAAAGCTCCTAAAACGTGATGTGATTTCAAATTCTCCACAGTATATGCAGTAGTCACACTTGTTACATCATTAAAATACTTACAGTTTAAAGAGACAGTTCTCTCCAAAATCAAAAATACATATTTTTCCTCTTACCTGTAGTGCTAGTTATCCATCTAGATTGTTTTGGTATGAGTTGCTGAGTTCTGGAGATATCGGCCGTAGAGATGTCTGCCTTTCTTGAATATAATGGAACTATATGGCACTCGGCTTGTGGTGGTCAAAGCGCAAAAAAATACATTTGAAAAACTCAACAGCAATGTCTCGTTCCAAAAATCATGACTTGGTTACTCAAGAGTATCCACAGATTTGTTGTGAGCAGTTTCATGTAGGAATTATTTTCTTTCTGACAATAGTTCCAACATGAAACGGCACACAACAAGGTGATAAACCCAACCTGTTCCAGAGGAGCTGCTTGAGAAGCCACTATTAGAAGAATGTGTAAATGTGTTAAAAATAAAGAGAAACATGTCTCTGTATAGATGAAGAATGATGTTCAGTCATAGAGGGCCACTCATAAATTACTTCAGATTATCTCCCATGGTACTGGCACTTTTTGAAATTGAATAGGGTTAGGTGTATGCCATTTTAAGGTATATCTCTTACAACTATCACTTTTTTATTGCTGAAAGTGTGTTTACTAGGGAAGACAAATGTCTTTAAGTCATCAGTGCTATCCATGTTTCTCATAGACCATGCTTGACTTCTCCCCCTGAAACTTATTTTATAATTATAAATCGCAATTTCAGATTTGGAATACTTAACTTTGCATCTTTTAGTAAACTGCCAGTGTACCTACAGGTCATAAAAAGCCAAAAAAAAGTGGTTATGGATTTTTGTGAAACTAAATACAGAAGGAGGCAGTACAAATGGCATTGCTTCATGCAAAGCGTGACATGTAGAGTGGAGTAGTTCTCTGCAGTGTTTCTTTGCACTGTGCATCAGCCCTTTTTTCCCTATGCCAGTGACACAGTATGTATTTATGTCGCTGCATGTGTATCACCAAGACAAATTCCTGTAGTTTTGCTGTTCTTGGCACATACAGTGAGCTGTGGAACACAATGCAGTGCAAAAATGTCCTTTCAACAGCAGGATACCTAACACATGACCATCCTCAGAAAGTAATGAGAGAAGTTTTTGGTGCAGTTCCCCAAGCACTTCAGGTAGCATGTTTATTCTAATCAAATACATTTCAACTTACAAACAATGTCCAAACTACTATTTCCTCAATTTGTCTTTGAAGTTAAATGTTTGTGTTTGTTTTATTTAACTATTTTCTTTTTTTTCCCATCACGTCTTGATTGTTACTGCCTTTGCACAATTTCAAACTTATATTATGAGTTGGACTTGAGATTTCTCTGCACTCCACAGACCGTGATACCCAAATTAATAATGTGTTTTATGCGCACTTAAAATATAGATACAGGAAATACCCAAGAACAATAACTACTATTGAAAGAATTTCAAGCAGAAGATACGCCAATAGTCCGCACTCTGTGGCACCTACTTGTTAGCAGGAGTACAAAAACAACACAATTATAAAGAGTGCAAAAAATAGTTCCAACATGTATGTTTGTGACCTTTGCCAGTTTTTGTCATATCTCAGATGATGTTCCTGGCAGTGTGTGGTGTGTTGGGGGCGGGGGGCTTTGCTCTTTCTAGTGGAGGTGGCTGAAACAGCTCTCCTCAGGTTGAGAAGGGGTTTTATCCCTCTAGAGGGCTGCGGGCTCTCGTCAAGTTGTTCTGTGAAGTGACCCTTACACTGAAGCAAAGTGGTGGAGGTGTCTTTACCGTGAGGGTGTCGAGGGGAGCGGTGGTGCGGTCACATGTTCAGAGGTGGTGGTGATGGTGGGGGTGAAGAAGTTGACCATGTATGTGTGTGTATGTGTGCTGGGGGGAGGTATTTGGGTTGTAGTGGGTAGATATGCAGTCTTGCAGCTGTGCGTGTGCTTGTCCATGTCTGAGTGAATAAGGGAAGGTAGGGGCAGCGAAAGGGGGGGGGGGGCGATTCAGGTTCAGAAGTGTTGAAGCATAAAATCTCTCTCTCTTTCTCTCTCTCTGTCTATCTCCCCCCTCTGTTGCTGGGCCAGACGCAAAGCAACAGCAATTTGTGCGATTTCACAGCTCACCGGATCCCTAAAACTCTGACAGCCTTGCACTGAGGTGGGGGGTAATGAGCGAGGGGAGGGAGAGATGGAGGGATGTGGAGTGGCAGAGGCGATGAATGTAGAAGTAACAGTGGAAATTGAAGATGGACAGATTGGAGGATGAGCAGGAGAGATGAGGAGCTGATGGCTGATAAAATGGAGAAGAAGTTTCAAAGGGTCAGCAGACAGGGTCTCAAAACATACATTATCTACATCTTGGCACTTTTTTCCGATGACCACAAGAAACAAAAAGATGCTTTACATATTCTACTCCATGTGCTTCTGACACCATCTGCTCACTCTTAAAAGGTACATTCAGAGACATATGAGTTGATGATGTCTGTCTTTGACAAAGGAAATTAAAAATCAAACATTATTAATCAGTGTACAAAAAACTTCAGGTATTTATAGCAAAGCATGCTACAGCTGCTACTTGCACTACTAACAGTTAGGCTAACTCTCACTGTTAAAACAGCAGGGTTAAAATCACTAAACACAAACTTTAAAAGTAGATGATGGTTTGAACACAGCTTCTTTTTTTTTTGCTTGAAGTGGCCATGGTATAAGCTTCCCCCAGTTTGTGCCTCTCATGTATTTGAGTCACAGAGCTAAGCATTAGGTTTTTTGGAAAAATAAATATCTGCCAATCGTTGAGAAACTCAGAAGGTTGTGTAGCAACGCTCTTCCTAAGATATTTCAAGAATCCTCCAAGACTCTTCTAACCATCCAAATAAAATGAAAAAACAACCCATTTCCTAATTTGCGACTGAATATTTTCTGTCTAGGTGGCCGAAAATGACATATCTGCTTGCTTGTTTTGTATGACACAAGAAAAATATGAACACGTTATTTTGTATGAAAATATATAATAATACACTTTGATATCAATGTAGACAAATATAACTCATTCTAAAACTTTAACATCATACAAATTCAGCACGGACATATGTCATTTGTAATCTATGAGAAACAGGCTGGAACTTGGTAGACTGATAATCAGACTTAATTGACATTTTGTTTTTACTTCATCATTATTTTCATTATTTGAATCCAGAAGTCTGGAACCAGTCTAGGATACTGACTTTTTAGAAACCTAAGCATTTGTGTCGCTTAATGTGTCATGTCTGATGTGGAAACTTTCTTTCCAAAGAGCGTATATACAGAAAGGTCTTCTGTAGGAGAGCCCATGCTGCCTCGAATCTCAGAGAAAACCTGAAGCCTCATCCCACCAAAGACACTAATACAGAAAATAATTATTTAAACACTAATCTCACATTTGGATTATTCTCAGGAGATCTGTGAGGGTCTTTGCTGATTGAAAGTAATCTTGGATTATGCCCCCTAGAGTGATTTAATCCATTCATTGTCCATCCCGCCCCTCTTAGCCTTAAATTAAGCTCCAATTGGGTGGCCATTATTTTGACCAAGACATGACTTATAGCCCTAAAGAAGGGTCACAACCTTAAAGGACCACCACCGACCTCAGAGGACCACTGAGCAATCTCCATATTAAGTGTTTATTTCCTATTTTGATTTAGATGTGTGATTCAAACTCACACTCAGTGTCTTTGCCGGTGCCTCTTGACCTCGGTTTCCTCTTTGAAAACACACTGCAACCAAAGGGCAGCAGAGTATTGAGAGTGACAGGCTCATTTCCATGCTAAGGTCATTCCAAAATCTGACCGAGCTCAGTGTCAAAGGACAGCCGATACTGGGAGGGAGCTCCCTCAGGACCAGAGGGAAGACAGAGGGACCAAGACAGAGAAATAAAGATGTACTGCAGAGGAGATGAGATACGAGAGATACCAATTCAAAGAGCGGGTCAGTGCTTATGTGATAAGAAATGTCACCTGAGTGCTTTGTTTTGGTTGTGGGGTCAAGAGAGAGATCGAGGAGAGGGGTTATTTGAGTGTGTGTGTGTGTTGTGGGTGTGTGGAGGGGGATCAGGACATCTGCGCAGGCTTTGAAGAGGTCAGCCACGGGACAGGAACCATTCTTAATCCCCCCAGCTGGGCCTGCAAGAGAGGATTTGGACCTCTGCTCGCCCGCCGCCCCCACCCACAACAGTAGCTAACTGAGCTCCAGTGCTCTGATCGCAGCATTTCCATGTAAAGCCCTGCATGTTTTCACAGGGCTTTGGAGTCTGACCAGGAAATCCCTTTTACTGTCTACGTGCTATCATCGACGATACCTGGCATGGGATTATCCACATCCTCTAACGCATGTATGCTTGTGTATGCCTTTTGTTAGATAGATATTGTAGATAGATTGCTAGATATGTAGATAGTGAATGCTGCATGAGGAAATACTTAGGCACAGCTGTGCCTTTGGCTGGAAGCTAACATCAATATGTCAATGACAATGTTAACATGCTGATGTTTCGTAGGTAATATTTATCACTTTCATCATCTTTTTGTGAAAAACTATTGTTTGCTTATTAGCACTAAACATACATTACAGCTGAGGCTGATTGCAAGTATTGAACAAATAAGAATTCTGATGTGATGATGACGCTTGATGAAAGGTCAGGTGGAGAACATGAATGTTTATACCAAATGTCATGGTAATCCATCCAATAGTTGCTAAAACTTTTCACTCAAAAAGGAAAAGTTAGGGGATGAAGTCACCAGGTTTCATCCTCTGGGCACCATTAATGTTTGTACACAATTTCATGGCAATCCATCAATAGTTCTTGAGATACTTCAGTCTGGACCAGGCTGCTAGCGTGGCAAAAAAACATTTTTGTTTTTTTTTTACTGATGCAAACATATTTTTGAAATTATATACAGTAAAAGGATTTTTATGAGTTTTCTGTAGTTTTAGACATCAGTTATATTTTGGACATTACAAGATGCAGAGAGGCTCCTGGCCTTGAGCTCATGCATCGCCCCACTCGACATCATGTTCCCTGATCAGTGACCCTCCCCCTAGTAAATGACATTACCATACAGGCTGAGGGGGGTCAAGTGAAGGTTCTCGCCCTGATCAGCCAACTGGAAAACTCACAGTTTCAGAGGTCATAGATAAGCCGGCCTATTGGGCGATTGGTTAGACAAATCAAATTAGCATTCTCTGGTGATCCCCTCTTAAACTGCCACCCATGAATAATTAGATGAGGTGGCTGCACATTTCATGTGATTCATCCTTGTGGATATCTAGAGAGGTTAACAATTAAACATATCTTGCAGTTCAAATATCACGCAGGTGTAAATGCTAATTTATTTGTACCAGTGTCAGAATAGCTTACTTAGCCACAGGGATTGAATGGAAAAAATAAGAATTGCATAATTATCATGCAACCAGTTGCGGTCATAGGCAGTGCTGTGCTCATGACAAGGAGATGACATCTTTACAAAATAAGGGAAATGTTGTCAGACAAGCATAAAGCTGTCAACTAACTGTTCAGTCACAGTTGCATCTTTTTCTTAATGATGGGAGAGAAAGGGGGGGGGATGACATGCAACAAAGGTCCCTGGCCAGACTCGAACTGGGGGCATTGCAGTTACATGGTCAGCGTCTTAAACCTTAAAGGCGGGGTATGCAATTCAACAGCATATCTTGGCAAACTAGAAAGTAAGCTGGGGGGGGGGGGTCGCATACCCCACCTTTAAGCCCACCAGGACTAGGGCATCATAGGGTTCATCAAAGTCACTAACTGTAGCTGTTCATGTTATGTGTCTCTGTACTTTTCTGCTATGTGTCATATTTTGAAGGCTACATACTTTTCTTTCTGTCAGGAAATGGCCTTTCTGTGTGGAGTTTGCATTTTCTCCACAATGTGCAGCTTGTCACATTTGCATCACGTTGCACAATATTACCTTATATTATGCTATCACATGAACCAGTCTTAGCTAGCTAGCTGTCTAACACATAGGCAGTCTAATCTAGAGAGAGAAAGCGCTGAGGGCGGCAACTAAGGGGAGCACAACTTTGCAGAGCTGCATTCAGACTACCAGCAGGCCAGCAGGTGAAACATTATGAGGTGAGTGGTCAAGTAACCATCTCCTGTATAATTCATTTAATGTGAAGTAGGCCTATTTTCTCAGAAGCATTCTTTTAAAAGTTGGAAGTAGGCTAATAACTAACTAAAAACAAATATTTCAATCAATGATAAATACACAGTATATTATATTTGTGCATAGTATTGTGAATGAGTTTCATCTTTAACATAATGTTAAAGAGAGTGCTTTTCTGTAGCGGGCTGACCCCAAAAGCTCCAGTTCAGAGAGCACTGGAGAGCCTGATGAGCCTGTAACTTTTCTGTATTCTAGTACACATTTTTACATAAAAAACTAGTTATAGCCTACTCCAGTCTAATTCCTGGACCTCACCAGGAAAAAACATTGAGTCAAGTCAGCGTCACATCCATGAAAATTCAACTGGCTACACTAAAGTGTAGAAATTGAAATGATTAGAATTGTTGAACCAGCAAAGTATACTTGCTATTTTAAATAGCAGTTCTACCATGCCCAAGCAATTTTGATTGGAAAATGCTCTGGACAATGGTATTCTTAATTCTGATTCTAATAATTCAATTTAAGATGAGGCGCAACCACAAGGCTCCAGACCAGAGAGTGAGGTAGAGCATGCTGAGCATCAGGAGACACATCAGGTATGAGGGTTTAAAAGCTGAGTGTGAGAGAGTTACTATAAAAGGCCATGCCAGTAAGAGTGGGTTAACGAGAAAGATAGGAGCTGGGGAAAATGGTATTCTTTACAATTCTAAATTGTATATTTGTCTATAAAGTGTCTTTCTGACAAAAGCTTTGTTAAAGTGCTATAAAAATAAAATGGAGTTGGCCTGAAAAGAATGATAGCGATTTTCCGCGCACTGTGTTTATGTTACTGTCTCTGGAAATTTCATAGACAGAAATGTTTATTATGGAAATCCAGACATTCGGTGGTATTCATTCATGATAATAATACATTTCCAATGGCTCGAATTTGCTAAATCTACTTTGAAATTTTTGCTTTACATGATGTACACAATGTCAACTCATAATCATCTGAGTTCAAAGAGTTTATGTTTGAAGTTTGAATTTGAGTTTCAAAAATGTGTCCTCAAAGTTTGAATGCTTTACATAGCTTCTGCTGTCTATAACAAGTAATTAAATGAAGGGCCACTGTGCCATGTTTAAATGGTGTGATCACCATACAGGTACACATCTTTTACAATGAAACTGATAGATGGCAGTGTATCAAAAGGTCTGTGCTCGACCCTGCATGCAAAGGTATTGTCGAATGCGAGAAGTTTAAAAACAATTTGGTGTAATCCAAGGTTTTGAAGAATTTTCTTTTATATATGTTCTTGTCTGGTGAAAGGGTTGCATCTTGTGCTCAGTGTGTGTTGGGATAGGCTCCAGCCCCTTGCAACCCTGGACAGGGTATAGTTAAAAAATAATTTTTTCCAAAGTGTTTAATCAAGTTGAACTGCAATGTGCCAGCCCTGCCATTGTTTTCAAGAAGAATGAAATGATTTGAGAGCTCTGCACGATAATCACTGTGCATAAAACATTGTCATCTCCTGATCCCGTTCTGCTGAGCTCATTTATTAAGGGTGTATCTGTTTTGCACAAGTTTCATTACTGCTGCTAATATGAGGAGTTACAGGCATATTTAGGTGTAGAGTGAACAGGCCCAAGAGTGCTAGGTTCATAAACATGTCAGTTCTATGCTGCTAAAGTGCGACTGTTGCTTTAATTACTGCGTGCTGGAGAATGGAAGAAAAGAGAACTGGTCGAACTTGGCTGTAACCATGAGAAGATTATTCAAATGACTAACATCTGCTGAATCAAGATATTTTCCTGCACATGGACAAATGATGATAGATACTGTAGTTCTTTGTTGTATAAAGCTCAATCATACAAGAGGATACTGCCGATGACCTGCTCCATGTGCACCTCATTTAGATAAATGCATGCAAACAATGGATGTCTCAAATTTCTATTTAAATTGTGTGTGAGCACCGACTCATAGGACATTGATGCTGGCACTCAGCTCAACCCTTTATCTCTGTGATTTCATTTTTATCCCCTTCCACAACTTTGACCTTGCACACCACCAGCATTTGGTAAGCAATGATTTATCTGCCAAATAAATGTGTTGGCTCCATTGGAATGTGTTTAAGGTGTGGGGTCACTTACTAGGTCAAAAATGACAGATCATAAATTTAAGCTAAGCATGTCTTAAAAAGGGAAGCGAGGAAATGGTGATTTTAAGGGAAAAGGTTTCAAAATGAAAAATTAGATGACTTAAAGAAAAGTAAAACAATCTAGAGAAGAATATGGTGCAATTTTGAGACGCATAAAAGCAAGACACATAAGGAGCCATCATTGGACACCTTACCTTGAGTGAGATCCAGCACTGAGATGGTATATCACTCATTTTGACAGTGTGAGGTTAGAGGGCTCATTTAAGAAGTGAAGGCCAGTGTCCCTCTCAGTGATGTGAGATCACGAAGCTTTAGTTGCAGCTCACCTGCGTGGAAAATCTACTTACCTGCCTCTCAAACAGATAAGTCTTGGTGAGGCTAGTGTGTGCTGTCTATTGTGACATTGAGTGTCACTGAGTAGAATGATGAGTGACTGCCAACTCCGAACAGGCTACTTTGCAAAGAAGTGTTTGTGGAACTTTGTTTGGAACTAAAATTCTTCATTTCAGTCCAGTCCTGAATGAAATGTTTCACAACATGCCGGTGTTTTTGCAGTAACATTTCTCAGCTCTCATGATTTTTTTATACCTATTGTAATTCCACCTTTTGTGCAAACTGTGTTTGGAATTTCAAAATCATGAAATTAATTCTTATATTTAACCCACTATTCATGGCATTTTCTCATTTTGCTACACACTTTTTTTGAACATCATCTCAGTATTATTTACTCAACATGCAATATGTTTAAATGCTGGTCAGAGCCACAATGTAGCTGGTGGATCCTAGCAATACATTTTTCAGGTTTGTTGTGCTGTTTGACTATTTTTTGGCAGAAGCTTGAAAGTTACTTTAAGTTGTAATTAATTCTGTCTGATTAAATGATTTATGTTTTTGGTAAGCAGCCATTTAAAATAGGGGATAATGTGCAAGGAGCTTCAAGCCACCTTCAGACTGACTTGAGCTTTTGTTGTTTTAACGTGAGGCTGATTTTGGTCTGATGCCGCTTAGGTTCTGGCCCAGGTCTTGATTCACCCTGTGAAATATCTGTTTTTCCAAAGATTAAATAACAAGTTGATCCTTGGTCTACATGCCATGAAACACAAAGTCACATGTTAGTGGTCACTGTCTGTTGAGCTATTACAAAGGACAAGGACAAGATTGCTACTTTTACAATTAAGAAGTTCAATGGGATCAATACATTATTTGGTGATTCTCCTAGCTTGCATTTCACTCATTTTCAATTTTGCATGCGGTGCAGATAACAATTAATTCCACACCACTCCCTTCCGACACCAAGTCGCTGCTTTGCCAAGGTAAGCACATAACTGTATAAGGTATGAGCATACACATGAAGACAGCATAGATAGGTATATTTTATGTGCCTTTTTGTATGTAAATTTCATCACATATCCTTCCCATTAATTTACAGCTTTGTATTTTAATAGATAAGGATGGTAAGAGATCTACACTCAAAGCTCCATTAAGCAAATTTTTTTGCCACGTTAAATGCAAAAAATGTTGGTGGGTCACCACTTTGTTTCAGACTGAAATATCTCAACAACTATTGGATGTATTGCCATGATTGACAATTTGGTACATAAATCCTCAGGATGAATAGTATAATAACTTTGGTGATCCCTTAAATTTCCTGTAGCGCAACGACATTTCCATCAGCCTCAACTGTACTTTGTGTTTAGTGCTAATTAGAAGATGTTAGCTAAACAAAGATGGTGAACATGGTAAACATTATACCTGCATGTTAGCATATTGACATTAGCGTTTAGCTCAAAGCACCTGTACTGTAAGTATACCCTCACAGAGCCGTTAGCATGACTGCAGACTCTTTGTCTTGTTACCTCCAAGGAGGTTATGTTTTCGGTGCCATTTGTTTGTTTGTTTGTTTGTTTTTCTGTCAGCAGGTTTACAGAAAAACTACTGGCCTGATTTTCATGAAACTTGGTGGAAGGGTGTAGCATGGGCCAAGGAAGAAACTATTACATTTTGGAGCGGATCCACAGCAAAATGAACTGAATTAATATTGTATGGTCGCGCTAGCTTCTCTGTCCTCTCCTCTGCATGTTTGACCGAGGGCAGGGCTCAGCTCCTACACACACACACACACACACACACACACACACACACAGAGCGGACAACAGAGCAGAGAGGCTGGGATGGAGACAGTGAACCAGGTGAAGTGAGTTGACTACAACTCGAGTAAAAAAGTGGAAAAAGTAGAAAATCAATATTTTTTTAGCTTGAGAGCCAGACATTTTACAGCTTAAAGAGAGTGAATACTGGACTTATATTCGTCTAGTGACGAATAAAAGGTGATATGGTGATATGTCAATGTTGTGTTTAGTAGTTAAATTAACTAGTTTCCACTGCCCATCAGTGGCCTAAGAAACATTTTAAAAACTAAAAGTGAACACTGTCCAAGTTTTGAAATGCTTATGTAATTGCTATTTAGCAGCAGCAAAGCTGTTTGAAGCTTGGATGTGACATAAAAGACGAAGCATTTACTGTGCATGAGATTTGTTGGCCAGAGCTCAGCCTCAGTCTGCCTGCAATCAGCCCTTTGTTTGGTCTAATTTGCCACCTGCAGTCAGGCCACGACTGAGGTGGTTAATACCGGTGCCAGGGGTCTATTCACACAGCTCGAGCCACACTACATCACTGTGGTAGGAGATCTGAGAGAGTGCAAGTGGCCAGCCTTTGGAGCAGATGTTGGGAGCCCGATATTAACAACCCCTAATCACTAATTAGGGCGGGGTGCTGATGAGGCACTGCTAACAAGAGCGGCAGTGAAGTTTTGACTCTGGCAAAGAGGAGGGTGGACTGTAAAACAGCTGTAATCAGGCAAAAATGATTAGGGGAATTCACGGCTGTAGTTGTACAGAAATACATACATGCACTCACTTTTGCCTTATACTAATTTAACAAAGCAATATACTGTACACTGAGGCTCTAATAAATGGAAGGAAACCCAAGGAAAGAAAACAAAGCAAATGCTCTCCATTGTTGTCTTTGGGTTGAGTCATCGGTGCAGTGGCTGATGGGGATTTGAACTGTACACGACCTGAGGGTCAAACTCAGTGTTTGTTTGTGTTGGAATATGACTGACTTTGGTCTGATGATGCATGTGCCCTGTGGACCATTCACAATGAGGAAATCAAAAGCGGGGGAGCTCAAGAGAAAGAGAGGACCAAATGGGAGACTGAGATGGATTGGCTGGGCTAACAGGCAGATGTTTATGGGCCATTATTTACAAGCTCTTTAATCTGGGCTATTTCCTCGCCCTTGGCAATGGATAGGTCTATGGGTCATGCTGCCTGAACCCCTTCACCAGTGGTCATCCATCTCCCTCTCTAAAAGACAGGGCGTGTGAGAGGGAAGGAGAGAGAGGGAGGGAGGGTGTGTGTGTGTGTGTGTGTGTGTGTGTGTGGGGGTAGTTTTTTCACGAGAACCTGAGAAATGTGAAACTATGGCTCATGTTTTTATTCACTGATAATCACACACAAATGAGCAAAATTTTGCCTCTGCAACACCTAAATGATTTTCAGTTATGGGTCACCTTAAGCTAATTTACATCAGCAGCTTGACAAGATGACTGCTGCAGTTCAGCATTATATATTTTGTCAGAGAACAAACCATGCATTTTTACCTGGATACACAGAACCATTTGTCTCACAACAAAAAGAATAATCCTATAAGAAAGAAGAAGGAAGGAAGGGAATAAATAAGGAAAGAGAAAGATGATTCACTGTAAAGGCAGGAAAGAGGGAGAGAAAAGAGGACAGGGGAATTGATGAAAGAGAGAGTGATATGTAAGTGCCAGAGCCCGACAAGATGTTGCTTCACTAAAAAGCTTGTCTGTGCTATGTCCCTGTTATCCTTTCCCCACTATTCAGAGATTTTACCTCGCTGTGCATACATTCAGTTAGCAGAGTCTGAGTGATGCTATGACTAGGCCGACAGCATGTCTCTCCTCTATCTCCTGCAGGCAGACTTGCGCCTAATTTTCCCATCTGCTCGATGAATATTAGCCCAATTGCTGTCTATATCGATTTGTGCTAAGGTTAAAAGCTTGCAAGACCTTGGCTTGAATATGGGTTGCCTGGCAACTGCTCCATTCGACCCCTAAACCCCACCCAGTTCCAGCCTACATGGACAGCTTCATGTGGGATGCAGATGAGGGTGAGGCTAGAGGTGATGGAAGTGGGCATGTCTCCAGCCCAGCCAGATAGCAGAAGCCTGGGCCTTGATTTCCAGCCCCATCGGTGATTAAAAGCTCCCCCTTCTGCCTGACATTGTGACCTTAACCCCCGGACCTCCATGCTCCAGGGTCACTTAACCTTGAACCCAATTACAAGATAAGGTTACTTTAGTGTGACCCTCACCGTGCTCCTCACTCAGTTAATAGGACAGACTCTAGGAGAAAAGGGCCAGCGTAGCTGATACGCCTCTAGGTTAATTCGCTGGGTTGACAAAGGTCGCGGGTAGCGGCCATAAAGAACAGGATTGTACTTCGATTTCTCATGCAAAGTGAGACTCAGCAAAACGATATCGCGGCGGGAGCCAAAGAGCAGAGGCAGCAGAGCTTGTGTTCTGATAAGATGGTTTCATCGCCAGGTACCATTGCTGAGCCCATAGTTTGGTCCAACTATGTAAAAAGCTGCCTGTGCAAAGAGTCACTCTTTCTTATAATTTCCCTATGGATACACTAATACTTGAGTGTGTATGAGTATGCTGTTTGAAAAGTTCATCCTCAAAAAAAATATATATATATACATGTGTGCGTGTGTGTGTATATGTATATATATTTGGTGTCAGTCTATATGACCTTAAGTCGATAAACTGGACATTGGATAATTAACATCACTGTAATATTTGAAATAATTGTGCAATAGTCTCTGTTTAATACTCCGGCGCAGTATATTCTGTTTTCAGTTTAATTTATTGATATATATTCAAACTTCTTTTACTGCTGTGCAATATCCACCGTTTCATAATAATCTTAATAAGCTACACTTAACTTGACAGTACATGCACTACTACTTATTACTTATATTATTACATTGTATAATTATACCGTACACGCTTATCATCAACCGATAATCCACTTTGTACTTTACACTTATTTTAATTTTATACTAATATCCACTTACGTACTTAATTTATCTTACCTGTATTATAGTGTATTATATTTTTTGCTTAGTACTTCTATTCCTGTGTGCACTGACGTGATAG
Organism: Siniperca chuatsi; assembly: GCF_020085105.1. NCBI lineage: Eukaryota > Metazoa > Chordata > Actinopteri > Centrarchiformes > Sinipercidae > Siniperca > Siniperca chuatsi. The sequence continues at coordinate 6,754,954 of NC_058050.1, read as the reverse complement.
TGATATACGTGATATATATGTATATATATATATATATATATATATATATATATATATATATATATATATATATATATATATATATATATATATAAATAATCCATTTTTGGATCAAAATTACATGATCTGCATTTCTTATTTCATCTTCCCACAACCCTTTAACAGTAACATGTCCATCATTTCTTAAGTCAGCCATTAATTCTCTGGTTTCAGGTGGTTATTATTTAACAAGCAGATCAGGCATGTGATGAGATTCAAAAAAATCCAAGCAAAATCAAATCAAAAATATTTTATCAACTGAAAAATGATTACATATTTTTCACATTATCTAACACTAACTAGTGTATATATGTTGTGTGGTAGACATATTGTTTATGGGCTGTATCATGTTTTGGAATATACAGTAATGCCTCTTATACTGTGTATTATCTCTTCATATTTTTACCAGTTAGTCAGACAGTGCAACATATTGAGAGTCGAGGTGTCTCAGCTTAAGTAAGCCAATAATATGTGACTGGTTTGTTTTGTCATGTGTCACGTCCTGCCTGTATCATGTAGTAAACTCTTACCCTGCCTCTAACCCCTTCAATCTGGCATTATCCCTCTTGGATTGAAGCCAGTGGGCTGGCTTAACAAGCTGGGCCACAGAGCAGACGGACAGGGAGGTGAGGGGATGAGGACTGAGCACAGCAAGCAAACATGCACTGTATACCATGACAAAGCCTGCTGTGATATTGGCTGTGATTTTGTGATGCTAAAACAACAACAGTTCACTTTAGTACTTATTCTAGCAGTTGCTTTTGAAGTTGTTCTTCCACTGGGGAGTTTCCTCTTCAGCCACAAAGTTGGTGATACAATTCACCCAAGAGCAACATAGTGGAGGTCATTTTGATGACAAGAAAAACATCAGGAAATTAATAGTTAATCTCTAAAAGCTATACATTCAAATGGAGTAAATTAATTTCTCTGAAATATTGGCTAAAACATGTGGTCAATTAAAGTGATTCAACTTTTTTAGATATTTTAGAAAAAAATATCCCTAATAAAGCCTTATCTTCATTCTAAGTTTTGTTCTCAGCCAGTAGCATTTGGTCGAACTGTCAGGTCAGACAGGAAACAGCTGCTTAGAAATATTAAAGTTGGTCATTGTACATAAAGCAATTAGATATACAGTGCATTTGCCAGGCATAGTGTGGACGATTGAAAACCGGTTCTTGGACTATTTAGCCTTTGATTTATAACAAGAACAATACTACTTCTGCTACTGCTACTAGTATTACTATTAATACATTGCAAAGTGAAACTGAATAGAATCAGTGTGTTAGACAACATGCAACTCAGTGGAATTTAATGTTTCTCAGCACTTGAATGTGATTTGCTATATTTGGTTTTAATCTTGTCAGTCAGGTCATGTCGGCCACTTTGCGTGGCACTGCCCACAAATAAGGCTCTCAAATCGAGTCCCAACACTCTCGGCACCACTTTGTTTGAGGTCAGCTGCTGAAATAGGTCATCGTTTTCCTGTAATGAGAGACAAAGGGGTTTCTGATTAAATTTTGCAGCCATAACGGTCATCAGGCTCACAGCACACGCTAGTCAAGCAGAAAAGGACTGTATGTCCTCATCAAAATTCCAATCATAAAACCAAAACAAAAGCTTTCAGGTTCATTTATATGATGTGGATAAATGACCTGAAAAAAAAAAGGATTAACGTTGAGTCAATTCAAGCCAACAAATCAAAATCTTTGGCTTTCAGTGACATGCTGTTTGCCTTTTGTGCTGAAAAGGGCAACTCAGAGGAATAACATATTAAGATAAATAAAGTCAATTTAACAATCAACAACAGGCAGTGAAGGACTTTCTACGCTACACCTGCACATATTTGCACTTTGCTACTTCTTGCAGAGCCATATTTACCATATTTGGGATTTTTTTTACATGTTGATATCTTTTTTCTCTATTTATTTACTACTACTTATTTGTGAGCCACATCAAGACAAATTTCCATCACAAGGTGATGGACAATTTTTATTTTTAAGTGATCGTTTGTTCTAAGCTGAGATAGTAATATGAATGTTTGAATAAAGAGTAAAAAAAGAATACATCTTGTTTTTGTAGACTGTTTGCCACTTGATTGCTCCACAACCTGGGTCAAACAGAAGGCAAAAGATCAGCTGAGAGAAACAAAGATGGGAAGCATTTGAGTAAAATAGAGAGCTGTATGTAAAGAAAGGGAGAGTGTGTGTGAGTGTGTGGGTGGGTGTGTGGGGGGTTGGTATTAGAGAATAGAGAGAGAGAGGCTGCTCTAACAGTGGCCCGATGACCGGCAGTTGAACCTCTCTCTGAACTGAAGATGAACCCTAAACTTGAGGATCTTCGGTCACAGATCTCCCTGGGAGCTACGAACTGCGGCAGCTAGCCCACAGAATGATGCTCTTACACACATACGCACACACACACACAATACAAATTGCACACACACCCTGCCAATGTTACACACGGATAATTCCATCATCATTATTGTACTGTAACACCCACACATTCAGACACACACACACACTGATCTCTTGAACATACATGTTAACCTTGCCTTTCGCCTTATGTACCTTTTTAGCTGTCACATGCTAATCCACAGAGCTTTGCAATCATGTAGAAAAGTAACACACAGAACCTAAAGGTGAGCCATGTACACACACCAACATGCACGCATAAAATACACACATACACGCTTTTGTGCATATAACATAACACTCCACCAGACATGTCAGAGGTTGTGGTAGCTCTTTAACCACCCCCACCGTGGCACACCCAGGAGGGCACAGAAAAATTCACATTGGGGTCACGGACCGGTCACCACAACAAATAACGATCCTGGTTCTGTCTTGTGCTCAGCTGACAGACAGACGGAGACAAGAGGGGGGTGATGATGGCTGAGGTTAGAGTAAAAATAAAAACAAGGACACGTTACTGTTTTTTCCTGCATTAAAACCTGGTAGTAGAATTTATATTGCGCTTGCTTGGTTTAAGGCTGCAGAAAAAGATGTGGCCTCAGGTTGTAAAGTAAGAAAAGTAAGGATTTTTTGTGAGGAGCTGTAGACTCACCCTCTCAGGCCACTCCTATGTTGTCAGGTCTGGTTTAGGACTGGCTCAGGACGTTAATATGCCACAACAAAGCGGTTACACTTAACAGATTAACACTGTCCTTCCAATCCCTGATTTAGATTTCTCTTTTTTCACCTGTTTATTCTTAGAGCATTATGGTAAGCCCAAATCTGATTGCATGCTGCTAAAATGATGCTCGTTTAAACAATGGTCAGACTAGTGAAAAAGATGAAGTATGGGGCAGTTTACAATCAGATTCAAATTGATGAAGCAGCTAATCACCGACAATGTGAAATGTCAGAAAATAGAGGTAAAATGTAATGGGTCTGCTGTATACTACATCCTCCTTTCCACAATACTGATGGAAGTTCTATATTTGCATCTTAATGACCTACCATACTGTCCCAGTATGTACAGTACAGTAGAAATACATTAAAAAACAAATCTTCTATTGACATCAATATTTTAAATCAAAACATTCACCCTAAATGTTACAGAGTGGTGTGTGCTCTCCTCCTTTCGTTTGACAGACTTCACATACTAAGCAAAAGAAACATTTCACGGTAACAGAAACACATTAAACGGCTCCTCTTATGGGACAAAACTACTCCCTCATATTCCCCTTCGAGCTGGGGAGTAACCTGAGATTTACATTCAGATGGTTGGCGAAATAAAGGCTTTCCTCTAATGACTAATTCATATCCCACAGGTACAATGCGAGGAAGAAAAGTGCAAGGAGTGGAAGTCTATTTCTACAAATGGACCTTTTAAAGGAAATGGTAAGTCAGTTGTCAGTGTTAAAGCATTTCTAACCTTCATCCTGCAGATTTCCAAGCATGCATGCTCATTTTCAGCACCACCATACCTCACAGTTGTACTTGTACACACATTCACTTCAGGGAGCTGCTCAGAACAACCACAGACCACGACTGCGGGCTGCTGAGCAGCTCCAGCCAAGCTGCTTGGGGTCAAGGGCATCTCAACGGTAGTTGTTGAGGGGCAGATTGGCATCTTAGTTATACAAACATTTCTCAGAGGCAGAGCTTCTCTGGGGGCAGAACAATGTCCTTGGTTGAGTTAAACCTCAAAGTGCAGAGGCAAGGTAAGTTTATTTGTACAGCAACTTTCAACAATAGGGCAATATAGTGCTTTATATAAAACATAAAAAGGCATTAAAACAAGATATAAAAGACAAACAAGATGATAAAAATATATAGATTAGTGAAATCAATTTGAGAATTGAATAAAGCAGATTAAATTAGGAGACCAAAAATGACAGCGCAGTTACAGTGCAGTGAGTGAATGAATAGTCCCAAATTTAATTTGAGAAAAGGCAGTGGCAGATAGGAAAGGTTTAACTCTTGGAATATACCTCAAGTTTACTAGGAGTTTCAGATAAGTGGTGCATAGAGAGCAAGGACAGCAGTTTGTTGGAGTCAGCTACACATTTTGTGCAATATATGTGTGAATGTGCATCTCTTCAGTAAAATCCACACAGGCATTTAACCAGCTGGGGACTGTTTAATCCCATCTGTGATTGCAGCACTCATTACTCCATATGTTAGTTACTCCATAAGTTACTGTACGAACTACAAGTACAAGTACAGGTACTTGTACAAGAAGAAAGTACAAGTACAGGACTACCCGTTGAGTTTTGGCAGTCTGATCTTTGCCATCACAACATCTGGACCCATGAAAGACAGACAGCTAATGCTGGATGGCCTTTGTATAATGTTGGACAAACACATCACTGAGTGTGCAGGAGCTTGACAATGACTCAGCAGGTGAACATGAACCAAAAGTAAGTTGGAATCTATGCTAACGTTAGCTAAGCTAGGCCTAGCTTGCTGGCTTTCACTTTCCAAGTGGAAAACAAATTTAATAGCACAATGGGTCCTCACAAATGTTGAATGAGGATGTAAAATGCTCTTTATTGTGATAATATTATACATTAACATTTTTTTTTATTCAACACTGCTCATCTATACGGTGGCTTGAAACTGGTAGGTGAACAATTATCTATATTATTATTAGCATCATCATTAAATGCAGGAGATAATCTGTAGGGTAGGCCTACAGATGAAATATGACAGTCACTGTAATACTTCAGTATTGTGTTGACAGCTCTGTGCCTATGTTGTGTGACAGTATTGCTTCAAAAAGCCACAAACTGCTAGTATATTGAGCTAATTATGTTTCACTAAATGTATATTGTATTGTTTTTAAAATGCTTTTTATAAACACTCATCTGAATCCACCAGGAGAAACCCTTGAAGGAAAAACCTCTACGTATTTTACAATAACCCTGGAGCTTCTTATTTGGGCAGAAAATATTATGGACTATTGAATGGCAAATATCACATGTCTCAGCTGACAAATTGCATCAGCTGATTAATGCGTGGCCTGTCCAAGACACAATGTGTGAATTCAGTTTAAAGCTCTTTGAAGGTCTTCTGACAATGTCCATCCATCCATCCAGTTTCTTAACCTACTTATATGCTAATACAAATTATATCTTTAAGGGACCACAATGATCCATCAGGAAGTAGATATTAATTTTTAAAGGTTTAAAGGTTCCTTTCTATTGGGTTTTCTTTGGATTCTTGCAAATCGGACCTGGAAAATCCAAATTTCTATAACAAGGTGTCTCTTTTTTGTCTGTTGGTGATGAGCCATATGTGAGACAAAGGCAAGTTTATTTCTATCGCACCTGTCAAACACTGGCAATTCAAAGTGCTTTACATAAGATGAAAAAAATGCATTAAAACATCTAAAAGCAAAAAAAAAAATCACACTACAATTGAATAAAATAAGATTTAAAAATACTTAAAAAAGACAAAATACAAATGGGCAAAAAATAAATTAGTAGAAATACAATTATAGTGTGGACAGTGTAGTAATACTTTCCCTTAAATTCAATAAAGGAAATAAGGAGAGCAAGTATTTAATTTAGAACAGAACAGACATGGACAGAAAGACATTGAGTGCCTTTGTCCCTCTGAAAACTGAATAAACATGACATGCTGTATATTCAGACACAAATGGATTTTTGTGGCTGTGTCCTCAAAATGAAGAGAAATAGCTTTATATGTTTGTAAACAGTTTCTAAGCTGATTATAGTGGTTATTGAGCAGTTGGTCTATGTGGTCTAGTTCTGTATCATACCCTATGATGACACTGTTGTCTGTCTAGAGACTGACAGCGTTGAGTCCATTACTCAAAATGATAAACATAAGGATATTTGCATTTCATACACATGCTGTTTGTTCTTAAGACAGCCGTGTGGGATGAAAAGAGGATTTCCAATTGAAAACGTTTTTCTAAAGTCACAGGGTGTATCAGCTAGAGATCACAGGTACACTGTCTGTGTGTGTGTGTGTGTGTGTTTGTTTATATGGTATAGATGGACAATGCACCTGACTACTTACCTGGGCTCCGCGGACCTAAGGGTAATAGGCGGACTATGCCATAGTCCCCATAATTCCGAAAGTGTAAATGCATTCGTTAGTGTCTAAATAACATATTTTCTCTTTTTCTTTGAAAGTCCTTATTTACCACTTGACCTGATTTTGAGTGTATTCCAGTGTATAGAACAGCGCACCCTACAGATGGTGGCTATATTGCACTTTCATACACATTTTCGATACACACGAGCGAATTTGGCGGGCTTCCTTGTGATTGGCTGGCATGCATGTGGGCGGTACCCATAGGCAGTCAACTCCAAGGTCCACGCAGACGTCCGCGCTTTAAAAATTAAAGGTGGAAAGCAGCAGCAGCAAGGCCCAATGGATGTACCAGAGGATTAAACACATGCAGGTAAGCAGTATATAGCTGCTTTGTAAATATAGTGTTTAGTTTTTTGCAAGTAACGGTAACTTATAAGTAATGTGTTTTTGATGTTAAATGCAATTTCATGCCTATTTAGACGAAAATAAAGTCCGATATGAGAGCTAGTTGCAGTAGCTTCAGTTTAGCCTGCACAGTGTGAGGCAGCTAATTAGCAACTCATGTTTGCTTTTCAGAAAAGAGAAGCAAGGTGAGACATGTAGGTATACTTTTTTTATATATTTAAGGGCAGTGTCAAGCAGAACAGTTGTTAGTTTTCTTTGCACATGGTAGCTGAGCTACGTTTGGGCCCTGCTCTTTAAGCGTTAGGCTACATAGGGAATGCTAATGCCTTCACTCTTTGCTAGTGGACAGGTGGAGAAGAGGACAGAAGCAACTAATTAAAAACCAACTATTTTGCATTGAAAAGGAAAAAAAAACAAGCAAGGGAATATTTGATATATCACAGTTGGTTTGTTTGCTTGTGGTAAGCTAGCTAGGCCAAGCCAACCTGTGGCTATGCGCTCGTTAAGCCTCACGTTAATCGTGCATGTCTGTACTGCGTTCCTGCAGAGATTACAGATGGGGGACAGGAGGACCTATAAAGTTAGCTAGTAGCTCAGGTTTGCCTTTTGGAAAAAACGAAGGAAGATGATGTATTATACTGTAACGGTGCTGTTGGGATAACACATTTGGTTTCCCTGGCCTGTACTAAGTTAACTACTGGTGGTTTATCTAAATTAACTCCCATGGAGTTATGTCTGTATTTTGCACGTTTCACTCCCCATGGCTCTTACATGGCTGTGTCCACCTCTGGACTAATCTTTTTGTTGTTTTTGTAGATGAAATCGATTTTTGTAGTGACATCAATTTTATGTGCCTCCTGGATATTCAGTTTTGCGTGGGATGCTGTCAGTGACACAGGAAGGTTGGGAGAGATAGCGTCGTTATGAGTGAGTAACTTTCATGCATTCATAAACGTGACACAGAGGGTGTAGGTCTGCTAGCGTCCATAAAAATGAAAGACGACATTAAATGGTATTCAGATAACCAGCCGATCAATGATGATCAATGTACAAAACGTGAGGGGAAAAAAACAACGGGTACTTGGCGTAGTGTCTAGAGTGTATTAGTCAATGTTATTTCAGTAAACAGCATTTACTGTTAATGTGATCTTTAAGTTTCATTTAGTTAATGTTAGTTAGCAGTGGAGAGGAGCAGGTCTGAATTGTGAGCACGGTTTCTATAGCAACCAGCACGCCAGAGTCCGCTAACTGAGCCCTCTGTGAATGTCATGGTTTAGACTATTTTCCAAAGATCAGGCTATGATTGTTGGTTGAATCGGTTGGTTGATTTTTAAAAAATTTTTTTAGACTGAACAAGTTGAGGTGGGTCTCACTGCCGTGTTGTTTTACATCGTTATATCTGGCTTAGCTCTTTGACTAGTTAGTTACTTGTTGTTAGTTTATAAATTTATTATTTATAATAATAAAACAGGGAAAACTAATCGGATGTCAGAAACACCACAGTAATAACATCCCAAGCCCTGGTTCTTGTTAATGTAATAATTTCAATTTGTAAAATCAAAATCAAAATTTAAAGGGCCTTGAAACCAGAAACACAATGTGACTCCCATTACTGTCACATCATACAATATATAATCAATTAATGCTACTAACATGCTTATATTGTTATTAGTGGTAAATTATCATTGAAGTAGGCTAAAGTGGTAGATGAAGTGAGTGTGAGAAGGAAGAGGAGATGCAGAGACTGAGAATGATGTTACAGAGAATCAGACAGATTAAGTATGCATCTAAAAATGTCTCCTGAATAAAACCCACGGCTGCTAGCGGACCTCAGTTAAAATCTTTTCCTGGCTATGGACCTGTCTGTGTGTTTCTCTTGGGCGGTAAGCATGGGTCATGAAGCCTACAAGAGTTTCGTGGAGTTGGTTTAAGTTACTTGGAGAGTTGTTGTGGTTAATTTGGTAAATTGTCAGAAAACATGTAACGTTAAAGCAGAGGGAGGCAGGATGCCGCTTCATCTGAATGTGGTCCAGCACAGCTCAACATGACTGCAAATGTTATCCCCTTCCTGTTAATATCTACATCATATGCAGACTCCCACCAGCGTATCTCTCTGGTATATAGGTGTTGCTACACTTTTGGGGAGTGAAACGTGCAAAATACAGACATATTCCTTTCAATGTGTTCTTGAAATGTAAACCTGTTTGCCTACCGTTTTGCAAACTTTTATTAGGAGGAGGGGAGGGCCATATTGCTCCTTTTGCATATGTAATGAGTTAATTGTTGTTGATAAAACATTAATTTGTAAAGCAGTGTTAAATAAAATGTCAGTGGTGCAATATCTGACAACCAGATGTTGCACGTATGTTACAGGTTTTCACAGCTATAGACTTTTGTTTTCATGCTTGTCCTAAAAATTAACATAATAATCCTGACAATCATCTTTGGTAATTCTGGCTTTTGACACCTGCTAGTGAAACATGCAAAGGCGAAGACGCATTAATCCAAAGGAAGATGCAAAATTTTATGTTACTACTGAAAGGGACAAAGTGGGACTTGACATCAAGTACATCAATTCCTTCAAAGGTAAGTCAAATCTTCTGATTGTTAAATCATAATTCAACTTTAAAATATGTCTTTTGTCACTTATTTGTTATTTGTGTATGAACTAGGTCGTGGCATCTTCACCTCTGTTCAATTTGAAAAAGGAGACTTTCTGTTGGAATATAGAGGCGAACTAATAAGCAAGCAAGAATGTGAGAGGAGACAAAGACTTTACCATGACCACCTTAAGGTGTTCATGTTCGAGTTCCATTTTAATGGAAAACTGTGGTGGTGCGTATTATATGTCAATACATAGTCTAATCATAATTAAATGACATGTTGCTTTTGGTTTGCTGAACATATTCTAATTTACACTACCTAAGTATATAAATTGACTGGTTTGAAATTAAGTGTTACTTGTGTTTTTGTAGTGTTGATGCAGCAAAAGAGGATGGGTCACTTGGAAGACTTGTAAATGACGACCACATAAACCCCTAATGCCAAGATGAAGTACTTCACTGTGCAAGGGAAGCCCCATCTGTGTTTGTTTGCAGTACGAGACATAAGTCCAGGAGAGGAGATAACATATAATTATGGTGACTCAGACTGGCCGTGGAGATGCAAGGTGGTCAAAATTTTACGTTGTGAGACTGATGGACCACCCACATCAGAGCCTTATACGAGCACTCAAAAGGTGTCTGCAGGTGCATCAAGTGGCCTGCTCACAAGCTTTGATAAGGTAAGTGATATGTGTTGTTTGATTTTGTATAAAAGGTTTGAAGCTACCTGTGGACAGTTGGTGTTGGCAAATTGAACTTTTCCTTCTTAAATTTAATCTTCAGTCGATTGACAATTCGCTAGTAGTTTGTTCCTAGTAAAACTTCAGTCAGGTCCATAGTTCCAATTTTCTTTTCTATATGCCTACATGAGGGTCAAGAAGTGATTTCATCTTAGTTAAACTATATGTTTACATCTAATCTGTTTCTCTAATTTCCTAGTTTTCCACTGGTACATTTTTTTCTGTTATAATAACCATGAAAGGGTTTGATGATTTTAAGGTGAAGAAAATGTACAGTGTTCTGATTTTTGATGAACACAACTAAACTGCCACATACACATAACAGAGATACAGTGTGTATAGCGGTTTGTATATTTACATCTGGTGGATGGAGACCCTGTTAATTATCCTGTGCTATTATAAGCCATTGACTGGTTCAACCTTTGGTAATGAGGCTAGCCACAAATTACCTTTCTACAATCCACAATTTGGTATGGTATGTCTTCATAAAAAATAGAATTTCTGATAGATGGGGACCCAGTCTCTTGTAGTAATATGGAATGCAAGACAAAATCTTATTTAAAATGAATCATAGCAAATCTAAGAACTACAAAGGCATGAAGTCTCAGACAAAAAGCTTACAGTCACCACTTCCAGGTGGAGTGCCATCATTCTAGCAAGTGAGTTGACTGTAGATAAACGATGAATTAATCAAATGCTGAATTCATCAGTCAACATAACTTAGAAGATTTTACTGTTCATGGTCTACAGACTGTAGTCATTAGGCCTGTCAAGTGACTAAAGAACAGTTTCAGAGTGGAAAGTTTTCAAACAAAACACAACCATGATACCTTTAACATAATGTTACATGGGGAACATCCTGTCTTTAAGATATTTATGATACTATCTTTTTGTTTTTCCTTTTTTGCAGGATCTCGATGAGGTAATTCCTCTGCAAGATTCAGGGGCCACAAATCCCCCATCAACAACCGAAGATATTGAAGAGGTATATCTTCATAAAAGACAGAATTTCAGGAATATTTTGCATTGATTATCTATATCTTAGAGAATTATCCAGTGAGATTTAAAGCAAAGTTATCCTCTCATGCTTTTTGTCAACAGTAGGATGGTTTCTTCTATTCAAACCTCAAATGTCCTCTGTAGTGGTGCATTCCCAGTACCTGTCCATTCATTGTGCCTTTCCTCTGTGCCTTATCTGCTACAGATGACGGCTGAGAGCAACCGGATTCAGACGGCTGCGAGCGACCTGAATCAGTCAAGTCCAGTGCTTGGTCCACCCAACAGGGTTGGAAAGGTAAATTAGATCCAATGTGCTGCTTAATGATGTTACTTGTTGCAAAACGTTAAATCTACCAACATGTTTCATTGGTACTGTGTGTGTGTCTGCAGTCACCTGAGTGTGATATGGTTTATATGGACAATGGTATGTAAGGACATTCTCATAACACGCTTTTGAGTTTAATTTAGAATAATATCTGAGTGTATATGTGTGTCAAGCAGTGAACAATAAAAACATGATCTCCAGGTAAAGTAGTGAGCGACATCACTTTAGTTTTTAAGAATAGTTTTATTTATTTCTGTAGCTTAATTTTACATGTTTGAGTTGTTTAATTACATTTTACAGGTTAAAAACCAGAATTTATTGTGCCAGTAAAATATTGTGTATTTACTGGCTAGCTGGTTCTGGCTTTGTTTCTCTGGCTACAAGAAGTGTAGGTATAGGAGTTGAACAGTGAAGGCATTCTACTTTGTTTGGTCTGGCACTGACATTGATGTATGGGATAGCCATGTTTTAAATACTCAGAACAATGACAACTCAAGTGGTTCAGGCTTTTATCGTCTTTGTTTTACACGTGTAGGTCTAAAAATATAGATGTTTTAGTCTTTTTTGGATTTTTTTTAGACAAACGATAAATTAAAACAATGAATCAGGCTTGAAAAAAATCTTCAATTTTTTTTTCACCCAGCCCCACCCCTGTAATCTAAACCACTTATTTGGAAATGAAAATTCATGAAAATAAGTTTTATTTGCACACTATTGGATTGCATTGTTGAACTTTTTCCAGGTTTTATGTTGACCTGCTGCACGTAGCTTAGATATGCATGTGCATTGTCGCTGTTTAAAATGATATGCCATTAATTATTGCAGCACTTTGCAAAGTACTATAGGTGTGCATGCTTAAGTACAGCATAGTATCTTCAATCCTGACTCAACATCTAAAAGAAAGCCAACAAATAGACACTGAACACTGCGGTAATTTTTAACCTGTCTGCTCTTGTTTTCTATTGTAGATGACCACTGAGAATAACCAGAATCGGTTTCCCAGTCCAAGTCAAATGGATCCAGTTGTCAACAGTGGAAAGGTACATTGAATGTCACGTTGATATTGAATTTAAATGGATTTGTATTTAGGACTCACTCAGTGAGCAGCAAGATATTTCACATTTACATGTTGATATCTTGGTAACGCTTTAGATTACAATCTGCAACATGCAGCGTAATGTCACGATTTACGGTGTCATCTTTTGTACTAACGGTGTACCAGTACAGTATGTACCAATACATATATGTAGGTACTGGGGAACAAGATATGAAGTTATGAAATAAGGGAGTAACGATTTGGGATCTTACAAAGAACTTATACTGAAGTTATTTTGTAACTACTGGGTACCTATTCTGTTATTACAGGGTTTGTATATGCAGTGATAGTTCTCCCTTGTTACATTTAGTTACAGAGTAACTACAGCGTAATAAAGCTAACCCGCTCACAGGTAATGATGAGTGGCAGGGCTGGGACTTAAACCAGGGTCTCCCACATAAAAGAGCTGAGCTCTATCCTTGAACCATCAAATCAGGTAGAGATTTTGAACATGTACATAACCCAGACTATATGGCCATAATAACCACCAAATCTGCACACCAAACAACAATGGTGACTGGCAGATAAAACATTTTACTGGGTGATAATTAGCGGGTTTTTTAAGTTTGTCTGTTTGTTGGTAATAAAGTCATTTTGAAATAAAATCACATCAGATTTATTAAGTGATGCAGAAGTCAGCACTCAATCTACCCTGAAACGTCTCAACCAGATTTTTGCTTAGTTTTATGGTCATACTGTACCCTGTAATTAAGTTATTATTTAACTTCTGGGTACCTACTCTATTACTATTACTATAGGGTACAGTATGATCATAAAACTGAGCAAAAATCTGACTGGAGTGACTGCGTCACTTAATAAATTTGATGTGATTTTATTTCAAAATTACCTTAATATCAAATTCTACATTTTTGAATTCATTAACAAGCACTGCAAAAAAATGCACCATTGTCCTTTTGGTGCACAGGTCTACTGATCCAGGAATTAGTTTGGTGGTTATTGTGGCCATATAGTTTCTGTTATATACATGTTCAAAATCTATGTCTGAATTAAAGGCTCAAGGATAGAGCTCAGCTGTTTTATGCGGGAGACCTAGGTTCAAGTCCAGCCCTGCCACTCATCATCCTGTGAGCAGGTTAGCTTTATTACCCTGTAGTTACCCTGTAACTTAATCTAACAAGGGTAGAACTACCATGCATGTACTGTAAATTGCCTTCCTCCCAAACATTGCTCAGTGGGTCATACAAACCCTGTAATAACAGAATAGGTACCCAGTAGTCAAGAACATCTACAGTGTAAGTTCTTTGTGAGATCTCAAATTGTTACCCCTTTATTCCATAACTGGGAAACACATCTTGTTTCCCAGTACCTACATATATGTATTGGTACATACTGTACTGGTACACAAATGATTGTTAGTACAAAAGATGACACCATAACTCCGGTGTAATTACAGTACATTGCAGGCTGTAATCTAAAGCATTACCGATATCTTTTGTCTGGACCAAATAAATGTTACAATAAAATTTTGTCAACAGTGTAAAAACATCGCCTGGTGTGCGCAGCAACAGTATCCTCCTTGGACAAGTGTGTTCAATGTGTGGGACCTGTATCCTCCTTCAAGTGGCTTGGCTATGAATGCAGAGGTGAGATATATTTAGTGAATTGGTACAGAGTGTGTTAAATGACAGTAGGTAGATATATATGCTGTATGATTACACTCTATAAAAACACCTATGAAAATTATCCTTGGTACACAGCATAGGCTATTATACCAGCTACAGTGGTGTGAAAGTGTTTGCCCCCTTCCTGATTTCTTATTTTTTGCATGTTTGTCACTTAAATGTTTCAGATCATCAAACAAATTTAAATATTAGTCAAAGATAACACAAGTAAACACAAAATGCAGATTTTAAATGAAGGTTGTTATTATTAAGGGAAAAAATCCAAACCTACATGGCCCTGTGTGAAAAGTGATTGCCCCTAAACCTAATAACTGGTTGGGCCACCCTTAGCAGCAACAACTGCAATCAAGCGCTTATGATAACTTGCAATGAGTCTTTTACAGCGCTGTGGAGGAATTTTGGCCCACTCATCTTTGCAGAATTGTTGTAATTCAGCCACATTGGAGAGTTTTCGAGCATGAACTGCCTTTTTAACGTTATGCCACAGCATCTCAATAGGATTCAGGTCAGGACATTGACTAGGCCACTCCAAAGTCTTCATTTTGTTCTTCTTCAGCTATTCAGAGGTGGACTAGCTGGTGTGTTTTGGATCATTGTCCTGCTGCAGAACCCAAGTTCGCTTCAGCTTGAGGTCACGAACAGATGGCGGACATTCCCTTCAGGAGTTTTTGGTAGACTGCAGAATTCATGGTTCCATTAATCACAGCAAGTCTTCCAGGTCCTGAAGCAGCAAAACAGCCCCAGACCATCACACTACCACCACCATATTTTACTGTTGGTATGATGTTCTTTTTCTGAAATGCGATGTTACTTTTATGCCAGATGTAACGGGACACACACCTTCCAGAAGGTTCAATGTTTGTCTCGTCAGTCCACAGAGTATTTTCTCAAGAGTCTTGGGGATAATCAGGAATTTTTCTGGCATGTTCTTTTGCTCAGCAGTGGTTTTCGTCTTGGAGCTCTGCCATGCAGGCCATTTTTGCCCAGTCTTTCTTATGGTGGAGTCATGAACACTGACCTTAACTGAGGCAAGTGAGGCCTGCAGTTGTTTGGATGTTGTTGTGGGGTCATTTGTGACTTCTTGATGAGTCGTCGCTGCGCTCTTGGGGTAATTTTGGTCGGCCGCCACTCCTGGGAAGGTTCGCCACTGTTCCATGTTTTCGCCATTTGTGGATAATGGCTCTTACTGTGGTTCGCTGGAGTCCCAAAGCTTTAGAAATGGCTTTATAACCTTTTTCCAGACTGACGGATCTCACTTACTTTCTTTCTTATTTGTTCCTGAATTTCTTTGAATCTCGGCATGATGTCTAGCTTTTGAAGATCTTTTGGTCTACTTCACCTTATCAGGCAGGTCCTATTTAAGTGATTTCTTGATTGAGAACAGGTGTGGCAGTAATCAGGCCTGGGTGTGGCTAGAGAAATTGAACTCAGGTGTGATAAACCACAGTTAAGTTATGTTTTAACAGGTGGGGCAATTACTTTTTCAAACAGGGCCATGTAGGTTTGGATTTTGTTTTCCTTAATAATAACAACCTTTATTTAAAAACTGCATTTTGTGTTTACTTGTGTTATCTTTGACTAACATTTAAATTTGTTTGATGATCCAAACGTTTAAGTGTGACAAACATGCAAAAAATAAGAAATCAGGAAGGGGCAAACACTTTTTCACACCACTGTATTTTGTTGAGTTTTCCGATGAGTAAAATAGTTTCATGATGAAATTGAACACTGCTACCTCGCTTTGTCAGCGGGAGATGGATTGCACAGTGTGGCATATTGTTCAGATTACTTAAAGATGTTACATTTTGCCTCATTGGCAGTGACAAGATCTGTGAGGGTGTCATGCATGAGGTTTTCCTGAGTCCAGCTTTCTATTCCACTTGGATTTGCAAACATGCACATCAATTAAGTATCTCTTAAACAGTGTGTTGCTTTTTTATGTATTCCAGATCACTGCAGTGCTATTACAGGAGAACAATTTAAATAGACCCACAGTGTTAAAATAAATATACTCAAAATATGTTACAGTTTGTTCGGGGTCTGGCATAAATCCTGCCTCAGACGTATTACAAATTTCCAAGATCCTTCACAGGTGAGTATCCACTTAAGGTTTGTTGAACTCTTAAACTGTCCCACACCACATAAAATAATTTGCTTTCTCATCATTTCAGGAGGAACAGTTTTCTAAATGTTCCAGGGATGAACTGCTGTCAGATAAGGATGATGTACCAGATTCAGAACTGGATCAAATATCAGATGACGACGAGAACATGTCCGACAAGGACTACATACCAGACTCGGAGTCACAAAATGATGATGCTGATGATGATGATACAGATGCAAGCATCCCCTTTATGCCTAGTCAGTCGAAAGCTAAACAGGTTCAAGTAAATCCAGTACTACCTGATGTTGGAACATCTTATGGGTCAGACACAAGCATCCCAGTTGTGCCCAGCACATCAAAATGTTGGCCACCTCTTGAAGATCCTAATGCTGCTGAAACATCTGTTTCAGTAAATTCTATCAAAGACTCAAAGGAAAAGCCAGAGGATGAAGCTAAGCTTCATGAACAAAAATCAACACATCTGACTATGAGTAAAGAAAATTACTGTTATGTTTGTGGTAAGCCACAAAGCAAAATTTCCCGCCACTTGAAAACACACAAGACACATGCTGAAATTGTACATGCATTTTCTCTCCCTGAGCATTCAAAAGAGCGTAAGATATTATTAGAAAAAATGAGGAATAAGGGAAATTTTAAACATAACACAACAGTTTTACAGGGTGGAACAGGACCGTTGAAAGCGAAGAGGAAACCAAAGGGTAAAGCACTGGCAGGAAAGTTTATTCACTGTATGCACTGTCAAGGGATGTACATTCGTAAGGAGCTTTGGAGACATGTCCGCAGATGCCCCTGTAAGCCAGAAAACGAAGATTTGGATAAAGAACCTGGGAGAACCAAAGTACTGGGCATGGCTGTAGCTCACGAAACTGCATTCTGTCAGCAGATCTCAAGTGGAGTGTGGAAGCTCCTTAGTGTCATGAAACAAGATGAGGTTGCCTCAGCTGTGCGAAATGATTTCTCTATTATTCAGTTTGCCCAATCACTCTATAACAAACACGGACAAGACCCTACAAAGTATGAATATATGCGACAGAAGCTCCGTGAAGTGGGACGTTTGTTGTTATGTCTGCGCACAGAATTCTCAGTACATAACCTAGAGGAGGCTGTTAAACCTGCTAACTTCCAGAGAGTTGTGCAAGCAGTAAAGAAAGTTTCAGGTTTTGACGAAGAAAAACACTCATATCTAACACCAAGCCTCGCGCTGAAACTGGGACATACACTACAGAAAATCTCTAACATTATTCATTGTAGGGCCCTCATGGCCGAAGATGAAGAACTGATCAGGTCCACTGAGATATTCAAGAAGTTGCACACCTCCAAGTGGCCTGAGTTGGTGTCTCACCGTGCCCTGAACACACTGAGTGATGCAAAGTACAACAAGCCATCAACATTACCCTTCACTGAAGATGTTCAGATCCTTCATCGGTACCTTGAGAAATCTGTAGAAAGTGCCTTTTGCAACTTGAAGGAGGAGGCCACTGCTCAGAACTATGCTCAACTTGCAAAGTTACACTTGCACAAATCATTGTGTTCAATCGAAGACGTGCTGGGAGGTTTCAAAAATGCGCCTCAAAAGTTTTCATGAGAGAGACAACACAAAGCTCCATGAAGATGTTGCCATGGGGTTGTCAAAGACTGAACAGAGGCTCTGCAACTATTTCAGCCGAATTGAAATTATGGGAAAAAGGGGCAGAAAGGTTGCAGTTCTGCTCACACCAAGCATTGTGGATGCTCTGTCACTACTTGCCAGTAAAAGAACTGAATGTGGTATTTGTGCCACAAATGTCTTCCTGTTTGCAAGACCCAGATCAATGAGCCACTACAGAGGACAGGACTGTTTGCGTGTTCATGCAAGCCAGTGTGGAGCAAAGCACCCTGAGCACCTCAGGTCCACACAACTCAGGAAACATGTCGCCACACTCTCACAAGTCCTTAATTTAAAAACAACGAACTTGATCAGGTTGCAGATTTCCTGGGTCACGACATCCGTGTTCACCGTGATTTCTACAGATTGCCAGTTCCCACAACACAACTGGCCAAGATTTCCAAACTGCTTTTGTCAATGGAGAAAGGACATCTTTCCAGCATGCAGGGGAAATCACTGGATGAGATTGAAATTGAAGGTTTGTACAGAAATTAGCACTTGTAGATATTTTCTGAGAGTGTTTATTAGTTTTTTCTGAAGTCAAAGACATCTAGACTTGTCATATATTCGTGGTCACCAACCTTTTCTAATTAAAGATCGCTTTTCATGTCCAAATATGAGCTAAGGACTACTGTTCAGAAATACAAAAAAAGCCTACAGTAGGGCTGTACAATAATTTAACATGATGATTTATGGAGTTTCAGTGGAATTGTATTGTGAAAATATTATCATTGTGTAATCATTTTACATTCATGAACAGCTATTAATTATAGGGCTGCAGCTATCAATTATTCCATCGATTAATCGAATAAGGAATACTTTTGCTTTATTAAAGAGCAATAGTAATTATAAAAAGAGAAAATGAACAACAACTTGATTTTCCTTTTAGAAAAAAATTGTATTGCTTAAATTGCATACAATATTAGCTGTCAAAACTAAACCCATTTAGTGCATTTAAGTGCCATATTACATTCTGGGTTTTAAAGAAAAACATTTCTGAAATGCAAAGACAAATACCTAATGCTATAAAAAAAGTGTATACAGTGGTGTGCAAAAGTGTTTACCCCCTTCCTGATTTTTTTTTTTTTTTTTTTTTTTTTTTTTTGCATTTGTCACACTTAAATGTTTCAGATCATCAAACAAATTAAAATATTAGTCAAAGATAACACAAGTAAACACAATATCCATTTTTAAATGAAGGTTGTTATTATTAAGGAAAACAAAATCCAAACCTACATGGCCCTGTGTGGAAAAGTGATTGCCCCTAAACCTAATAACTGGTTGGGCCACCCTTAGCAGCAACAACTGCAATCAAGCGCTTATGATAACTTGCAATGAGTCTTTTACAGCGCTGTGGAGGAATTTTGGCCCACTCATCTTTGCAGAATTGTTGTAATTCAGCCACATTGGAGGGTTTTCGAGCATGCACTGCCTTGTTAAGGTCATGCCACAGCATCTCAATAGGATTCAGGTCAGGACATTGACTAGGCCACTCCAAAGTCTTCATTTTGTTCTTCTTCAGCCATTCAGAGGTGGACTAGCTGGTGTGTTTTGGATCATTGTCCTGCTGCAGAACCCAAGTTCGCTTCAGCTTGAGGTCACGAACAGATGGCCGGACATTCCCCTTCAGGAGTTTTTGGTAGACTGCAGAATTCATGGTTCCATTTATCACAACAAGTCTTCCGGGTCCTGAAGCAGCAAAACAGCCCCAGACCATCACACTACCACCACCATATTTTACTGTTGGTATGATGTTCTTTTTCTGAAATGCGGTGTTACTTTTACGCCAGATGTAACGGGACACACACCTTCCAAAAGTTCAACTTTTGTCTCGTCAGTCCACAGAGTATTTTCTCAAGAGTCTTGGGGATCATCAAGATGTTTTCTGGCAAAAAAATGAGACAAGCCTTAATGTTCTTTTTGCTCAACAGTGGTTTTTGTCTTGGAACTCTGCCATGCAGGCCATTTTTGCCCAGTCTCTTTCTTATGGTGGAGTCATGAACACTGACCTTAACTGAGGCAAGTGAGGTCTGCAGTTCTTTGGATGTTGTTGTGGGGTCTCTGAATGGCTGAAGAAGAACAAAATGAAGACTTTGGAGTGGCCTAGTGTAGATAAGTTGAGCAAACTGTTTGCGAATGTCTATTCAACATCTGTTGCATAATAGCTGAACCTTATATGGATTCAGATGTGAATTTGATACAGCATTCTAGTGAGGCTGACGGACGAAGAAGAAGAACAAAATGAAGACTTTGGAGTGGCCTAGTCAAAGTCCTGACCTGAATCCTATTGAGATGCTGTGGCATGACCTTAAAAAGGCAGTGCATGCTCGAAAACCTCCAATGTGGCTGAATTACAACAATTCTGCAAAGATGAGTGGGCCAAAATTCCTCCACAGCGCTGTAAAAGACTCATCGCAAGTTATCACAAACGCTTGATTGCAGTTGTTGCTGCTAAGGGTGGCCCAAACCAGTTATTAGGTTTAGGGGCAATCACTTTTTCAAACAGGGCCATGTAGGTTTGGATTTTGTTTTCCTTAATAATAACAACCCTCACTTAAAAAGTCCATTTTGTGTTTACTTGTGTTATCTTTGACTAATATTTAAATTTGTTTGATGATCTGAAACATTTAAGTGTGACAAACATGCAAAAAAAAAAAAATCAGGAAGGGGGCAAACACTTTTGCACACCAATGTATATACTTAAGTTTCAGAACTACAAGTTTCAACCTAACTACAGCTCGGGCATAATGTAAGCTTTTCTGTCTTCTTTGAGGCATCTGTAGGAGGCATAAATTAGTGGACAGGAACTGTCTATAACATGAATGAAGCTCAGGCTTTCACAAATTGACTGCAGCATTTTATTTTCTGTGGTTAATATTTTCAACAAAACCCAGCTAACTTAGGGACATCATAACTAGCCACCACACTGATTTACGTTGTTAACTAGCCATTACATATAGCCATAATTAACGTAGCCTACATTCTTTATTAGCCTTCATATACCTTGTGTTGGGACCGCTCTGTGGACTGGATGCAGAGACTGTAACGTTAAGCTTTCTGCTGAGATGCTGAAGCATAGACGTCGTGCTATTGTGGTAGGCTAGTTCAGTTTTACAGTGGACACTTTCTGTAGCTTTCTCTGGCCTATGTCTACTCTGTGGCCCTTGCTATTACTCGAGGAATCCTTTCAGCCCGAATTATGATATTGATTTCAACCTTTACCCAGCGCTAGCCCACAGAGATGATCAAATGCTGAATAATGCTCTATTTATTTTTTACTGCTGTACATCACAACAGGCTAGTAATTGTCTTTTTAAAAAGGGTTGGTACACCCGAACTGTGGCTTTTTATTTTTAAAGGCTTTTTTGTTTTGTTTGTTACTAATATGAAGTTGTTGTTTTATGTCCAGCTATTCATGTGAGTTTTACTAATACCATTTCCCAGATGAAATTACATTAAGTGATGCTGAGGGCAGTGGAGCGAATCCGATGACAGCGGCACAGCAGTCACCACGTCCGGAGTGTGGAACTGTGGAGCCTACGGATGCTGACTCTACATCCACAGTGCAGGTTGATGACACTGGAGATTTTGGTAGGTTACCTCACTTCATAGTTGTGTTTCTGTTGATATAATGCATTTTTTTCTTTCAAAAAAATACTATGTCAAATTATATGTTTAGCAGGACCAGTGTCATCAGTGTTGTCCACAGTAAATGAGACTGCCCCCTCTTCCTCTGAAGGTAAGGCCTTTACTGGTTTAAATTAAACACAAAACGGCATTGGGGCAAGGTATAAAAGATAAAAGAAAGAAGAGGCGATATAAAAGACATAAGATTTAAAACAGAAGATAAACGTAAGGTAAAATGGAATAAAACAGAAGACTAAATTACTAATATTACTAAAAATGACTCTATTATGAAAATATGAATAAATAGGTGCACCCCAATAGTGTGAGGTGGGTCTACTCAACTCTCGTTGGACCAATTCACATGATTTACCCTGCTTGTCACTGTTACTGTCTGCAGGGGAGTACATACACTTCATTGATAATCAGGAAAATGACACTGAATTATATCAAATAATTACCAGATAAAAGTTAAGTTACCTCCTTCTGTCCAAATGCATGATCCTCTTTATTGATCGCCCATTAGTGCGTTCTCTCTCATGTTTTAAGCGAGTCAGAATCAGAAATACTTTATTGATCCCCAAGGGAAACTGACAAGTCGGTTAAATTACATTTAAATGTCGGTTACAATTAATTAATTTCCATTCCTGGTAGCATTTGTAGTTCACCAAAGCCTCAGACCCATGTCCAAGCCTGTCTGGAGGAGGAGTGTGAAGGAGGGTAGGCTGACACACGTTGACCCATACAGATAGACATCCGATGCGGCATGCATCACTGTGTCGGTCAGAATGGGGTCTTAAAACGACTTCGACTAGTCCTAATTAAAATACGGTGCAGTTACTACATATTTATTGACCCACTGACAAATTTTTCATTGTTTTGGCTCAGTACTCTAGGAACTTGCTTTACATCGGTTTGAGTAAAAGATCTTTAAGGTTTATCAGACGCCATAACATTAGGAAAGATTTTACTATTCTTGAAAGTTGTCGTGGCAACAATCATTGATCATCCATCTTGAAGATCACCAGGTAAATAGTAGTATTACATTGTTGTTACAAAGTAATGTACCAGAAATGCTTGTACATATTTGGTTGGCCAACATATAGCGCCTTTGCTGGATGACGCGTCACATTGCGTTGCAGCAATGGATCCTCTGTGTTGGCACCCATGCTGCGTCAACACATCTGTCCCATTCACATGAATGAAGGTGTGTTTTTTCAGGCAGTGCTAATGTCATTCTGAATATGGCCTAAGTGCTGACACACAGCTTTAAAGGGGCAATATGTAAGATTTGGCCAGAATTTGTTTAAATCATTCAAAAAATTAACTAATCTTATCAAGAATGTGAAGAAGTAACAGTTCTGACGTCATGTGAAAGGAGTCAGTGTATTGTGTTGCAGAGATATCTACTGACATTAGCAAGCTCACCTGCAAGCACCGGCCGTCCTGTGTTGTAATACCACTTGTGCCTCAAGAAGCGATAGTCCGATAGAATAGCTCAGGTTGTTCCAGCTGGGAGATGTTTGCGAGCGGTGAGTTTGCTGTGTTACATAAGCTCTCCAATTTTTTGTCTAATAAATAAATATAATAAACTCACAGAATGTCAAAGGAAATATTCTTATACCTAACAAGTTTCTCTTTCACCAAACTAAGACCAGCTTAATTGCCTTTTTAACTCATCATAAAGCACACTTCATTCAAACTCAACAGAAACAAAATATAACAAAATGTCTTGTTAGTCTGTCTGTTCCAACAATCACCAACTCTGGTTGAAATAAATCGTTAATTCACCGAGATGTGAATAAATATTCTGGCTCTACAGGCTGTCACTGCCTCTCTGATGCCCGACCTTCCTCTCGCTGCCCTCTCGCTGCTCTCCCGCTTGACGCCTCGTAACTAGCTAATGGCAGTTAGCAGCAGTTATGACCTGATATGTGATATGCTGCCCATCTATTATTTTTAGAGTATGAATTTGACAGGTGGAGAGTTGTCTCAGTTCTTACATATTGCTCCTTTTAATGGTGTTAGAGGTTGTTCATCAAGCAAACTTTATTTATAACGCACTTTTCAAAACAGTTCCAACGGTTTAGGGTTTGAGGATGAAAAGAGAAAGAAGGATATAAGAGACAGAAGACCATACAGTATATTAAAAAAAGAGAATAGTGTACAAAACATAAAATGTAGAGGTCTCTGTAAATAATATAAAGAGTTCGGTCTAGACCTGCTCTATAGGAAAAGTGCAATGAGATAACTTCTGTTATGAATTGACGCTATATAAATAAAATTGAATTGAACTTTCATGCCCAATTCCAACACTGTTTTATCTAATTTGGGGTTTAAGGGCGGACTCTCAGTTTAACATTTTTGCAAGTGTGTTGGGAGTACAGAGCTAAAACAAGTTTAAAAAGTAAAAAAAAAAAAAAATTAGTTAAAACTAGTGCACTGTAAATGACTTCACTCCATTCAAATATCAAAAGGTTCAGCCACTTAAATAGATGAACAGCGAAGACGGTATAACAGTAATTTTAAAAAATTCTGACTACTTAAATTCATTCCAAAGTGTTCTCACTCTAGTGGGGACTAGTCTAATTGGTGAAATCGCATCAAGTGAGCAATGAACTGAAAACCTAAAGCGAGTTGTCAAGAATTCACAGAAACAAGTAAACAGGAATTTCTTGTCAACTGTGGCATTA
The DNA here is from genome assembly GCF_020085105.1 of Siniperca chuatsi. Lineage (NCBI taxonomy): Eukaryota > Metazoa > Chordata > Actinopteri > Centrarchiformes > Sinipercidae > Siniperca > Siniperca chuatsi. Next base: position 6,730,508 of record NC_058050.1, on the reverse strand, counting down.
TCTGAACTCAAGTTTTGATGGCTCCAACTGGCCAACACATTTTGTTTTCGGTTTGTGTAATAATTTATTTCTACTTTGCATATGTTCCAGGAAAAGATGCTGGTCAAGAACATGGGTCCAGAAGAGTGCCAAAGAAAGTGTGGTCTAAGGCTGAGGTTGCCGCAGTAATGCGGCATTTCAGAGCTCACATATGTAAAGGAAAACTGGCCACCAAAAACGAATGCGCTCACTGCAAGCTGGTAGAAGGCCCTGTGTTGGCACAAAGAACAGCACAAAATATAAGGGACTTTGTTAGAAACCGTGGAATAGCTGCAAAGAGGCAGTCACTGAAACAAAAGCTGTAAACCTACTGGCAACCGTGTTGTGTGTGTGTTGTGGTTTTGCTGATACCTTAATATCTTTTATAAAGCAATCTGTTTCCAGGAATGGTTTTTGTAAGTTAGATAAGAACGAGATTTTAGCTGGAAAGATAATGTGGTTTAAAAAAGTTGTGGCTCTTGTGTTTTGAGACAGGCTGTTGTCTGGCTGTTATTCAGTGTCACCGTCTAACAGAATGGTGATATTTCAGCTCAGTTATATATGTAGATTGATAACTAATGGAATTTTAAAGGTTCCTTGCAAGATAGAGGGTAGAATTATGCAAAGAGGCAGTCACAAAAACAAGCTGTAAACCCACAGTTCTTTTTTGTTTTTACTTTTTTTTTGTGTTGTGGTTATGCTGATGCCTTAATGTTTTATACAGCAACTGTTACATTATTGTTCAAAGTCATGGCACTTGTGTGACAGGCTGTTGTCTGGCTGTTAAAAGCTGCTGTCTGGCTGTTATTCAGTGTCACCGTCTAACAGAATGGTGATATTTCAGCTTTATGCAATAAATAATTAATAATAAAATGACTGTCCCATTAATGCTTTGTGCTGTCAGATTAATGTGTATTTATGTTAATGAGGAGTGATTTATAAGTGACATCATTGTCCCTTTAAAGACCCCATAGTGTTTGTTTGGACCTTATAAGTCACATATTTATCAAAAAGAGAAATGTCTGCATAAACCACAATTGTGTTAGGGTGGTGTGTATGAAGTTCTGTAGCTTGTATCTGAAATCTAAAGTGAGCTAAATTTTTTCAGAATTTTTGGAGTGTTTTTACCAAACTCCCATAGCTCTAAGACCTCAGGAAAGGGTAGCCAATCTAAACCACCACCGGGCGGGTTTCGAGAAAATGTCCATCTAATACATATAAACCCGTATGTGTGTGTGTGTGTGTGTGTGTGTGTGTGTGTGTGTGTGTGTGTGTGTGTGTGTGTGTGTGTGTGTGTGTGTGTGTGTGTGTGTCCGTGTGTGTGTATGTGTGTGTCACACATGGACCACATGCTGGTGTCCAGCCTGGAGGGCATCACAGAGTTCTGCCAGAACAAGTTGTGTTACTTGTGCTACCACACACATTGTATGTGAAAAGGTCACAGAGCTGTCCCTGGAGGAATGGCTGGGAGATCCTGTGTTGTAGACTGACATCGTGTCCCAGTTCCATAATATATACTAATACTATGAAGTATATATGTTTTTAAAGTTTGTATTCAAGAAATTAATGTGTTAATAACTCCACTGTCATCAATCCCGGACATTAAATTTGAAATAACTACAAAAATATACACATTTTTGAAGCTTACTTTTTATTTTGTCAGCTGTGTCTGGTTTATTTGATCGCTGTACTGTACTGTCTGCCATTTTTTCACTTTTTTCCGAGTCATGAGTAATATCCATTGTGTGCTGCATTATGTCCATAAACATAATAGTGTCCTGCATCAGTGGTTTCCAGCCTTTTTGACTTGTGACCTCTTGAAATGAAGCAATTGCTACTTGTGACCCTTCTTCATTGGGTATCAGTTGTGATCATTTGATAATGTGATTTTTATTCTTTATTTTTAGAAGCCTGAAATGATAAATTCCCCCAGTAAAAAAGCAAAAAATGGAGGAAAAAGTCTGAAAAAATAACCATATTTTGTGTAGCAGATGTTTTTTTGTTCTCTTCCTGGTGATTATCTTGCAACCCCTCAGATTTATCCTACAACCCCTTGTAGGGATCCCTACCCCCAGTTTTGGAACCACCATCCACCACACTACACTTAAACATCAAGCAGCTCTAATATACATGTTGGCATTATGAAGTATACTTAATTTTGTTATTTTTCCACTGTGAAACACTCAAAACATGATTTCAGTGAATTCAATGCCATTTTAAGTTAGTGGTGGTGATCATGTTAGTGAATGACTGAAAACTCTGATGAACAAACTGCTGTGGAAATTTTTCTTTGAAATTTCAGAAACACGCATGACTCATCTTTGAAAGTTGACCACATGTGATGTAATACTGATTGAATATCTGACTGATTCATCTTTTCCCCTGGAGTAAATAGTTCAGGGTCTGTGCTCCATAGGTCAACAAAAGGGATAACTAAGAACAAACTCCCTTTTCTTTCTGCCTTTTAGGTTATCTGTGGTTTGTCCTTTGAATGAATCGTGACAAACAGCTTTCCCAAAATAACTTCCCTCAACCTGGTAAAAAAAAACAACACAAAACCAACATATACTGTAATCTCAGGGAGTAAGTGTACCACTTATTTCTTGGAAAAATGGAATATTTTTCTTCATATTGGTATGACATGGCAAGTTTAACCTTTGCGGATTAAAAAAAATTCAACTCTTTTCTTTTTTACTTTTTAGTACAACTAGATTTTTTTGTTGATGGGAATGACCTATGTCTGAACTTAGTTACCAGCGCCAAGTTAACTGGCCCAGACGTGGGTCCTTGTCAATATCCCCTGTTAAGACCAGGTCCCGTAATGTAAAGAGGATTAGTCTACATGTGGGAAATCATGTCTCTATCTCTCAGTGAAGGATTTTGGACAGATCGTGCTGAACCACTGGAGAGCTAGAGCAAAGTGTTACTGGCTTTAACTTGCTAAATTCTGCCAGAGCAATGCCTCACTCCTACACTATTAGTGACTATAACATTCAAGAGGAAAACAGAATTGGAAAAAAAAGTGTTACAGTCAGTGTTCCCTGAGGTCATGACAGGTGGTGGCGTCCCGGGGCCGTGACTCCCAGGCTGGGTGTAGACTGACATGTGGTCAGTTGGGGGGGAGGCCAGTGTCAGCACCACCTATCATGACCTGGGATGGGGTTTCACCTCTAGGGCCAAACAGAGGTCACTGGTTCCAGGTTGAAGAAGTTTCCATTGTCTATCTACATTTTTGATTTTCATTGTATGTGTATTATTTTGTCGGTATCATTTCCAAACTTGATTCTAACCACATGGATGAATGATGTTGGTCTATTCCACTGACCTTAGCAATGGACCAACAAAACAGGTGAAGAAAAAGACAACAAGCAAGCAAACAGATTTAAATAATGCACGATTTAAAATGTTTTTTTAAAAATTGACTTTGCAAATGTTTTATGAAGAAGGCAATGCATTCAGCGTGTTTATTAGACCTCAAGGATACACAGAATGCATTTGGTGAGAAACAATGAATGTAAACATAACTTTTGTTTGTTTAAACTCTGCAGGGCACCTTTAATTGAGTCTGTGACATCAATCTCCTTCCCTTTGAAAGATTACCTTTTTTGCGTGTTCACATTGAGAGTTTGCCATAATAAGATCCACCACCAACAAGTGCTGACTTATTATACATACTTACATGTCTGAGAATGGAAGAATGGAAGTCATGTAGATAAGTTCCGCCTTGCTACAGTGGTTTGCGTTTCCTAACACTGACTTTTAACGGAGGGTTTAGAAAAAATGTATCCTAATTGTCCCTGTTTCAGACCTCTGAATCCCCACCCAGCAATTTAATTAAACCTGGTGTTGTGCCCATTGACAGCTGTGTCTCCAGGCTGGAAAACAACCGACCACTCAGAGCTTAGTAGGCATGAATAAGAATGGGGACATCATCTTCCTACAAACCTAGCTAGCTACGAAGCTACATCCATAAAAGTAGTAACAATTTTCCAGCCAAAATGTATCTAGTGCACATGCTCATTGTTTTGGGGGGTTACACGTTTACAGAGGAGCAGCACATAAGAAAAATTTCCATCAGAATCCACAGTGACATCTTCTGTTCACTGCTTATCGGGACAAGTTGTGAGTGCGTCCCACAGTTTACCTGTTTATTTATACCCTTAACCTTAATCCGGAGTGCCCTTCACTGCTGCAAGTGTGACTTCATGCAGAGAGACACTCTGTAGTGAAGTCCAGGTAGAGAGGAAGCAATTTGGGAAAAAGCCAAGCTGAGTTTTGATCTTTCCCTTTCCTGAGAGTAGTATTTCTCTTAGTCTTTTTTTTTTTACTTTTTTTCAGAACAAATTCCTTTCATTGGTGGTTCTTCTCTCATTTAAAATCTAATATGGCCAACAAATGAGCTCAGTTTGTACAGCTCATGCCTGTGTAGCTCAAGAACAGACGAGGCAACTCTGGGACCGACTGTCGGTGTCGCTAACACTGACACTGCTAACACACACATACTATCCTGCAACAAAAGTCCATTGCTAATACTATCCATACACAGTGTTCTGTAATTCAGAGCAATTGTTCACAGATTGTACTGTGCACACACACACACACATATACACACACAGCTGCATCACCCAGCACCAATTACCACAGCTGTGACCTCACGCGTCCGGGTCAGTGATTCCCACAAAATGGACAAAAAGAAACTTGTCCTGGAATCTCGGCTCCCAATTACTCAGCACTGAGCTCCCCGGCGGACAATACTGCAGGTGAGAAGTTGGACAGGGCCCTGTCACACCATGGCAGAGGCACAATGGAGCCCTGTAGCCTCGCCTGGAATGGCTGCAAGTCCATTTGCAGATGGAGTGCCAGGATAGAACACAGATTTTAAGATGAGACATCTTAATTCTCTGTGTTTTGTCTCCATAAGCTTATTTCACTGTGTTTGTGGCATCTACTTAGGAGCCAGATAGTCAGGATAGTCCGGATTCACAACAAGAGTCAGAGCGAGTTTTTCTTTGGTACCCTGAAGTGAAGAAGTGAAGAGAAAGTGAAGAAAAGTCATTTTATCTAATAAAACCTTGTACTAAATTAGTGTAGTCATAGCCAGCTTCAGGACTTGCCAAGATTATGAATGAAAAATAAAGTAATTGAGTTTTGTATAGCTTTAAGGCCAACAAGGAGACATGATATTGAGTAGGCTGAAAATAATACATTTATGGCAACAAAGTGACACAGATTTAAATACTGATACTGAAAATACTAAAAATGTGTTAAATTATTTTAGTAAATCTAATTGATTGAACCTAGTTATATAATAAATCTAAACCAACTTCATCCAGATATTGAGTAAATCTAACTTAATTTTAGCCAGAGAATTAGTAAACGTGAAACAAATTTTCTTTTAATATTAATTTGGATTTATTAAATATTTCAGTTACAATAACACATTTTTTGTGTAGATTTGAATAACTTATTCAATACATTTTAATCGGTTTTAGTACTTTACTTCTATTCAATAATATTATTGTCACTTTATTGCTAATTCTTTTTTTAAGTAACGATTGATCACAAACAAACAAAAATGTTTGCTGCGGTAAAATATTGATCCTTATATCCTGACTTCATTTGCCAGGGAGTTTTCCATAGACACAAAGTTTCCAATGAGGTAAATCATCAAAAGCTAGAAAAACCTGAAGAAGTTTGGGGAGAGGTGAAATGAGGGCGAGAGAAGAGAGGAGCAAAACGGGATGAGCAGGGATACTTTAGGAGTGCTGTCTTTAGGAAACAGAACAGTGGTATGTGTTGCAGAGAATGGCTAAGGTCAACAACAGAGCCCTGCATTGATTCCACATATGTGGTAAGGTCAAAAACTATCATGGGACCTTTGCCCCTGGGCAGTTTCCAATCATTCTGTTTCTCATAATCTGTGGAAAACTTGTCTGCTTTTCACAGTTCAATGACCACTCATCTCTTCAGCAATTACAGTGCCCTCTTTGCGCCCTGACAGTTCAATGCCACGTACAAGTGATCTAATGTGATTTAGTTTTCCCATTGCTTTAAGCACACTGATTATTATATATTAATATAACTGTGACGCAGGATGATTATATTCACATTAAATTGATTAGATGTAAGCAACCTAATATAGAGATGTAAAAGAAGAATTAATATGCTTTTGATACACAGACAGCTCCCTAAGGAACTGTATGGTGATTTAAGTTTTAATGGCTTATTGATTTGTAAACAAAAGCAGCTAAAACTGAGCTTTTTGGAAACTAGCACACAGTGAAACATACAGCACCTAACCGATAGGTTGGGGTAGATACTGACATTACAGCCAAGTACTTTTAATGTCAAAACAGCCAATAAATGTCCTGTATATTGTTGTTAACAGTCAGTTGACAACCAATTACGATGGCCCCCTTCTGCACACAACACTCAACTGATCAACCCCAGGAGCCACGTGAAGATGACTTAGTGGGTAAAAATGCAGCCTGCAGTTATCGCAGATAGTGAGAGAGATGCACTAACACACACACACACACACAAAGCGCAGAGCATTCACAAAGTGGAAACAGACGCCTCTAAAAATAAACCATCTGAAATATTTAACTTACTGACCCAGAAAACAGCCTCAGCATAATATGTTTGCACAAGCAGAGGACACCACAACGACAGAGCCATGATATCATTAGGGCTGATGGTAACTCTCAATAAAATGCAAGCTACATACTGTACTGTCCGCCTAGAGTCACATACAAATGAAGGTCTTATTTATTTTAGTCAGTTATATAAGGATTAAATCATCATAAATCATGCAAAGAGTGATAAAATCAGGTCATTTGGCATCATATGTTCTTAAAGGGGAACTCCAGCAATTTAGTACTGCACTTCCATAAAGTTGGGGGGATCACAAAAGACAAAAATGATCAAATTTGAAGCAACAGAAGCCGAGATATCCAGATTTTTAGTCCCTATAAATTTAGGCTCCAAGAATACTGGATCCTACATTTCCCACAATGCAACCAACAGCATCAAGTGCAAGGACCTTATGACTTAGAAGCATCTTATGTGGTTATTTTTATAGAAAATGTGTATATATAGTATATATAGTACATTTATGCTACGATAAATACAACAAATTAGTATTTTGTGTTCTGTGTGTGCTGAGCCCCTGAATCAAACATTTTCTAATCCAGTGCTCCTAATCCAAGGATTACATTTTCCCAAACAAAGAAGTTGAATGCCACCCACCTTTAAACAAGACTAAGAGTCTACAGCCATGCTAGTTGCTCTGTGAGGCTATGCTCTCTGTGAGGCACAGCTGTACTTTGAGCTAAATGCTAACATCAGCATGCTAAGATCCTCACACTGACGATGTTGAAAATGTTTAGCAGGTATAATGTTTACCATGTTCACAATCATAGTTTAGCGTGTTAGCATGTTAACATTTTCTTATTAGCAATAAACACAAAGTACAGCTAAGGGTGATGGATTAATTCGTTGTAAATCGTTTTGCAGGTATTTAGTCATAAACCAAAGTATTGAATGTAAATGTAATGCAATGTAACATTTTTACTTGATGGTAGCACTAGAGGAATTTGTGTACCAAATTTCATGGTAATCCATCCAACAGTTGTAGAGACCGACCAACAGACAGACTGGCATTACCATCCCTACAGCCATGGCTAAAAAGATTAAATATATTTTCAACCATCCTTGCCACAGGTAATCATTAAAATGATTCTTGATAGTACTTTTTGGTGGGAGCTCCCTTGAAAAGCATATTTAATCTCACTGGGCTTGTCCTGAGTAAAGTTCATTAGAAGAATAAAGTCAGACATGCCCTTCTTAGGTTTGTCAGGTTGACGAAGAGGACGTGATGATTGGCATGGCCCCCTGTCCTGCTTGCAGCTAAACAGCCATGTCCATATTCAGCAATGATATTGGCCTCTAACCCCCAGTCTAGATGCCATTACCATTTTAGAGTCACACAGAGCATCCGGGCTGGTGCACAACACTATCAATATTAATGTTCTGTGACTGAGGCGGCTTTGGAAGAACTTTCTCCCACATCAATATTGATGGTGTTGCCATACATTGGAGTTGGGGCCCTCTTTAAGGATTTATAAGAGGAACGCTGGTGGGGGGTTGTGTCTGTATGCGAAGGAGGCCAATGCCATTTTTGGTCGGCACCTCAATGATGTACATTTTCCTCCCGTTCAGAGCAATTTCTGTGGGAGAGGGGTGACTCCAGCCCACGGTTGATGAGATCTGAGTGGAGAGGGGTTGTGCAGGGACAGATCCAATTCCCCCGCAATGCTATGCCGGAGATGATAGTTATGGAAAAATGAACGTTTCATTTCAGGGGATCTGGGAATGCTAAATGGGGTCTGTTGATTCTGGATATGGTGGTATTGCCTTTGGGACATCTTCACAAACAGTCCACTGTTGGGCCACACACATAGACACAGATCCAATTCATTATAATATTAGCTTTGGAGATGCATTGCTCCATATATCAAGTGTCAAGAGGGCGTGCTTGGTAAAGAGTTTCAGGCCTGGCTCTTTTGTCATGCATTCAGATAAATCATACAGAGAAAAAAACACAAGAGGAAATGAATGAAACTCAAAATGAACTTTGGCTTTGTCTTGTTCTCATAGACCATTTGCAAAGCCTACACTGGTAGTTGAGATTTTCAGCTGCATTCATAGAATTCATGCTACATAAAATTTAATGGATTATAAAAGCCATGGAAAGCTACTATTCTGAGTGTAAGAAAGAAAAAAAAGACCACCTAATGGAAGCGATTGAATATTACTTAAGCTAGTAAAACACACATCTCTGAGCGTTTTACAGGAATGCACTGCAGAAGTTCTGCTAATAACGATTATTATCATTATCAATTAAACCAGTATTGTTTGATTTTTTTGGCCATTTGGGGACAGCGGAACGAGCTGTAAATGCAACACTGAGCTTTAAACACAACACTGACATACTGTATTACCAACTTATAAAGTGTAAATAGCTAGTGTGTTAGCATTTACACAGTGAGCAACATTAGCATTAATTTGGAGATGTGTTTCTGGCCACCTGACGAAGGTAAGGCCAGTATTCTTTAGCTCTAGTCTGGTCTCCAACAACTCCTGAGAAAAATATCTGTCTCTTTAGCTGCTCCACTTTGTTGACCAGCTAGTTGCTAACTTTGTCACTTAGCGCTGGGCACGTAGAGTAGAGTGGGTTTTTAGAGCTGTTTTGCTTAAAACAACTGAAATGATGCTATGAGAGCAGTGAGAGTAAACCATAACAATGCAGTTGTGGGATGTAAAACCAAATAAATTAGCTGAAAGCTGCTAAAGTGCAGCTTTAATCAGTATTGCTTAACTTTTTTTTTTTCAATAATTGTTGTGTATTATTATTTAAAATTTCAAAAATAATTAAATTCCATTGGTTATAAGAGGGGTTGTCTTTAAATTGTGTACCAATATTCATTGTACAATGAGAAGAAACAGAGAAGAATTAGGAACTTTTAACATTTTAATGCTATTTTTTTTTCCTTGATTAATGACTAAAACAATTATCAGAAATTTTATCAATGAAGTTTATGTCTAGCAAATGATTGACTAATCGACTAATCATTTAAGCCCAAGACTGCTGTGATTCCACTCGCGTCACACCATCCACCGGCCACCATATTCACTCTCACATGTGTATTTTCGGTTGAGCAGAAAGACTCCATAGTCAGTCTGTTTAACATTTAGATAGAATCAAGCAACAACAGCCTCATCACATCTCATCAGGTTATTGATCCTTCAAAGAACAGAATCTGTCAGTGTCAAGAGTACACCTTCTCTCAGGACAACTGAGAATGAACATGTTGCAGAAAGGCCCACTGCTATGACAAGACAAGGGTCATTGACACAACTGTCCAGCTCTTCCCCCTCCACACCCTCCCTTTCACTTAATACCCCGCTACATTTTGATGGTGAGCCAGTAAGTGGGACCTCTTTGGGGAGACAAAGAGTGACCTCAATTCAATCTGACATCCCACCTATCGATCTGGACTGCCTTATCCCCCAGAGATGGACGTCTAGCTCGCCCTTGTACTGCTAACATTCACATTTAGCAACAAGCCAAAACATGCCTTTCTATTAAACAAAATCCCTCTACATGTCTCGCCTCCTCTACCCAAGTCTAAATTACACACACAGCGACCTGCTTTCACAGGCCTTCCGCCTCCCACGTAGGGCACTGTTCATCTTCGGCGGGGCCCTATTGCTAAATTGAAAGTGTGTCATAACAAATAGAGGAGGTGTCTGGCTTAAATGCATGTGACTGGCGCCAATGTCATGTCTGTCAAAGGAGCATCCCTTGTATTTTTAACAGGGGGACTGTGACATGGACCCAGGACAATTACTGTCAGAGCACACGGGGTGATGAATCTGCTGCCTTATTGTGTTTGTCATCTCAACCTCTGGCTGGGACCTGATTGGTATGGTTGCCTATACAGACGTTTCAGATGGATGAATTGTTTCTGTCCTACATGTATAAATGTGTGTATCATAGCACTTGCACTGCAACCTAATTGAATCTCACTTGGTTTGGTGAAGAACTCTTGTGTCATGGGGTGAAATATGGATGTCAAATTAAGTCATCCATTAAGACACAAATATGACACTTCCGCTTGCAAAATGATCGGTAGCATACTTTTTGTGTATTGTCTTTAAATGTAACTTTACTTGTTGGCTTTTAGAGATATATTATAGTAGTTTTTTTATACAGAGCATGTTGGGACTGCAACATTTTGTTAAACTTTGAAAGTGGGTGAAGCTCATAGTTTTTTGGTTTTTACTTATTTTGACATACAAATACACAAATTGTTTTAAAAGTGCAAATTGATTTAAACTGCTTTTCACACTGATTTTCTGTCCCCTGTCCCCATGTTAAAATTGTTTTCTGATGTCCACAAGCTGTCCACAAGAAAGTGGAGAGAAACCCCAAATGAGCTGCTGATTATGCCAGAGTCCCTCTAAATAAGTTCAAAAACAAGAAAAGGTTCAATTAGAAGAGTCATTGTGATTTCATTGCAAATTATACCTTTAAAAGCAATTTTCATCTGGTCTGTGATATGAATGATTTTTTTTATATCGTTCACTGTTTTTTAGTATTCATATTAAACGCAAGTTGTTCCAACATAGCAAGAAATCTGCACTAAATGCATTAAATTCCAACATATTAGCTTACAATGTAGACATACAGTAATAACCACATATTTGTAATATGCAAAGTAATTTACCCACAAAGAAATAACATGTAATTGGTGCACCTGGTTCTGATATTTACTGGCTCTTATTTGTATCTTGAAGCAATGTATTTTGCTTTTATGGTTTATGCTGAGCCCAGTGTTTGCCATAAATGGCAGGGGTGCAAAATTGAAGTGCAAAAGTAATTCAGCTCCTGCCATTCAAAGGAGCTATGTCAGTTTGATTTACCTGTACACATAAACATGCACACACACACACACACACACACACACACACACACACCTTTGGGCCACATGTGTTTTTTATATTCATATGGTGAAGGAGAAAAAAAAAATGAGCGCCTCCAAAATGGAGGTTGAGGGGTCATAGTGTTTGGCCAGGAGTGACAGCTCTGAAATGAAGGCATAAGTCAATCGCCTACTCTTCATACACGCACACGCGCACACACACACACACACACGGGTTAGGGTGGGATGGCGGTTGGAATAGAGGGTGGGGATTGAGGGATTGGGGAAGGTAGTTGGAGGAGGGGAGGTTGGGTGTAAGGGGCACAAGGTTACCATATGGGGGAGTGTGTTTCGTGTGTGTGTGTGGTGTGTGTGTGTGTGTGTGTGTGTGTGTGTGTGTGTGTGTGTGAGTGTTGAGAGGGAGGGAACTTGACATCATGTTTGAGAGTCTAAATGCACAAACCTGTACTTGTCTATGTTCCTGTCTTTCTTTTGTCATCTCTCTCCTTTGGTCTCTGTCTGGCTGTTAACACTGAGAGCTACCAGCAGCTACATTTACCCTTTAACTTGAACACACAACCATGCACACACACACGTACACACATCTAGTGACACACCTTGAACCCAAAGGTCAAAGACCATGTGTGTTCTTTCTCTCTCTCTCTGTCTCCCACATATACACACACACTCTGGGTCATGGTGTTTGTTTACTTTCTGTCACGTACCAAGCAGGCCTGTATGAACATTTGGGCTGCATCCCAGCGTGAGCATGGGGAAACCCCCACTTAGATTAAAATCATTGATTGATGGTATTGATTGGCACATGTGCCTCTTCCCCTCATTGAATCAAAGTGCTCTTCGGAAAAATAAATATCTGCAAGCAAGCAGTAGAATGATTTATCCTTAATGATCTGAGGTGGTGTTTTATTAGTTTCAGTAGATGAAATTTGAAAACACCCTGCTACTATGGATAGATGGGCAATCATAAGCTAAAGATCACATCACAGATTTCAACAATAGACATCCCGCCAGTCATAATCAGAAGAATAACATTTGCTTTTGGATTGGACAAGAGGCCTTCTACAAGTTTTCGGAAATACAATTTAAAAGATGAAGATGTATCTTTTGTAAGTGTGCTACATAAGGCACCCTGCTAGCTTAAAGGTGCTTTCAGACAGTAAGCGTTTTTTTCAATGTAAACACAACGGCAGCCGTGCCACCAAGGTCGGTAGGATTGGAGGTAGCTGGGAGCCACGGCCGCAACCGCTCCCTGTCTGAAAATACCTTAATGGTCAGGGGGGAATATAACATATGGCCGTATCATCCAAGGTTCAGTTCTGGCCAGAGAACCTTTGTTGAATGTCACACCCATCTTTTTCTCCCCTCATTTCCTTCATGCCTATACCGTCAACTGTCCAATGAAAGCGGAAAAAAATAAAAATAATCAAATAGTACAACAATGTCATAGCCTATCAAGCAGGCATAGGTTTGAAAGGCACCCTCCACGGATTTTATACAGTTCAGTTTACTCATCATGAGGGGTACTACTCAACCTGTGAACACTTGTATGATGTCTTTAGGGGCTCTGGTGGGAGCTTTCTAATGTCTGAGAAATAACCCTGATGATGTCCTCTGGGTTATCTCAGCTTGGGCTAAGAGAAAATTCACAACAGAATGCCTGTGTTACAAACTGGGGTTGTGGAGTTTATAAGGCATGGAGGGTCTAAGTGGGTCTAAGTGAGTTTCGAAGTGGGAGAACCTACGTTTGGGTTCCTGAAAGTAAAAAACACATTGTTGGGAGTCACAGAACTTCCACCGTTTCATGGACATGAAACTCTCCCAGTTGAATCATCAGTACAAAAGATTAACATCTGCATCAGAAAATATTTGGTTATTTGATTAAAAGCCAAAGGTACAAAGGTACAGGCTCATGGGTATTATGATATTTAGAGCCATCCACCATGCTAAACAGACAGATAAAAATAGATTTTTTAAAACCCCACTTAGTTTTTCAAATTATTAAAACTGATGGCTATAACATAAATGTATTTAGTCATTACAATATCTGGGAGACTCACATGTTTCTTTATTAAGTAACATTGAGAATAATGTATAGAACATGAAACACTTGCAGAGCCAGCGGCCAAATTGCATTCTGGGAAGTGTAGGATCCAGTAATTTTGAAGCTTGAAGCATTCTAGGAACAAAAAGTCAGGACATCTCGGCCTGTGCTGCTTCGAGTTTGACCAATTTTTTTTTAAATCTGTCTTTTTTAAATCTGTCTCTTGTGAGTCTTTATGGAAGTGCACTATAGCACAGGAAAACAATGTTTTTGTTAGTATTGGGTAAAAAAACAAAATTACTCAGCTAAAACATGTTTTGCAAAAACTGTGTAAGTGTTAAAAATACTAAGAATAAAAGAATGGGGCGCCCCAGTTGCTCACCTGGTAGAGCCGTACCATTAAGGCTGAGTCCTTACTGCAGCGGCCTTTTGCTTCATGTTATGGGGAAAAAAATAAAATAGGCTTTGGTAGATCATGGTTATGCAGGCTGCAGCACAGTGAAGCCAATAACCAAACAAAAGTGCTTATTTTGTGTGCTGCTTTAAACATATTTATGTACTGTTTTGAATATTTTGAAAATACAGCAGAAAACGTTTTGTGAACAACAGAATTTTATTTCAATTAATGGATAATCCATATTTCCAAACAAAAGTAGAGAGGATAAAAATAAACTCATAGAAACTTTCTGTGAATTAATTTATCAACAGACAGCTTTCTAAGGTCCCAGATGGCTTTTCCAATACCAATACTTGATGTTGATACCACAGTGCCATGTTGGAAATGTGAGACAGGTTGTCAAAACAAACTTGCTTCCACCAAGAGGAAGAAAAAAACAAACAACAACTTAAAATAGTCCTAAGCTAAGTCACAGTCATAAGTCCAACTGGGATAATATTGTAACATAGACTGAGGTTTTCAGAGGTTAGTGATACTTTTCTCTACGGTATCGGTACGATAAGCTCAAATGACATGAGTCGAGGGGGTTTTCCCTACATGACAATATCATCAGGAAGTGGAAATGAACTCGCATGAAGTCTAAAAAAATGAAAGTGCTGATGATGTTAAAGCAGAAATATCTGTTCTCACAAGTTTTCCTTGACATTGTCTGTTGATGAATTAAAAATCTCCGTATTTTCCAACACTTTTCTATGACTTTATGTACACATCAATCATTTTTACATCATGTGAGTTCATTTCCTCTCCTGACAGGACATAATACCTGTTATAACAGGTAACAAGAGATTATGGCACAGTCATAAGTCATAAATGCTCAGTGACAAAATCTTTGTTCTAAGGCAAGTACAGCTAGTTTTGTAAAATGCTCCCACCCCACCCCCACCCCAGTTCAAAAGGTCCAATATTGACAATCATGACTATAAAACAATAATAAGGATGAGTTGTGTCACTCCTGTGATAAAAGAGTTTAATGGGCCTTTTGAATAAGTAAAAAGGTAGATCGATCAAATGGCATAAGGGTAGCAAGAATCTACCAGTGCTGTGATTTTACAGGAGTGAATAAGTATAGGTTCTGACTAGTTTACAATGCAAGTGCCTAAGCTTTTATTTTTTTTTTACAAACTCCTTCTCTCCCCCTGAGACCCAAAATCAAGTTTATAGTCAAATTATAGACAAACCAAACATTACATTTTCATCACCAACACTACCACAAAAATATCCAAACAATATGCATTTTTCAGCTTTGGCACATGATGCTGATAAGTGTAAATTTTGCTGGGTTTGTATTTTTGCTCTTGTACTGATATTGGCATGTATGTCTGTCTGTCTACCCACCCTTTGAACCTGAGCTTTTCCCATTGAACCCCAGTATGCTATAGATGCCTGTGAATCAACGATATACTGTACATATGGACACAATCATGAGTTTTCTCTCCATATAAACAGTGCCAATACAAACACACACATTAAAACATGTCCTCTGCAAAAGTCCAAGACATTTTGGCATTTGTCTTTTTTTAATGGCTTCTGGCTTTCTTTTCAAAAATATACAGCAGGCCTTGTGCTCTTGTTTGTAGAGTCCCATTGGCAAAGCCCTTGCTCAGTATTCACCATACTGGGATGCTTGTACACAGCCTCTGTAAATGTAGACATAGCACCAACAATAAAGCAAATGTTTTGTCTTTTGTTGCCACTGTTTTCATGGGGTTTGAGACTGACATCTGAAGTGAGTCCAGCAGACCTGCTGGTGAACTGCGCAATAACCCGCTCTACCAACCTGTCCATCTCATGCCACATCTCAAAAAGTAGACTGCACCATCGGCTGAGGGGCTGCAACGGGCCACCAAGTCTCTACAATGGCCATGGCGAATGATTTGCTGGCTTGTGTAACCGGGACGGTATCGGATGATATCGTCAGTCTGGGTTTTTGAGCGGTATGGTGAGGGCGATGCTTCCTCTGGAAAAGCTGAGAAGTTGAACGCAGAGAATGAAAGGAAAGGAAGGATGGACGGATAAGTAGTCAGATGGACGTTCAGCCTAAATTTCCACGGCAGCTTCTCCTTCGTCTGTCTCTCCACCTCAGGGCCCGTTCTCGTTGTAGTGGAGGGAGATGGGCCGCTCACGCTGCACGGTGGGCATGTAGGGCCAGTTGTAGCTGGAGCCCGAGAGCAGCATGTCACGAAGCAGTGTCTCGATGGGTGTCTTGCCAACCAGGCGAACGAAAAACAGCTGCTCGATGACTGGAGAGGAGACGATGCGCAGGGAGGGCAGACGGAGGAGGAGACGTCCAAAGCGGTTTGGCTGGCTGGGATACTGGTTCCTTACATACTCCTCCAGGGCGCACTGGGACTTCTCCTGGATGCTCTCCACGTGGGCAACGTCTGACAGCCCCATAGCATCTAGAGAGAAGGAAGATAATATAAAGATTTATGGTTTATCAACAGATGAAATAGAATCCTTATTATAGTGTCTGAAAAGACCCTGCAAGAAAGTAAACAGAATCTACAAAACATGAGCAAAAACCAGTCTCTTCGTAAAATTGATGGAGATGCAGATGATGGGGAGGAGACAGATTAATGCTTGGAGCAGACTACACAACATTTATGTCTGTCAAGAAGTTCACTTGGTCAGATTAGGTGATCATGGTGCCCTAAAGTTACAGCAAAACAGAAGTTAGGGCATCTTTATTTTCTGTAATGTGCCCGACTGTAACAGAATATGTGGGCAGGGTTTAGTTACAAGAGTGATTTGAATCATCAATTAGCAAATTGTGAGTGTGCGATACAGAACTGTAAACAATTATTCATGTTCACCTATACCTCCCTCACCCGTGTTTTTAGCTCAGATGGAGGAGCATTGGGGTTAAATTAATAAATTAGACATCAACCACATTCTTTGGAAATACCGCCACACCTCCTACTATAATATTGCTCCACTAGCTACCCACTAGCTAATTTTATATGATGGGTGGTGTTAGCTAGTCACCGCAAATCACATTCAGTTGGATAAATGTATGCAACTGCCCCTGTTTTATGTTTTATAGGAAGAGAAAAGAGAGTGCTTTTGTTATTAAAATATTCAAAAAAGATTTTTTGACACATTATTAACAATTAACACTGGAACACAGGATTACAACTTGGAAAATGTATTTTTAATTTCACTATGTCTTTACATTGGAATGATTCCAATGATTTTACCAAGAGACATATCAGATTTTACAAACCCCCACCCCGAAGTTACTGTGAAAACGGAAGTTATAGAAGTCATAGTTTGCAGTCTTACACAATCTATATAATGGTGAAAAGGTGATCAGTCAGAAGAGGCCCAAGACAGACTTGTGGCATCAGTGTCAACAACCAGGGGTCACTGAGCACATTAAATATGTTGTCAGGGCAAAAAAATCTGACATATTAATCTTTCCTTTGAAGCCTTATGAAGCGTCATAGACGCGGGATGGGTTGTCTTCCTCTATGACGCACTGCACGGGACAAATGACAAATTGTCAGTCTGATGTTTTTTGTGAAGTCTTGACCTGATACTGTACTTTAAATCTCGTCTAGTTGATTGAGAGAGATAAATGAGAAAGATGACACATAGGGGTAATAAAAGAGCTGACGGTATTTTCTTCCCTTTCAAATTCCTCAAGTCAGAGAAATCTTGCTCAAACTTGAGGAAATCGAGGTTGTCACTGCAGAGATATGTATCTACTACACCCCTGTTGTCTGTGTTCACAGCACACTACAGCGTTCCCTTTCCCCACAGCTGGAGGTCATGTTCTGCCTCCCACCTCCTCACACCTCCTCTCCTGCCGGCCCCCGCCTTGGCAAGAGTCTCGCACAACCGAGAGAGTGTGTAACACTGTGTGCGATACTTTTCGCACCCTCTGTGTGCAGGGGAGAGCATGGGGGATTTAGCAAAGGAGGTCAAAACAAAGAGGCATTTTACTGTACTCTGCCACATAATGTACATTCAGTGGGAGTGCTCTCTGGCTCTGCCCCCTGAATGAACCCTCATTTGAAAGACAGGTTTTCGATGAAAGCAATTTCTTCTTCTTTTAGTCTAAAAGCGATAGCCCGTACGTTTTAATCTGTCACCTTGCATTGTACGTCCCCTTTGTCATCTCAAACTCTGATCTGTCCCCTGTGTAAACCCTGCCCTGCTGGGTCTCAATTCTGCACAACAAAAAAATTAAATTTACGTCATATTTTAATCGAGTGTGTCAACCCCTCCCCACCCCCAGCAGCCAGTATTCTCATCATTCTGAGTGAATCATTTTCTGAGTGTATAATTGCTCCCACTTCATCTGTATTTCCCTCCACTCGGGGGGCAGATGGACTGCTTTTTTTGTTGGGCCGCCATTTTGGGTCCTGCGTGACAAAGCAGTCACTGCCTGTTTGGGATTAGCAAAGCTGTCTGTGTGACTGAAACCACTTCGCGTGCTGAAGCGACAGCTCTGTGGGCGCCCGTCCACGCCAAGCGCCGTGTTCTTTTGTCTGAACCTTGGGCACACACCGGGTCAGTGGGGGTGAGGGATCAGGGTGGCAGCACTGAGATGCCCGTTCTCTGATGTGGTTTGATGGGACTGGGCTTCACAGGGGGAGCTGAGGGAGGGGACTCAGAGGGAGGTGAGAGACGATTGGTGTTTGTCGGAGCTTGTTAGCTCACCCTACCAGGTCTGCAGGAGTCAAGTTTATTAACGGGTCTATCTAGTGTGTGCGTGTGTGCATGTCTGTCTCCATTAAATTCTAATTTCTGTGGTAATATCTACACGTTTCACTAAATGTATTGTCTTCTTTTGGCAAGACGTGCAGTTTTTTTGCCATGTGTATACATGTGGGTACATCTGTCAGCATACAGGCAAGTCACATGGGATGCTCAGGGCTACAGGGGTTATGTAGGTCATGGCCAGGGCTGTAGCAAATCCTCCGTCTCACTGGATCCCACCATACATAATTCAACTCCCATGGTGGGGGCAGGGGTCCCAGGGCCTGGGCTGGGCTGGGCTTGGGGTTGGGTTTGGGGAGCGCAGGAAGGAGGGGTGAATGACTGGTTTCAATAATAGATGGGATCATGCAGGAGAGCTGGCTGATGAAAGCAAGGAAGATAAGGGAGAGGTGGATGCACAGCCACCCACATACATGGAGGAGAGACACTAGGTACATGCAGAGTGAATCTGACAAGCCATGCAAGGGAGAAAAGAGGGAAAATGCAATAACAAAAAACGGACAAGAGACATCTCAGTGTTGGCTTCTTCACTATCCGTTTCCCCCTGGGTCACAAAGCATAATCTCTCAGTGAAGTATCCCAGATGTGACAGTATTTTGGCTGGCACTGTAGCCCAGTGACTGTTGGGATAAACCTCAACGGGGTTTGTATATAAGCAGTATCAAAACAATGCCTATCTCATGGGTTTCCTCAAGATGTAAAACCATTATATTTTGATTTAATCTTATCTGCAGCTCAGTGGGGGGAACATAGTGCAACACGGTGAAGGTGTTAGGCTCAAGTCAAGAGCTTTAGATGCAAACGGCCATATATAGACAAATCTATGCTAGCATAAAGGCATTTTCTTTGTCATTAAGTCCCACTGAGCCAAGACAGTGGCTTAACTCACGTAAGAAATTACAACATAAGATTCCACGCAATGTTAACGAAATGTCACAAAGAAGGAATTTTAACAGATCATGGCTGCTGGCTTCCTTTGTGTTAAGAGGTTGTAAACATATGGATTGGTGGGTTCAGATAGCATGTGTTCTATGGATATGTCTATGTTTTTTGGTGTAATCTAAATGAAGAAGTAAATTACTTGTCTATCAGTCTTTCCAACAAAATGGTATGAACAATGTACTAAATGGGCAAAATCCAAATATTGCTAAGTGAAGGAGCACTCAAAAATAAATACAAAAGTAAAAGCTTTGGGTAGAAGCTTACGGTTAACTCCAGCAAAAAGGTGATTTACGTGAGGCACAAGCAGCTACTCGCAGGGTCAATAGCGGTCTTTTACAGTAAAGAGAGCGATCGAATTACAGTCAAATTCATGGAGGGCAGAGACCATGACTGACTAGTGGGAGGACTGTAGCAGCAGCATTTACATATGGAGCCAATGAGACAATATCTGCTGCAGCATTAGAGGTCACGTCTCGGTCAGGCTCAGTGGAGGTGAAAAGGTTGTGGGTTAAGCACAGCTGAAGTCGGCTTCATGTGTCGGTAAGCTTAAACTGGATTCCAACATAGCAGAGGGAGGAAATGTTTCTTGGCACTAAGACCACCTGAGTAACTTCTTATTCTATGGTTAAATTATCAAGTAATGGTCTTAAATGGCTTTTTGTCATATAGTCATAGGTGTCCGTTGTGTAAATGTTCATTACGTTTTCTCACAGGCTGCATCACAGATGGATTTTAAACATTATTTTGGCATCGAAGCCTGAATTAACGACCACTATGTGTGCGAGAGATGCTCGCCTCTTCGTTTCACAGCAGATCCTCTAAAAACTTTGACTCATGAATTTTATTAGACACAAACATTATTAGATTTCTGCTGACTAGTTTATAAACAGTGGACAAGCATAGAATTGCATGGATACTCACATGAATTCCCATTTGCTCACATGCTGTATGTAAAGCATTTCCCTGGATATTCATGCATGTCCTGCACTGCGGATATTTTTATAGACTGATCCAACATGAGAAGTATCTCCTCGACAACTTAAAATGGGCTCATTTGTGCTGTTTCCTGGATTATTGAAGTGATTTAATTTTTTTTGTGCAAAGGAGATGATGATTGAGAGATGCATTTATTACAGTGCTCTTAATAAGGCAGAACAAGACGTGCATTAAATTTCTTCCTGTGTATGTTTCACCTTGTGCAGCAGCAGCCTTTACGTTAATCTGATCTCAATTCAAACTTGTGCCATGTTTAAAGTGTTACGGAAATGTTACCAGGTCCAACCTAGTAACATTGCAGTAACAACTTTTACGTAAAAGTGACATGGGCGCTTCTTTAGACTTGAGACATGTGAAACTAACGAGTCTCCTAGCAACAGCAACACCTTGCACGACATGGCAAAAGCAATATAAGGCAATCATTTAAAGTTCCCTTTTAAGTTCTTTATTTCTTAATTAATTTTTTATTTTTAACAAATGTTTTGTTATCTGCAAGAGTTTACATTGGCTATGTTGCACAGAATAACCCTCCTATTCTCAGACTCAGGTTAAGCTGTTTAAGTGCTTTGATACCCTGCGATTAAGCGTCCTAGTTGACATGAATAAAATCAATTAACAGAAGGTTCCTGTGCCAACGGAAGTCAGCTCACCCACTTGCTAATTCCTCGCTTTCTGCCTGAGCAATAGTAAAATTACTCACAGGAGAAAGGTGATGCTTTTCTTGGCATCAGAATCTACCCATAATCCTGTGTGAGTCTGAGTTTGTGTAGAGGGAAAAGGTGTTAAGTGAACGGACTGTTTCCTATTGAAAATGTGTGTATCTTGAACATTCTTCTCAGCTGAAATACAATCAACCGATGTTAGTCTCAACAAATAAGTGATATTTGATCTTTTTTTTGGACTCCTATTTGATATATTATTCCAAAATTTGACTTGTAATAATCCTAATGTTAAACGTTATTTTACTAGGAACTGTTACAACTGTCTGTTTATATTTTTTGTAATGACCTTTTCCCCTGCAACATCAATTGCATCCTCAACCGTCTGGCAGGATTGCTCTTTGAAGTTGCTCTCCAGAGGTTTCTCATATTTTTTCCTACCAGTTTTTTGTTGTTTTCTTAGAGGTTGGGCTGGGTCAGGAGGAACCATTGCCAATGTGAGATTTCACAGCATATTATGATATTGTGATATTAGGTTGTGATATTAAACTTGACTTGACTTATCTAACATGCAATCTGTAAATGTGTCAATCCATAAGATGTTTACATGAGTAAACATGAAAATGTGACCATTATCTCTAGACAGAGAAAAGTTTTACAACTCGGTCAGTTGGCTTGGCTTGAAAGAATACAAATGGGGGTATGAATAGGCTTGCATCAAAATCCCAACTAGTTATACCATAGATTTGACATTTTTGGGTCATGAATTTCTCATTTTTAAACTTTCAATTACCCACCCTGGAGCCATCCACCACTAGTTAAATCCTGCTTGAACATCCTGTTTCAACGTTATGGTACAGACCCATGACACCATTGACATTTCATGCAGTTTCCCTGTGACTCTCCACTGTTCATATGACATGTGCTTCATTCAAACTCACCGGACGTGAAGAGCACGATGGACTTGAGGCAGGAATATTCAGCCGTGTCGACCTGCAGGGCCTTCAGCTTCTCCACCTGCTCTTGGAAGACGCGGATGTGGTCCATGAAGGCCACCACGCGCTCTGCTGACATGGGCGATGCGTGCAGGCCTGCCGCTGCCAACAGAGGGGCCACATGAAGCGGCATGGAGCACTGGGCGGCGTTGAGGACGAAGAGCTCACTCCATGACATGCGCAACAGTGCCACCTAGGATACAGGTAGTTATAGAGTGGGTTTTCCAGGAAGGAAATAATTTTCACTGCTGCTCATCAGCAGGATATCCCAAAAACATATAATCAGATTTCAATCATGTGGAGGACATATCTGGATTGGAGATTTTGACTCGAAGACAATTATTGTTATTTCATCATAAATATGAAACTAATGGAGACAAGGAATGGATATAAATACTAAAAGTGTGTTTACAGGGTCAAATAAATTTAACTTAAAATGTACCAAACAGGAATGATGTTTAAAAATGTTACAGCACGTTTGAGAATCGGTCAAGGTTTGAACACTTCAAGTGCCACCTAGTTACAGTGCAACAGGCTTTAGACCCAATTTCCATCAAGCATTAACATGAGTCAAATTGTCACTAGTACACATACACATTAATTCTAAGTGTAAAGGGACACAAGATACATTGAACCTCCGATAATCCAAACCACCTTGAAGATGGTCAGAATTTGGTCACATTATCAAAGAGTAAATGCAAACAACATACAGGAA
Source organism: Siniperca chuatsi (assembly GCF_020085105.1). Classification (NCBI taxonomy): domain Eukaryota; kingdom Metazoa; phylum Chordata; class Actinopteri; order Centrarchiformes; family Sinipercidae; genus Siniperca; species Siniperca chuatsi. The sequence continues at coordinate 6,707,453 of NC_058050.1, read as the reverse complement.
AAGACCTTCATTCAACTTCATTCACTGAACATACACAAACCATGCACAGCAGAAAGCTCACAGAGAGCACCTAACTGTCAAAAACTGATTGTAAGGATGAATCAATGTGATGAAGCTTTAAAGGTTATATATATACAGTATACACAGGGGATTGACATGACCTGCAATCGGCATGCAACATAATATGATCTACCTCTGTAGGAGCGTTTACAATAATGGTTGATTTCTACAAGTTACAATTTCCCTTCTTTTAAGCATTTACATTGTTTTGTCTACCCTGGATAAGCTAGATACACAGTGTAAGATTTAGATGCAGTTCGAAGACACTTGTTGACGCCAGGTGTAAACAGAGTCTTTTCATAGCAGGCTGAAAAGAATCATAAAAGACACCAAAAGTGGGTTTATAGAAAGCATAGAACCAATGGTACAATACTAAAGCACATACTGTGAGAGAAAGGACAGATACAGTATATTCTATATGTTGACATAAATATGTTAATGATATATTAATGATATGGTGCAGCTATAGTATGGCATATTTGTGATGACTATGTCTGCCCAAGGTGCATGTGAATATTTATAGGTCAGGCGATTACTCTGTGCCAAGACAGCTGGTATAAATCTACATGTCAGCTCTAGCCATATAGAATGTCATGAGTGCCTGTTTCTGCCTTCAGTGAAGAATAACAGAAGTTGCTGGTTGGATATTTTAATGTAAACTCTAGTCAGTCATCAAAGTGGCTGACTCACCTGATCCATGAGCTGCAGATCGGGGAAGAAAGGGATGTTCTTGGCCCATTCAACAGCACTGAAGAGCAGCCTGGCCGCCAGCTCGCAGATGTTCTCAATGCCCATCAGGTTGTTTCCCTGCATGCACTGGGCCCCGTAGCGAGATGTGGGGTAGGGCTCGGCACGCAGCAACAGGGAAATGAAGCCGGACAGGTAGGGCTGGCCGTTGTATGGGTCGGTGCCATTGGTCAGGTACTGTCCTGGGCTGCTCTGTGAGTTTGATGTACGTCCTCGTTGCACAGCTGATGGAAAACAGATGAAGACGAGAATTCAGCCGCATAAGTCAGAACTTTTTAAATGCATGAATATGTGACATTTTTTCAGTGTTTCTGTTTTTTCTCTCTTTGCGTATGTCTTTATCTTAGTCCAGCTTTTAACAGACAAAAATCTGTCATCAGGTTGTTAGTACGCTTTTATGATTTAGGAAGCCTGCTATAACAGTATGTGATACACCTAAACCTGGTCCAAACTATGCACAGCCTGCATGTAAAGTGAAGTGAAACCTAAAAGCCTGCAGGAGAAACAGAAGGGAGAGGAGACGAAGACAGAAAAGAAAGAGTGAAATTGGACATGGCAAATGTGTTGGGTGGGGGGTTTGCAGAATGGGGTCAAAGGTGGCGAAAAGTGTGGAGACGAGAACATTTCTCTGACTCCTAAATATGTCAGCGCTCGTCTTTTCAGTGGAGTGGTGGAAAGTGGCCAGGCCAAGGCCATTCTGCACTGCTGTTGTGCATCAGTGAATAATGACAAGCAGCAGCTGGTAAAGACATAACACTTCTTCACACCTACATATGTTATGCACCCGCATATGCATACAGACATGCACACACCACACATGAATACATACAGCAACATCTCCCCCCTCCCTCTACTGGCAAATGGCTCAGCCTGGGGCGAAAAGGGCACGCAGAGGCCAAGCTCTTGTACACACACACACACACACACACACACAAATGCCCAACCCCCCCCTGTGGAGCGATGATGATGCAGCGAGTGCTCAAAGGCCCATTTGGAAAACACCTGTTCATCTCATCCCCACTGTCTGACTAATAACTCCATCTACTGTTACACAGAGAGAGAGAGAGAGAGAGAGAGAGAGAGAGAGAGAGAGGCAATAAAAATGCAAAGGGGGGCCACGTGTGAGGGGAAAAAATTAGGTAAACAGTTGAAATGGCGAGATAAGGTGGAGAGTGAGAGGTGATAAGTTGAGAGAAAGCGAGGGCAAGGAGAGGGGAGAAGAGAAAAGGTGTGGAGTTCAATATGTTTGAATATAGCCTGAGATGAGGCTTCAGATAGAGAGTGGTGGTTTACATAAAGAGACAGGTGGAGGCAGGAGGTGGAGAGAGGGGTGAAAGAAAAGGGAGAAGGAGGGGTTTGGAAAATGCTTTTCAACTCTGCATCACCTGTCACCTCACACACAGCAGCTGTGTCAATTGAACGCACCGTGGCACGTTTGAAAAACGAGAGGTCAAATCACTCACGAGTGTTATAAAAATGCCTTTAATTCTAGCCTGTCGGCTGTGCAGAAAAAAATACCTCTGCACAAAAGGTGTTGACCTCAAACTACTAGTTTTCCCTGTGAACTTGTGTCAACCCGTGTTCCCGGAAAAGAATGTGGTCTCCTTTGGCAAACAGCAAAGTCTCGCTGGGCTGAGCTATGAAGAGGTGTTGCCTGTCACAAAGACATTGCACAATGGGACATTCCTTGTCACTCGTACTCCAGCAACTCTTGTCTTGCTTTGCAAAGGACTGCTGTCAGATTAGCCACACGTGTCTGTCTCTGCAGGTTTTCACAAACCAAAGGCAAGGAGCCGCAAAGATTACCTGGTCAAACATGTTTTCAGTGACTCTGAGGTGCTTTGAGTGTGAAGTGGAAGTCTGCTAAATCATACAGTAATGCAGGTTTTTGAAAGATGCAACAAGTCCTCCAAACTAAACGACAAATTATGCTTGTAAGTGCCCTTTAGAACGACTACAGGGGTGAACAAAGTGGTTTGCACTTATTTTGGGCTTCTTGCTAATGTATTAAACAAGTTGTAAAACACATTGTCCCTGACTTTAATTTTTGAATGGATCAAATTCATCAAAATTCAATGACATTCCACGACCTCTTGGGACCCAGCTGCTTCTCATGTCTCTGATATGTGAATTCACAGCTATTAATCTGCTCTCATATTGATTAGTGGTTAATCCTGCAGATGGTGGCGAATCTACTTGATCCACTTGACTTTTCAAAAGCCTCCTTCCGGGGGTCACTCGTGGCTGAGAGGCAGAGCACTTGAGTACTTCTGACAGAGACACATCACTCTCTGTTTTTCCTCGCCTACAGCTGGCTGACGAGACAGAGGAACAGAGTGAGAAAAAAAGGGAGAGAGGGGTGATTATGGAAAGGTCCAAAGGAATAGAGAGAAAGACAGACAAGTGTAGAGACAGAGAGATGTAGTATCTTGACATAGAGGAGGGCAGCAAGAGAGCGAGAGAGACAGAAATGACATTAGAGAGAAACAGATGCCTGAGGATAAGAAAAAAAAAAAGGAAACCAGGGTCAGAGACAGAGAGATAGAGAATAAAGGGGGGATGGGAGTATAAAGTCAGATTTGGGTTTCCTGCTTTTTAATTGGTGCACCGTGGCTTAGCTTAATGTAATTGACTGAGCTTATCATCTGACAGTAAAAGGAGAAAAAAAAACTAGAAAACTTAACGATATACTGTTATTCTTCTCGGCAAATCTGATACCAAATTTAGGGCAGAAAAGCACTAAAAAAGACCTACAAATCCCTAAAGTCCAAAACAAAACAGCATCCAGTGTAGATAGGACATAAAATGAGGGCACGAGAACGAGGGAGAGGAGGAAAGTGCATGCAAACAGAGGTACCATGGGACATTTCAGCTGCGACTTTCAAAATGCCACAAATGGCAGCTGGCAGAGTGCACAGTTCGCTGCCTGGTTGCCCTGGATTAGCCTCTGGGTCAGACTGTTAGTGGAATTACAGCAGCTAAATACAATTAAGGCCTATCAACATTTGGACTAAAAGGTCACGGTGCCGGGGCAACACAGACGCATTATAGATTTGGCTCAGTCTGACAGTTGCATTTAATAAGTAGCTTTTCTATTCCTAAAGCTTCCATTGGCGAGCGACAAATAAACACATTACCCTGCATGAACCTGTGCCTGTGTCTCCATGGCACATCTCGCCACAGATCAACTGAGGGTGCGTGTGTGTGTGTATGTGTTTGTCTATGAGGGAGGTTTACAACATTACAAAATTCTGCATTGCTGCAATCAGAGAAATATCAAAACACATGTTTGTTTTTGGTTGTTTTTAGCATTTGGAAGGTAAAAGAGAGATATAATTATATGCTTCAGTGTGTATGCATATATGTGTGTCACATAGGCAAACCTATGTGAATGTACATGGGTGTGATCCAGCTCAGAGGGGTAGTTTGTGATGTGACACCAAGGTAATATCCCCATGGCTCTCGTAGTTTTAATTTGACCCTGAACTTTGACCTGCAGGTCAGTTCTCTGCAGCGGGGCAAAGCTCCCAAAGAGTCAGATAGGAGCAGAAAGGAGTTAATGTGTAAACCAAGAGAGAGTTTGAGATAAAGAGATTGACAAACAATGTGATGCTACTGAACGGCAAGAGTTTGGGAAATATTTATCATTTGAATGCCAACCTTGGTGCTAAGATCATGTTGCTGGTGTGTTTTTATTCAGAAATTCTATTTCTCATATTTAATTTGTCAATGAAATAGCGGGCAGTCCTGTGATGCTCTAACACAGGACTCCTCTAGGGGTAACCGGATATGGGGTGACTGGTTAAGATACATATACCCTTTTATATCATACTCTACATCTTAAAATGAGCCTTAGTCTTAATATGTAAGTTTATGTTATTCTTCCCTAAGTGTTAAGTAGTTAGGTCATGGTTTTGTACTTATTTCTATGAAAAGGATATGAGATGTACAGATACTGGCTGTGGTTTCAAACAGTCTGGTTGAGTCCATGGTCCACAGTATTTGTCCCATTGTATGCTATTGTGCAAGAGCAGGCTCTCATGTTAGGCCAAGTTCTTCTGTTTATTCTACAGAAGAACACATTTTGTGCTGCCAGAAAAAAATTGTTAACTGAAAATCAACTCAACAATAGTTGAGTTTAACACTTCAAACACATTTCAAAACGGTTCTCTCCATTAAACCTGCTATAATCAATATTTTTACATAAACAGTTGATCACATGATTACTTGTACTGTATGTGAAAGGGTTTGTAGTGAGTAAACTTAAAGAGAATTATCACCCGGCTCTACCAAGCTTTTTAGCGTCTTTCAGCTCATTGTTTTGGTTTTCTGGCCAGTAAACTTTACTGTTTTGATTTATTCTCACTGCTCTCGAAAAACCTCTGCTTAGCACCAGACAACAGAAAGACAGAGTTAGCAACAATCTGGCGAACATAGTGGAGCATTTATCAGATAGAGATCTAGATATTTCCCTCATTAGTTAGTGGGAAGCAAAAGCGTAAATAAGCGTGCTCACAAGTTTGCCATATTAACTTTTTAAGGAGATAATATGTCAGTGTTGTGTTTACAGCTTTTTTCCACTGCTTCTAAGTGGTCAGAAATCAGCTGTTAAAGGTTTAAAGATACTGTTGCAATGTGTTGGTACTAGTTGCTAATATAAAAGTAAGTGAATGTTGGAAACTGGAAAAACTAGCAAGAGACAGCTAGACTTTGAAAGTATCCAACCAAAAAAATCCCGCCCCTTCCCTTCAGGCCTCCCTCCAAAACCACTCCCCCCAAACACATTTTCATGTACAATGAGTGCACAGGCAGAGTGCACGCAGGTAGGCAGGTAGATAGGCCGGCCAATTATTTCACTCAAATGAAATGACTGGATGGGCTTCTTACAGGCCTGCGACAGCCACAGATACCGATGTTTTTTCTTTCTTTTTTTCCAGTGCATTTGATTTATTGATTGCTGTCGTGATGTAAAGAGAATTTCAACAAATATAACAAAAAATGATTCTGAAATACACTACCTACTCTAGCTTTAAATGAGATCTTAGGGCTGCTGGAAATTGTTAATTGTTGCACCCCACTGAAGGGAAACACATCGTAAAAACAAAAAGGAAATAGAGATAGAGAAATAAAGCATAGCAAACTCAATATTTGTTCATATAAAAGCGTTGCTCATAACAACTTTGCTACTTTCTTTCTTCTCATCTACTGAGAAATTATTAAGAACAAGCCATCTGAAAGAGGACTGACTCTGTCCCCACTTGTGTGTCGAACATGAAATAGAAGAGATATGCAGCCAACGTGAGAGACACAACAGAACGAGAGTGCAGAAAAACCGGAGGCAGTGCAGGAGCGGGAGGGAAAACAGTGACGCAGACAGACAGAGACAGAGACATGGAGGGCAGAGGAGCTTTGCGTGAGGAAGTCTGGTAGCTTTGCTGTGTGGATGCAGTTGCCTCAGTCTCTCTCTCAGACTTTGATGAGACAGTTCCTGCATTAATTAGTAAAACAAATTCACCGTACTCAGTGACTCTGATTCATGCTATCCTTATTTACACTTAACCCCCCGCTCTCCTCTTTATTTACCACAGTGGGCCACAGCAGGACTAAGTTCATGTCTTTTCTGTGAGTTTAGCCTTTGGTGAAGACATTTATGTAGGCTATCAAGCTGTGCATACATGTGTTCTTTTAAATAGCTCTAAGCTGTCTTGCTTTTTTTGTCAGCTTGTGTTATTATCATCATACAGTAAAAATAAGGACTATGACTAGAATTAGATTCTAGTTTTTGAAAGTTGATGGTAAACCAGTTTTTGTGCTGGAGCTACCTTTACCAAATATTTTTACAGTAAGATGGGCAATACATTGTAAGGCCCAGTTCACCCTCAACATAGATTCCCACTTATCCCTAGTGGTATCTAGCCCTGCATATATTTTTGGTTTAAGATTTAGATTATGAGGATATCTGCCTCTGAGACTTCTGCTACCACGCCAATACAGTGGAAGTGAATGGATTTTTGTTTCTGGTGCTCAAATCCAAAGTCCCCAAAGAGACCTGGCAACCAACCTACCTAACCATGTTTTCGCATTACTTAACCATACTTTCTGTTGTATTGGGGTGACGGCGCAAGTCTCAGTGGCGGACCTCAAAACCTCAAAACGACTGTATCTGTGAGGCTGGAAGTGGGGAAATATGAGTTATTTCTTTTTTTTTTGGAGGGGAGGGTTGAGTGAAATGATTCTTTAATAATATAACTGTGGTCAGAGAGGAACCTCCATCATGGAAGACATGCCTTGCCAAAATCCCATATTTATTAAAATGTCAATATAAAACTGTTGATTCCAAATGGGGACGAACAGGAAAAGTTTGTTGCAGCTATTATTGGTGCATTGTGGCTTCTCCTGCTTATTTCTCACCTACTACTGTCGTTACTACCACTACACTTCCACTCAGAGAGCATAGATAAGATCAACTACATGCCTAAAATATAAATGTGCACAGAATCCCCACAGCAGACTGAAGGAGAAGTCTTGTTGGGGGTTAAATGTTCCTGACAGTGACAAATTCTGTGCCTCTTTCTCAGTTGTGTGTTATTACAAGAGACCCGAGTGACACACAAAAACAGGCTGAACTACTTAAGTCACAAGCAAAACAGTCCAGAGTCAGTCATTATGTTGGAGTGATTGACTGAATACATCTGAGAAGGTCACATTACGTTTACTTTTGTCACATTAGTGATACTGTGGGATGTGCAGAAAAAAGCATAACCTTTATAGGGAAGAGGTCATTATGTGTTTTATTGTGACATAAAGCCTCCTCACCTTGATGTGTCCAAAAGCATTAAAAAACAGCATCATTCATGTATTCACCCACATGCCTTTATGTGATATTAAAGTTAGCCTTGGAGATAACGTCATGGGCTCCAGTGTATCACTTTAATAGAGGCTGGGCAGTATTGAACGATACATCAATGGGAGCCATTTTCCTCTGAGAGGCCTCTGATAATGACTTAGCTATGAATGTGGTGACAGGGGTTAAGTATCTGAATTTGTCAATAGCTAAATTACAGGGATAAGTAAAGGTTTTCAGAGCCAAAGGAGGCAAGACTGTGACGTTTTGGTGTTAAATTGCCCGCTGTTACAAGCCCACTGTGAAGTATGGATTAGTCAATACACGCTGTCTGTTAGACTTCAGTGCACCGGTGGGGTATTTACTCACTGGAGAGGCCCCGTCCGGTTCACACATTTGGACTTTGACTTGAGCCTGTCTGTTATTAATGTTTTAGTTTTGGTTGACCTATATTTTCCGCTGCTGTTGGTATTTTGTCAGAGTGCAATATGGGTCAGAGGAGAAAGCAGCCTTCCCACTACGCATTTTCAGTGTGGTTATTACAGATTGCTGCGCTACAAATGGATGTTGAGACACTTTACTGTTACTACACTCTACTGACTATGTGTGTCTGCATGTAGCTGCCCAGGTGTATGATTCAAGACACACACAACAGACATGATAACATTATCATTGTGTATGCATGCATTCATCAACACAGTAAACTACTGCACATTTATTTCGGTTCTCAGTGAAGTCAGCTCGTCCTTGTAGGCTGTTTCAATATTAAAACATTCACTCCAGTTCAAACGAACTGTCAGGCTGATTGTCTTTGCCTCTCTGTTTCCTGTTCAGCCTAGAAACTGCACTGACGGAGAAACAAGTGGAGGTTGTGTGTAGCTGCGTGGTGAGACAATGACACTAACCCTGCCAAGGTGTTAGGGGTTTGACTCCCACTGAGGCCAGCACAGAAATGTTTGCTGTCATGGTGCTGAAAGGTGCTCTGGATAAAAGTCTCCAACAAATGATATGATGTTCTACACAGCAGTCTACAAAGAGTTCCCCTTTGGGAAAAAAAAAATGAAACACTCACATGAAAGCGAAGAAGTTCTAAATCTGACATGGTCCGTTCATGAAACTTTTAGCATGTCTTCTCAGACAGCTAAATATTAATTTAGTCTAAACAGAAATGCCAACCAGTAGTAAAAAAAGAAAAAACATAATCTTTTCATTGCCTGACAGATTTACGCTTCATTTGTGAACAAAACCAGTCAACACAAAAAAATTATAATAACAAGTTGTTCATCCACCAGCGCTTTCCCTCAGCCTTAGTTCTTACTTTGTAGACACGTAAAGTACATTATGACCAATATGCTAAATGATTAATAGCGTGCCAAATTTTTTTAGCTCAACAAACTGCTTTTTCACTTGTGAATCAACATGTTCTTCTGCTTTATTTTGATAGTATCTTTTCACAAACTTTTGAATATTGTTGGAAATGGAAAACGGAAATATCGAATGTATATTTCACCTGGATCGTAACTGAGAATAAACATTGCGTCCCCTTGACAATCTTAGGTGAACCTGTTGAATAATGTAGAGGAAACATGACTTATGTATGACGTCTGGGGAGGAGGACGATAGCGGCTGTGTGCTTTAACAGTCCTGCCACTTTTCAGTTGACACCCTCAATCTTTGAATTCTAGGATCAGCAGTCTTTAATTTACTGTAGATGTTACAGTAAAATAATGGTGCTAGGATTTGTTTTAAACATTCATGAATATTTATGTTTACACAAATATATACACAAATATTTCTTTGTTGTGATTTCTACCTCATAAAATCAAAGGGAGCCACGATTAAATAACTGAAGACAACTGAACATCTGTGATTTACTTAATTTAAAGTGCAAATGCATATTATTTGTAATTAATTATGATCGCTGCCTTTCTTAATTAACACTATTTAACTATTTATGATAATACATTCTGTTTTTTAATTCTCTACTTTTCCAGAAGTTGCTTGTCCTAAGTAGACAAATGATCACTGATAAACAGAAGTCAGCCGACAAAGAGGATTTAAGGACACCGTTTAATCCTGATGACCTCAAATGCACCAACAGATGAGCTCAGCCAATGTAAGTTGACCTGCTCCACGTTTAAGCCTTTTGCGCACAACTATAAGCCATGCAGCACTGCAAAAATATTGTTTGTTAAAATGTCAACAGGCAATGAGTTTAAAAATCTTATTTTCTTTTAAAAACATTTAGGCTAGAGATAATTAACACTCTTTTGATTTTTGATCAGATTTTTTTTCAAGAATTTCCTTCAGTCACCTGATGTTATCTGGCCTTCCGGCAAATGGACAGAATTTCCACTTATTTTAATAAAATCAAGAGATTGAATGACTTTTTAAGATGAATATTATTTGCAGTGTAGACTAGTCTACAGCCTATACAGCATCATAATGTTAGCTCATCTAAAGAGCAACACTAATTCCTTTCCACGCGATTCTTTAAGCGTATTTATCACATGCCTCATGAACAATATGCAGCCTTCAAGGCTGTAAGGTCGTTTTTAACAAAAATCTTTACTGGTAGAACTGAATGCTAGGAACGTTTTGCCTTCAGTAAAAAAGTTCAAGGATTTGCAAGTGAAATAAATATTTTATTTTGCATACGAAATACCTTTTCAGGTATTTGCAGACACTGACACTGATTATTAATTTATCTCCAAATAAGACGCCTGTTTGAATGTTAAAATTGTAAGTTTCATTTTAAGTCTCATTACCAGATTGAATCAGATGGGATTTTTGCAGTAAACAAGCTGCGGCGCGTCAGGCGATTTCCTCGGGTTCATTCAGCCAGAGTACGACCGAGGCGGTGTGGCTTACGGGTATTTTACATGCGGTAAGACTGTGTGTAGGCCTACAGTGCACACACACACACACACACACACACACACACACACACACACAGTCAGAGAGGCATAGCAGAGCACTAGCTGAAACCCTTAAGGGATCATCTCATCTCAGGCTTTAAAGAGGACGGGTATTTCCACCGTCAGTGTATTTACATTTTGGTTCAGGCAGAGAACAAAGGGCGGCGGGGTCGCTGTGGAGACACTGTCTGTCCTTCAACATCCCGTGCCTAAGTGTCCTTGAGCAAGGCTCACTGGGATGCTGCTGCTGACCCTATTCTGTCCTCTGAGAGGGAAATGAAAAGGGCGAAGTGTGACATCTTCATTAAAAACCCCGACTTTTGAGGGTAACTGAGGTCATAAGTGGGTGAAACCCACTTTTTTTGCACCCACAAGACAATTAAAGCGTCATTGGCTCCCCAGCGTTAAGGTGTGTGATACTTCGTTTTTATTCATTTCGTAACGATACACAGAAAATCAAGTGTATCTACAGGCTCTCGCTGCCTTCTGATCATAAAAACCGTCGCCTCTAAATCAGGAGGTTCTCTAAATGATATACTAATGGCTGGAGTTCAGTAATCCAAAGTTCATACACAAACACAAAAATGTGACCCGCCAGTCAGGCTGCCACCACAGATGTTTAGAGAAAGAACTTTTGGCTCCATTTGGGTCACATTTTAAAATATGCACCATCGCATCTCTCACGAATGGGTTATCCCTACTGAATGACCTACACCAACACGTTTCCACTGCTCCTCTTTGGCACTAACTGACCCGTTGTTAATCCAACACAATACAACAAATGTAGCGGCATCCTCTTATAGCGGCTCTGGGTGTCGGTGAGCAAACAGCATAATTAAAACAGAGGGACAAAGGGGCGATTTCACAGGACAGAGCGCATCGGGGTGAATGGCTTAGATTTGGTAAATGAATGTGAAATAAACATTGTGGTGCCGCAGGTGGTGACTGATTATTTGCTAGGAACAGTGGCTGTGGTATAAACTCTATAGCACATACCTATTCGATCAACAGGCATCACCAACGCATATTTTATGCACACAATCTCTCACTGGAATATTTTTAGTTTGATATGTGAGATGACAAATTACAAAAACTACAAGAGTGTCATGTTTAGTCTTAAATGTATTGTAAAGAGCAAAACTGTCATTGTGGTGGAATAACTGCAGTCCAAATCTGTTTGTGTCCAGAAGTTTCTTAAATGTTTTCTTCCTACAAAGGAGATGATCTGCCCTTTTATACTTTGTTGCAAATATATTGTTTCTAGAAAAGCAATCAAATAGGTGAAACAGCACTGGAAACAAAAGCCCCAGCCAATGTGAGGAGTTAGTCACTGGTTTTAAAATAGTAAAATCGTTTACGGCTGAGCTCCAGACTTAATGGCCTGTTAAGATTGATATTTTACAGTGAACAACATTACGCACTTTACGCACAGAAATACGTTTAGTAAACAAATGTCTCTCGTGCCAAAACCTCACACTTTACATCATCACACACTTACAGATCACACCTCTGGCTTTACCTTCTCTCCTCATGCCGACTTTGAGGCACTTCTTCAGCCGGCAGTACTGACACTGGTTCCGGTGGTGCTGGTCTATGGGACAGTCTCGGTTCCCCCGGCAGGTGTACGAGAGGTTCCGCCTCACCGAGCGCTTAAAGAAGCTTTTGCATCCCTCGCAGGTGAACTGACCGTAATGCTTCCCACTGGACTTGTCCCCGCACACCATGCAGTCCACGTTGGGGATCTTGTCCCCGGAAAGTGCGTCGTTCCCCGGGGTGGAACCGTTGGGGGTTCCCGGTGCCCCGCCGGGCTCCTGGCCGCAAATCTGGAGCTGAGACCCCGGATCTGCAGAAATGTTTTCTGACCACTGGTTTACTACCATTGCCATGCTATCCCCAAACACTTTGGTCTTTGTTAAAATCACAGAAGGAGAGTCAGACTGAGTGATAGAGATCCGTGCTGACGACTTGGAAGAAAAACCGAGGGAGGGCGAAAAAGCGCTTCCCACTTCCTCCAGAGGTCAATCTAAGCGTCTTCTTTTTAAAAAAAAAAAAATCGTGTTTCTTTATTACTGAGTTCTTTCTGTAAACATCTATCAAAGTTTACAGCAACAGCGAGGTATCATCATGATCGATGCATAAGAGCGTAGCCTACAACTCCCGGTGTTCCTCGCTGCGCAGCAATCCATAAACACGTTGGTCTTCAGAGTGTAACCTCTTGCAAAAGTCAGTCCAATAAATCAGCGTGTAGGCGGAAAAAATACAATGTTATCTTACTTCTTGCTTGCCTCTAAAATTTGAAAGAGGGCAGATCACACGGAATATAACAGACAAAAATATTTCGCTTCTCTGCCGGTCGCTCCAGTCTATCCCACGCTCTGGCTACTGCATTTGGATTCACTCAAGATGAATTCAGCCTCTTGGATGACAAGCTTGAGTTAGTACTGACCACATTTCGTGTGATTCTGTGGAGGATTTAATTAGTCCCAGCGAGCTGTTGGAATCAGTATAAAGCGCAGTCCCGAGGAGTAGGCGATCCTTGTTCCTCTTGTTCTTGCGAGCCGCGATGAGGTTTTGGATAGCGACGTCACAGTGTGCGCTCTGGTATTTATTTACCCAACACACAGCCTAAATATCCTTCCTGATCGCCAGTGTAGGAGAGATTAACCAGAGACAGTAAACGCGCAGGACAATATTTGCTGCTGGAGTGTATTGCTTCACCCTTTGGCTGTCTGTCCCACCTCTGACAGTCAAAGCTAGGATTTGGGGAAAGTGTAACTAGCAGGCTGCCTCGTACGGCTGCCCCCCTGGCGGGGCTTCATATAAGGTCATAACTGCCAAATAAGGTCATACCCCCTCCCCTCATCGGGAGAGCTGGAAAAAGAAGGGCCGTCCGTGATTGGCCACAAAAGTCTCTTAAAAAGTAAGGAGCTTTCTGATTGGACGGCGGTCGATTAGGATGTGTTTGACTGACAGGAGCGGTTATTGTGATACAAGTACTTTAAAGTGTGCTACATCAGTGTCCCATAGAAAATAAAATGTCCAGGCATAATAAACCTGTTGTTAATATGTAATTAAAACTTTGCATCTGTGCATCTTTATTCTGTAGCATAAACTCCTTGAACTTTATCTTTTAAATTTCACTTCACATCTTCCAAAGGATAATGTAAATCTTTATGAGGAGGAGGGAAGGAGTTTAAAGTCCCCCTCCACTCAAAACGTGTTTTGCTGGATTTCTCAATGAGGGACAAGGAGTTAACGTAATTTTAAGAGTTTTTAACGAGATAATTGAACTTTTGGGTGGATAAACCTCATCAGACACAAATAATTTTTCAAAGCATAGATATAGTATTTGAATGCGTCTTCAAACATGTCTGGAGGGGATCTAGAAATGACTAGATCTGATTATAGTGTATTTTTAAAGGTATTTTGATGACATGAAATAAAAATGTATGTTTTTTTTCTGAATATACAATGTCTTGTTGTTTATTGTTTTGCCCTCTGATCAAAGACTGGAGGTCATAGTTTACCAACCGTTTTATCTACCATGCAGCACTGCCTTGTCATCAATCTTGGGTCAGCTGTCTAATGCACGTAATCTCACTGATGTTGTCTATTAGACTGGTTTCAACAAAATACTATTTTACTTCACGTACAACTTTAAATATTGTAGCTTAAACTGTGCCAAAAAATAAACCTAACAATAATAATAACAATAAATGTAATTCATATTTTAAATATTCCAGAAAGGTCACATATCAGGTGGCGAAACGCGTCTCAGCTCCATAAAGTTAACAACAAAAGGTGCCAAACGTCTCACCAAGCCATACAAACTCCCTAAATCGTTTACCAGTCGTGAAAGTGTTGATTTTGTCGGTTTGTTGTGTTATACAGTCTCTGCCAGCGCACAAAAGGCCATTGCGGTAATTAACAGTGACAGTGTTGTTCTCTAATGGGGGGTTTTCCACGCCGAGAGCAGCGGGGACCTGATTATTTTCCCAGATAGGGTCTTGATTTGTCATGTGAAGGTAATTCCAACAACACCGCTGCCAGGGGGGTCGAGTGTCCCACCGCCCCGTGCTGCATGGGACCGAGGTTTGAACAGTGATAATGTGTTTAGACACGCTCTCACACTTCTCCTCTCAATGACATGAATCTATTAAAAAATAGACTCCCAGCTTTTCTCACCATCACTTTAGAGTCTATCTATCTGTCTGTCTGTCTGTCTATCTATCTATCTATCTATCTATCTATCTATCTATCTATCTATCTATCTAATTCGGACAATTTCTTGTTTCAGCCGCTCCTAATCCCAGGTTCAAACGTTTAATAAATATGTTTTCAATTTGATACCTGTTACGTGTGTACGCCTATAAACTAATTTCATGACACTTAGGCCTACTTTTGCCATTAAAGCACAACCACACGTTTGATAATAATAATAATACTACCACTACTAATAATAATAATTGTAATTATACAAGTTGCCTAAAGAAGTGGGGGGGGGTAAAGTAAAAGAAAAGAGAAACAGTCAATAATTCATATTTCGGCTATATTTATACAAAACAACAGGAACTTACATGTTGTTTACATAATCCTATCGATCTATAGACAAAAAGGGGAACTGTAATCCCCAACTTAGTTTCTCCCAAAAGGAAAGAAAGCGCTAAAAAGACAAAACCTCACTTAGGGGTCCTGAGTGCAGCGCCGGGCTCGCCGGAGGCCATAAGGTTGGCCCTGCGCTCGGCTTAATTGCTGTCACATGTAACCTTACCTGTCTCCCAATTAGCCCTGTGACTCGCTATTAGGAGATTCCATGAGCTGTAGGCCAGTGACCAAGGGCACCTCAGGGTTTGGGGCCTAATAATTAGAGTGTAATTCTATACAGCTGAGGCTTATGATGAATCTGACCCAAAAGGGGTTAATTAAATGAGGATCAACTTAGTAATGTATGTGATGTCCACCCATTAATCCCTCAATAAGGACAATACCCACGCTGACATGTATATGGTAAAGTTTTTATTTAGTTTGCAATTATTCTATTTAAGTAAAATATCTCTCTGGAGACAGTCAGCAGGAGAACTTCAATGTGAATTGTTGGTTATTTTCAACATGTTTAGCCTCCCACTATCATTCAGGCTTGAAGTAGAAAGTTGTTCATCTTTAGAGATATGAGCTGATCTGAAAAGTGAGACAAAATTATTCTTAATACTGTAGTATAGCAATGTTTTCCTCTGGATTTCTGAATTAAAATATTACTTAACAAACAAGAGCAAGTATTTGTACTGTATCTGCTTTGCCAAATATTGTTTTCAGATTCAGGAACATCCCACGGCTATTACTAAAGATACTGTGATTTGTTTGTGAATGACAACTGGAATAAAATTAGCTTCATATTAGCTTCAGCTGAACTTTACAGGCATTTTCACACAGGAAAAAAGGGCTGTGGATGTTGTCCCCCTTCACTTACATTATAATTGTATAAAAAAGGGATCTCTTCTTGACCAGTATGGACAGGAGGAATGATTACACTGTTTCGGTGTACACATGGGCATGAGTATTGTTTGAAGATAGACGTGAAAAAATGTGAGCCTATCCTTTGAGAGGTTTTGTTATAAAATATATGTTTGAAGATGTAAATGTTTGTTTCAAAAGCCCCTTTCAAACTCCACTTGTTCAAATTCAAGAACATAACCTGTGCGTGCCAAGCAAACATGGGTCAAACTGCACTTGCAAGTGCCAAGGCCCCATAGCACCGTAAAAATGTTCCAGGGAGTTCAAACAATGAAAGTGGACAATGAATTTAAACTGATATAGCTGATGCACCTTGAATTGTGTAATCGTAATCTTTGCCCCATCATACCTCAAAGTATCTTAAACAAACAGAATAGTTTGCCACTTGTGTTTGATGCTCAGTGATGGATGCCTGGACCAACTGGTGCGGGAGGCTCTGACACATGAGGGTGTCAGGGTGGGGGCAAGGAGTGGTAAACATGACCGCACCGGATGGCCTAGGAAGTGCAGAGGCCACCGGTTTTCTTGTTAATTTATGGACAGCCTGACAACACCAGAGCCCACAATGCAACACTCCGCTTCATCCGATGCTAAATATGATCCCATTGAGGAAAGGAGCCGTCAAGTGACCAGGTATGTAACCTGAGCGTGTTACCGAAATAGAAATTCAAAGCTAAGAATGACATGTTTGTTAGGCGCTCTTACATCTGCAGCCCGTGTCTTGCATGACCCGTGAACAGATATTATCTGGATGCTCTTGTGCTCACAGGAGGTTAATCGCTGATACGCTGCTCTAGAAAGGCTCTCTGATGGACAAACAAGGAAGAAGTGAATTGTAGTTTACTAAAAAATGTGTGTGTGTGTGTGTGTGTACACCAAAAAGACATTATGTGAAAAAGTGAACGGCGTGTAACCTAAATTATAACATCTGAAATTCCATCAGAGACACTGATGATGAACTTCAGAAAACTTCCCTTTTTAAAAAAAAAGCACATTGTAATTAAATTCTCATCATGCAGGAGTGAATGGCCCCACATTTCTATACACACACATAGCACTGGTTTACACTGTGCAAATGTGCAAGGGTGTTTACTCACTGCAGAGACACAGAGCTGATAGTTTTTGAAAGTCAGCGCTGTTTCCTTTGGCCGATTGGGGTTGATTAAGAGGTTAACTGTGGAGCGGCATGGCGTCTTTAAGGGAGATTTATCTGTTCCTGCTCTGACCCCTCGGGGGTAGCTTCCCTCACCCCCAGTGTCTCCAGGATTTATTTAGTTATTTGTTTATCTGTTGGAAGAGGTCACCCTTTTCTCTGCACTACATCTCAGCCCTGTTTGTGCATCTCAAACCCATTTTTCATCTCATTTCTTGTGGGATGATGGCGCTGGTTCCATTTGCTGACTAAGCGAAGAGGGCACGAGCGAAGGCCCCGCCGAGTCTCGTGACCTTTAACATTTGGCTGCGATACACTCCCAAAATTGGTTATTTTCATTTAACACGTATTTTGCTATCTGTTCAACTTTGGCCCCCATTTGGAGGAGTTATGGTGTTTTCCTAATTGCTTCCTGGCAGTTTTAATTCACTTCCACTTTAATTTATGGTCTTTTATTTCCTATTTTTGCATTATTTCATTGAATTGCTTGTGTATGTTACACAAAGGCAGTGAACCATAGCTTACAATCCTGACAGATGAAACTAGTTCATCATTTCACACAGGAAAATGTATAACCTTCCCAGATTTTTTTTTAAAAAACATCATCAATACACATCAAGTTATTATTGCAACCCAGCATCTAATGTTTATTTACTTTTGCCATTTAAATTAGTCAGTGTCAGAACATTGAAAACAATTTATTTATTTATTTTCAGATCAGTTTTACTGTAGGAAATCCATTAGCCAGTCTTTCAAAAACTTCAAATGGTTGTATTTGCAAACACAGCTTTTTATGTAAATATCAGTAATTCGCAACTTCACTAACATGTTTTACTATCATGCTACCAGATTAGATCTAATTTTGTGTTTAAATCTTGCTTATATAGAGTTAAAATCTCAACATCAGTTGTCAGACAACATCTCAAAAACCACCTTCAACGACGTAAAATCCTCAAGTGATTGCTAGTACTCACTGTCTCTCAAAATGTCACACACACGCTTACTCAGCCGCACATACTCTCACACCTCTTGCGTAAAGGGGTTTGTCACTGTTAAGAGGCAGTGGGCCTTTTGCTGGGGTGAAGGGGAGGCAGGGTGGGGTGGTGGGGACTATACAGGGAATGCTATGTGGTTGCATGACCTGACATGTCTCTGAAGCTGGAGGGGGTCTCGACCTTTGACCCGGGGCTCCAAAACTAGGAAGATGAAAAAAGGGGATAGGGTGGGAGGGTTTTGCCTCTAAACAAGGGCTTCTGTTTCGACCGCTCCAGGAATGTCAGTTCCATAAAAAGATGCCTACAGAGAGAAAGAGAGACAGAGAAAGAAGGAAAGAAAGAAAGAAGACAGAGAGGAAGAGGTACAGAGAGAGAAAGGGGAAATCTATCTATCCATCTATCTAGCTATCTAAACAAGAACAATGCAAAGAACAAAAGTTCACCTACATGAATCTAATCATGATTCATTTCCTTTTCCCACAGCAGAGACATACTGTCTTGTTTGGTCAGTTGTGGTCAAACAGCCCTGATTATAAACTGTCAGGCGTTCAGACTGTGACCAATGCACTTAACCAAGTGGTGTACTCTGCGGACAGACTCTGATTCTCCACCCTTCCTCCACCTTCATAATGCCACGTTTACTGCCATTTTTACTCCAAACTGCGGTCATGCGATCTGGCAATAAATTAACCTCTGGACCCTGGCTGAAGGCTGAGCCCTTGTGACTCGCCGGTCGGGGCGAGCTGCAGCAGAACAGTGTTGACGCTGCACTGCAGGGGTTGAGTCAGGAGATAACCTTGTTTTTCACAATGTCTTCCTGGTCGTATAGTGAAGTCTGGATGAATGCCCAACACGACCCAGAGAAAGCCTGTAATCTGTTCCCCTGCAGAGAGAAGCTTGACATGGTGACTGCTGTGTATCTCAGAGAACTTGTGTCTTCACACAGATGTCATCTTTGTGTGTGCTCAGGTTGTGATAAGGAGGCCAGTGAAAATTAGGCAACATGAGAGTTCAGTGCAGAGAGACTGGAGATAGTGAAGGCAGTTTTGATTCATCTCCAAGTGGCTCTTGAGTGGTTGAATCTGGAGTCGGCCAGATCGAATGTGTTTTGATCACAAAATGCAGAAATCAGGGTGTTTTTGTATGTAGTGCTTAAAGGTCCAGTGTGTA
Organism: Siniperca chuatsi; assembly: GCF_020085105.1. Classification (NCBI taxonomy): domain Eukaryota; kingdom Metazoa; phylum Chordata; class Actinopteri; order Centrarchiformes; family Sinipercidae; genus Siniperca; species Siniperca chuatsi. The sequence continues at coordinate 6,688,055 of NC_058050.1, read as the reverse complement.
ACATTTAGGAGAAGCTAATGGCAGAAATGGAACATGATATTTATACGTATGTTTAGATTAGTGTATAATCACCTGAAAATAATAATTGTTGTGTTTTAGCTTTGAATGAGCTGTTTTTATCTACAGAGGGAGTGGGTCTCCTTCCACAGAGGTCGCCATGTTGCACTGCCATGTTTCTATGGTAGCCTAGAACGGACAAACCAATCACTGGCACTAGATAGGGCCATTTGCATTTTTTGCGAGTTTCGCGAATTTCGCAAGTTTCTCTTACACACTTGGAAACGGGAGGGTGAGACAAGCGGTATTCAAATGGTTGAAAACTGCAATTTCACCACTAGATGCCACTAAATCCTACACACTGCTCGTTTAAACAATTACTTGATTACTCAATTAGTCAACTGACAAAACTATTTTATAACCAAATACTAATTAAGTTAGATATCAAGCAAAAAAGCCAAACATTCACTAATTAAATCTACTCTTTCTCCCTGATTAAAAATCTATTCATCTATCATTATGTAAGTATTATGTAAGTAGTTTAACTGTTGCACACAAGATGTCTCCTACTTCACTGTAAAGTCCATCCTCAGTGTATGTACGCTGGATTCAAGTTCAAGTTTCCACATCACACTTGCGTGCTTTCAGATTAGTTGTGATGTCACAAAATCCTGCTCGTATATATCCACGTATTAAACTCAGATTTAAGGTGAGCACAGAGAAACTTTCCCCTTCAGCAGATGAAACACCCTTTTAGCATCAAATTCTGCACAGCGAAGGTCAAACATCCAAATTAAGTAACATTTTTAACGCATTTTTGAGCAAAGGGAACTTTAAATATCTTTGTGTTTGGGACTGTTGGTCGGACAAAACAAGTAACCTAATCACCTTGGGCTCTTGGAAATTGTGATAGCCATTTTCCAAAATGTTCTCACGTTTTATATACTAGTCAATGAATCAGAAGAATAATCATTTATAATGAAAATCATTTGAAGTTGCAGCCCAACTCTTCTAGCTTTGACTGTAAAAGTGCATCAGCTGTCTGAAGTACAGGTGAGATTGACAACTGGCCAACAAGCATCCCGATGGCCTTGATGAAAGGTCAGAGGAGGTAACTTGTTCCTACAGGTTCTATTTGTGGATCATGAATGCCTATTGACTGTGCCAGCAACTAATCAGAGGCTCATATACGGTTTTCAGATTTGCCTCGGACCGTTCGCAACCTCTGATTGGATCAGCACTAATCCTCCAGTATACGTCTCTCTGATGGAATTTCCACAGGCCTACCATCCGACGGTAATTACATGACCCAAGAGATCTTCAATACCCTGAATAAGCAATGCATGTGACGTGAGGATTTTCTCTGTGCTGATACTCAACTTCGCTGACTGGTTGCTGTGCAGCACCAGTCAACATGCAGTATACAATGCCCAAAATCATGCACTGAAGCTGTTGAAGTTGAAATAACCCTGTAGTGCCCAGGGGCGTCACTTCACTTAACTTCTCTGTACTTCAACGTTAGGCCACTAGCACACAGGTCTACTCAGAGCCTGTCCTCTAAACTTGTAGGGGTGGAAAAGGCCAAATTCCCCTCCCTGCAGTTAAAATCTCAGACGGTGGTCTTTAACGCATACTCCCACTCCCGCTCCCTCCCTCCTGCACTCCCAATAAAAACCTCTGACCAACAGTTGACCTTTTGCATGGCCCCCATCTCGCTGCTCCCCCGTCCTTCTCCCTTCTTTCCTTCGCTTTCCTTTGCTCCGTCCATTCCTTCTTCCCCTCCGCCACAGTGGCCCACAGCGGGCCAATGGGAACCAGCAGCTGCAGGGAGAGAGGGTTGGGGTTTTGGGTTGGGCAGAGGGGGGTGTCAGGGTCAAGGGGGGTCACAGTACTGGTAAAGTCATCGCAGGGGCTCTGCTGCGGGGGCATCGCTTCCCCCTTCAAAGGCTGTGCGGTGACGTCCACACACCCCTTGCACCCCTTCTCCTCTTCCACCCCCCACCTCTCACTCCCTTGCGGCCCCCTTTGGCCCTGCTGTTCCTTGGCTCTCAGAGGTCAAGACAGCCGAGGGTTAATAAAGTGATACCAGGTGTTGGCCAGAGAGAAGCGTTTTTTTCCCCCTTCTTCTCTCTTAACTCCCACCAGCAGCAAACTGTGGGCCCCCCATTTCACACCACTGAATCCTGCTGGGACGTCGAGCCTGAGAGCGAGCCCGTTGGAAGGGGTGGCCGTGCATGTCAAAGTAAAAACAAGCCTCAGGTAGCGTGCAGTACATGCCCTCTCTGTGTTTGTGTGCATGTGTAAGTGTCACCCGTTTCCTGAATGTGTGTGTTTGCACATGTACGTGTTGCACAAAGCTGCCACCACAACCAGATGGGGGAGAGATACTAGCATGCTGAATGGCATCAGAGCTCCAAGGGGCCTCCGGGACAATACAGGGTTAACCGACCCAACAAAGTGGCCGATTATGTCTCAGTGGAGGAACCTTGGAAGCAAAAATATCCCAAATCCTACCAATGTCTTTCCCCTGGATCAGTGGACACAGAAACACACACATGGGGAGGGGGAGGGGCTACGGTTGGCTTTAGGGCTGTGCAAAGAGTCGAGGTGGAATGGTGGTTTCTTCTCTTGACCACTAGAAAGAGGAGGATGAATAGCTGCAAAGATCAAACCTAGTGAAAGGGAGTCATTGTGGCGAGAGCAAATGGCCTCTGACAACGAGCAAAGAACAAACAGAAGGAAGCTGTCAGCATACGAGTACCAACAAGATGCTGAAATTAACTAGAAAGTACTCTAGCTTGCGTGTGTGAGTGTGAAAAAGTGTGCATGAGAATTTGACCATGTGTGCACAAACATGAGCTAGAACATTTGTAAAAACACCAGCAGCTCGCCTCCGCTTTTCAATCCAATCTGCTAAATGAAGGGGGTCCTAATTAACGCTAATTAACATCAACGACAAGTTGGGGCCATTAGTCCAGCTAATCCCCCGTTTACATTTTCCCCTCTCGCAGGAACCCTGCTGGCCAATTCTTACCCAGTCACAGAAAGGACGCATTGTTAACGGGCTCAGCATCAAAGATACGAGCCCCCTCGAAATGAGTTGCCTCCATTAGGGCCTGAGAGTTGGTCCTGATCCGAACACTCAAACAGCCCGGGGAGTGGAAGAAGGGAGGGGCAGGGAGGTCAAGCCCCACGTTTAGACTGCTCCATCCGATCCATCAATGACTCGTTTGCGCTCTTTCATGATCCCTTGCCATGTCAAAAAAAAAAGAAAAAAATTACAGCGAAGCATGAAAAGGGCGGTAAAGGATCTCATACTTTAAAAAGACTTGAGTGTATGGGCTACAAGTGTCAACTTCCCGTGTAGAAGAAGAAGTAAAGGAGGTGGGGAGTGTGTGAGCATGTAAGTGGATAAGATGTTCATGCTTTTGAACATGAGCACAGGTGCTGGCATGAGCATGCGTGTGCAACAGTGCAGTATTAACTGTGAAACAAAAGCCCTGCTAGTGTAAAACTGATGGAGATTGTGATTGTGGAAGTCGTTAATATACGTCCGCACACATACACATCATGCACATACGCAAGGATTGGCCAGTGTGTGATATATTTATTTGTTCTAGTTTTTAGAAGTATTAATATCTTATGCTACCATCTGACTGATCTGTCATGTCAAAAAACTTTAAATGTTGTGTCAAGAATTTTCTACCCCTCAACATGCAGTTTTCCTTTTAAACTTAAAGGGGCACTCCACCACTTTTACACATAAATGTTAGTTTACTTGTCATGGTTAGCTCTACTCTGCCTGTGAAAACAGTTGTATAATGTCTTCTGTGGCTCTGGAGGAGCTTTCTAAAGTCTGAGAAGATAACCCTGATGATGTCATCAGGGTTATCTTGAATTAGGCCCGAGACTTCAAATATTTGACAGAAACCTGATTTATGAACTAGGGGCGTGCAGTTCGAAAGATTGGAGCATTAAACAGGCAGGGAAAGTCTAATGGAAGACACTTTTGAGTTACATTATGGGAAATGGTGGATCCAGCATTTTTTAAAGCTTGGCTTAAGTCAGAATGTCTAGGCCACTGTTGCATTCTTTTTTCAAAACTGTCTTGTGCAAGTCCACCTACTTTATGGATGGGCAATACTGAATTGCTGGAGTACCATTTTCCAGTAAAGCCCATTTAATGCTTGCCGCATCCGTGTGGCTGCAAGGGTCCGCTCAGTGGTCCATGCTGCCCAAAATTTGTGACCATGTGGACTGCACTCATTACAAGCGCATCGACTACACATGCACTAGAAAAGCAAAATGTCTCTTACACCACTGTGGTCCTATTTTCTACTGCACATGTGTGGAACACATCTACATACACGATTGTAATATGTATAGAAGTGCGTGCAAGTCTGCAGCTGTCCGTGCCCATACTGAAGTATGAACATACCTTAAGTAGAGTTAAGGTTGTTAAATACATCTCACTCCATACTGTATATATAATATATATTCTGTATCAGTTTCCAACTCTTCATTAAGGTTATATGATGTTTACATTGAGGTAAATATTCAAACCCAAGACTCAAGTTAGGTTTTTTATGGCTTCACCATTCAATCAAATGTAAATATACTAGATGTCGGCACATTTCCCCCAAATTCAGACAGATATATTTGGTATCCATAATTCCAGTGGAATTTAATATAAATGTGTGTGGTTTTAAACAATATTTGGCTGCACAGTATGAGTTTGTATTGACCAATGCCCACCGGCTGGCTTGTTAAGGGGTTCAATTAATTTGCATACACTACTTGCCTACAATATTTGCTCTGTGTGATTTAAGTGACTCTTTGACCCTGGTTTCTCCCCTGAAAACAGTGAACAGGACAGAGAGAGGACTACTTGTTCTGGACGCTGCTGTCATTGCATCGTCAAAGTATGGTACTTCCTCTGCCCACCACAAAAAACACAAAAACCGCAGAGTGCCAAAGGCATAAATCCACAATTCACATATTGTGAAGCAGAATATAAGGCAAATCAAGTGTCATGAGGGAGTTGGGCAGTTTTCTTTGTCACGTTAAAACAGCTGACAAAGAGCTTTCATTATGATTTCTGTCTTCATTTGTCAGACGTTTTTTCAACATGTTTTGTAGTTAATAGAAATGTTGAGCATTCAGGTGAAAAAGATGACATTATGAATCTATGCATCAAATTTCAAGGACTTGATATTATGTGTAATTAACATTCACAAGACATGGCCCAAGAACAAGGTTATCATTAAATATCTGTCTTTAAAACATCCCTACAGAGTTGACACTGCCTTCCCTTTATACCCTCCCCACTTCAGTTTTCATGTAACATTATCACCCGTAAAAAAACTTTTACATCATGCCAACATAAATCACTCCCTTTTTTTCAGTTTCATAAAAGCGCTCTCATTATCCTCCTTAATGTTTCCTACATGCTGGACTACTGCAGCTTTTTTTTTCAGCCTTTCCTTTTTTACGATTTGGAAAGTAAATACAATAAATTCCAGCACATAGCCAGAGCTTGGGTGTTGTGTTATTTTTCGGCACCGCGGGTAAGCACAATAGAAACACAGCTGTGGTGATCAGTCTGGGCTCCCCAGGAGTCACCGGAGGCCCGGAGCACATGTTCGTTAATGATCAGTTACAAAGGCCACAATGGGAGCTGCTAGTCGCTGAGGTCTGTACTCCTTTGCATCTCAAACCATCTGAATGACTGCACCTTCTGCTAAATGTTTAAACCCAGGATGTGTCTCCCTGGATTGATTGCGGTTGAGTCGACAGTTTAAACTCTTACTGAGTGAGGTGTTAAAGGGGTTTTTTTTGTTATAAAGAGACTTGAGACTTCTTCAATCAGCGATCTCCCTAAAGGTTCTTTGTTATTGTCCGTTAAGATTACAGCTTTTGGATAATTATTAATGTAAAAATGGTTTTAACCCATGTTTAATACACATTCCATCCATCCTCTTTGAAACTGTTAAGTCATTTTGAGTCATGAAACAATTCATGGAACATAATCTACAGCACACGACTAAGATCTGTCTTTCTTCTCCTGCTCAGTTAAGGAGGCTTTGATCCCTGAGCTCTGTTTAAACTCACTTTGTTACCAAGACTTTTGGCCAGAAAAGGCAGAATACAGTATTATCTGAGCAACGAGGGTGCTTCATCCTAACAAGAATTATCCATTATTAAAAAAACAGCATTGCAAATAAGATGACTTATTAGCATAAAAGTAAACTCAGACAATTATTTGGTAAGAAAATTATTTTGTTTTTTACAAATCGTGACAGGTTTTGGAGCTGCTGACTGACAAATGATCCAAAATGGATCTAAAGCATTTTTGGAATAGATGTCTTTCAGCTGCAGACAATGTGACACTGAGGTCAGGGAGTTAAGGTGTTGCCTTATGATGGGTGAGTCTCCTCCAAACGATTCCCACAAAGCAGTAAACATCAAGAGAAAGTTCCAAATGCTTTGAGCACTAAAGCTGCGACAAGATGTTTTTAAAAAAGGGCTGCCCGTACAAGCTCACACATAAACACGTATTTGAGCACACACAGGCCAAGCATGCGCACGCGCACGCGCACACTCACAGCACATACATGTATATATGTACACTTACACACACACACACGCAGGCACCTATCCCTCCAGGGCGATCCACGACCCTCCCCCACCCTTGAAACCCGATCTGTCGGCATGCAGTACGGAATTCTCCAATCGCCCTGACTTTTGACCTCTGCCCTTTTTGGCAGTGCACACAAGAGAAGATGAAGTGCCCAAGCCTCTCTCTTCCCCAACACAAAAAATCCCCTGTTCTAGCAGCCCTCCCACACATGAACGGGCACGCACACACACAAACATGGTGGACACACATACACACTGATTCCCATTTGGGACGGCTTGAGGCCAAACACTCTTTCTGATTCCCGTGAGGCACATGATCAAAATGATTCTTGATATGTGGGTAGCAGATATGTGTGTGTGTGTGTGTGTGTGTGTGTGTGTGTGTGTGTGTGTGTGTGTGTGTGTGTGTGTTTGCGCGTGCAACAGATGTGTAATGAGTGTGTGAGACGTAGAGAGGAGCTTTGACTTTTAAAATCCCTTCATTGCATCGTTCACATAGCAAAGACACAACAGAGCTGTTAACACTTTGAGGGTTTTAGTGAGGGGACAACATAACAGCCAGTACTTGTTATCATTACCATCATCATCATCATCATCGTCACAATCAATTCATTGTCCTCATCAGCAGAGAGGAAGAGACTGAAGAACGATTCAAAGAGACAGATTGTCACAGCCGTGTGTTTCTGTCATTTGCCCCCAGACTCTGTGTTTATGTGGTGTGAGTGTGTGTTTTGTGCCTCTGTAAATAACATTTATTGTGTGTTTGAAGTCTCACCTGCCTCAAAATCTCCATCTAAACGACACCCAACGAAATGGCTGAGATGTGGAAATAAAAACATATATTCTGATGATCTGGTGTAACTTCCTCAATAGTGGCAATGAAGGTTGTTTAATCTGTACATTTGATGGTATGAGCACTGCATATGCAAATTTCTATAACTTAGTGTTGGCCCAGATTTCATTATGATTCAGGGTTCTACACATTTTAGCATTGGCTCTAGATTATAGATAAACATGGTGGCTGATTTGGTTAAAGGGTTTGATTTTTCTCACTTTCGTGTAGTGGTATTTGGTGGTGTATTTAGTTTAGGTTTTAGTTGCCCAAGTTTTGAGATTGCTGCCTCAACCCAAATACACTGGAAGTGGGTGGAATTTTAAAAATGACCTTGAAAATTCAACATTAACATCTCTTTCCAGAAACGTTATCCCTGTTACTCTGGATAATCTACAGAACATGCTGTCAACAGTTTTCATAGGAAATATTTCTTCAGTAGAAAGTAGTTCCAATGAAAACTGTTCACACTGAGGTCTGTCGGTTATCAAGACATTTGTTAGTTGAAAGACACATTTTCTGAATGTCATTGTTCAATGCTGTGAGCACCACAAACTTCAGAGAGAAATTTCAGAGAGGTTAAGGCCACGGTATGCTTTAAAATAACTAGTTTGTACAAAGTGTCGTCCGTCCATGTCGGGCATGAAGGCAGGAGTGCTTATACAGGTTCTGAACGGCCACACTTGAAGGCAGGCCGAAAGCCTGCCATCATGAAGAGGGGCAAGACGCAATGAATCGTAGCAATGGGGATAATGGTGCACACAGGAAGACAGTCTTTCCTCGAAGGCCTTCATGGTGTTGCACTCCGTTGTAGACACCCAATGAAGAATGAAAGATGAGAGCTCATAACACCAAGAAACAACTTAATTTGTCAGAAATCAGTTTTTAGGTGGATCTCACAAGATGATATAGTCAGAAGATCCTCAGTATTTCTTTTCTAAATTGTTGCAAAACGTAGATGCTCAGGTTTAAATCACCTTTAATTAGATTTTTAGAACAATCTAAATATGTTTTGTCTGTTCATATAAGACTTAAGATTGTAGAAACACCTTAAAATCTAACATGATGCCATGAACATAATTCCTCAGTTCTACAGATTTTACATGAAATTAAGTCACTTGCCTATTTATTTCTAAAGCCTTACTTGTAAACCGATGACCAAAAAATAGTTGTGATGTTTTATCTCACTTACAGAATGAAACTCAGATATTACAATGTTGTTTATATGCCTCTTTGTGATATACTGTATGTTGGGTGTGAGAGAGCTTCCCATACGTCTGACACTGTATCCCAAAATGCGTCTTTAAAATCCCCGGAGCACCACCTCTTTCCTCCACCATCTGACCGCTGCCATTTGTGCATTGTGTGTGTCCGGCATGACTGCTCTCGTCATTTTCCCCTTTGATTGGCCTTCACACAATGTAATCAGTGTTGCAGCTGTCTGAAAAGGCCTCTTGTGCATTATCTGAGCAATGCCGATCACCCTGATGCGTCCACAACTTTGCTTTTAGTTCCATTCAGACGCTGTGACAAACGGCAAACTGTCTGGTGAGCATGTGTCAAGCCACTTGATTTACTTCTTTGTTTGACTGCACTGGCCCTTTTCTGAATGTCGCCTCCATCTTGTATGGCCTTACTGTATTGGTAAAAATTGCCATGGCCGTAAGCTTGAAATTCTAATGTACAGACAGACTGAAAGAATTGGCCCACTGTATGTGTGAGTCATTTCATGTACTTCCAATACACAAAAGCTGACTTATTCTATAATTTTCTGTTTTTTGAACATGGATGAAATGATTGACTGAAGAATCAATAAAAATCATCTCTGGGTCTAACTGCACAAATTCAGTCAGCTCTCAAATGTCAAAAACTAACTTAGAAAAAATATTAGAACCAATATGTATTTTCTATTTTGAAATGTGGAGGAAAGATCCAAGCGAGTATGTTTCAGGGAAGTGCCATGTGGTTTGAGTCATATTGTTAGCGAGTGATGTGCTTTTAGCTAGGTAAAACTCAGTGTGCTGGACCCCTAAACTGTAGCCAATCCATTAAGACAAAGCTCTCTTGATCCCTTTCTTTAAATCCTCCACCATGGCTGATTAAATGTAGTCGATTTTCACGCCTGTGCTGTGGTGGCCGCGAGGCCTGAATGGCTCCACAGAGCGCGACCACAGTGTGCTGTCACTCCAACAGCCTGAGGAGGAAAGAGTAGATAACCAGCAGGCTTAGAGACGAACAGTGGGAAGGTGTTTCAAGATTCTGGTTAGACCTTGATACTTTTGTCCAGATATATCCAGACTGTGTGTGATGTGGACTATATATCACCTGTGATCACTGGATTTTCTTTTGTGCTCAGCATGTAAATGAACGCACAGATTCTTTCCCAAAGTTTTCTTCACAGAAACAATCAAAAGGGCAAGCTTTTTAACCATGCTAGAGATGTGGCTGTAAGGATGGCAATGTCTGTCTGTTGGTCATCCACCATTTTGGTCCAGACTGAAATATCTCACCAATTACTGAATGGTGTAGCGTCCCAGTCGAACAAATGAAAGTCTTGACTTATGGTGTGACACTGTTTATTTGTTTTCCGTGCACTTCATTAAGCCAAAGTCATCAAACCAACATAAGGGCTGAACAGAAAAGTAGCCAAGACAATAAATTGCGACTCTGTTGGACCATAATTACATTAAAATAACTTAATTGACTAATAGTAACACAACGTTAGCTAACTTAAGACAAAATACATAAACTCAAATACATTACCTTGTTGCCACTTTTGACTGAAGCTAAACATAACTTACACTTTCCCTGTTCAGCCTTATTAATTATTTAACTCTGTGTGCTACTGTACTGTTTACCTTTCCGTTACCTTATTACCGCCAAGTTCCATTTTTCACAAATGTTTAAGCTCCTTTCAAAATAAGACACACTAAAAGCCATTAAACAAAATACACTTACAAACACAAACTTAACACATTTTAGTTACAAACCACACTATGTATTGGATTGATTGCCATGAAATTTGGTACAGATATCCATAGTGTCCAGAGAATGAATCCTAATGACTTTGGTGATCCCTAACTTTTCATCCTGCACCATCATCAGGTAAGAATTTAAATTTGTCCCCATAAGCTTCGGCTGTACATTGTATTTAGTGCTAATCAACTAATGTTAGCATGCTGCTACGCTAAACTAAGAGGATTTAAATCCCCAATTAGTGAGTTTACATGCCCTTACATCAGTTACTGTCAGCTTTCTGCAGTAACTTGATTTCTTCAACACCATGTAAACAAGATACCTGGTTTCAGTTATTGGGGTAGATTTTTTTCCCCATAGAATGCTAATTTCTTGGTCATGTACCCATAACCGGGTTTCTAATTAGATTTTACATGTGCGCATGTGCAGGAAAAAGACTTCAGACAAGGAAAGTATAAGTCTAAATAAGTTTCTACTGCTACACCCTTTTGTGAAATTCAGACCCCTCACTACTTCACTGTCAGTCTGAAGCTCCAAAAGACAAAAGAAAGGAAAAAAGCTGGATACAGCATCTTGTATCATAACTACACTTAACATAACTAAGGCACGTTTCCAAAATAAGTTTGGAATAAGGGAGAAATTTGATTACTGATCTACAGTGCATGTCTGATTTCCTGTGTTACTGTACCTGATTTCTCCCAGTAACCAGGTTTCATGAGTGCATGTAAATGTACTGAATGCATCTTTGATGTCCTCACACCTTTATTTTTATTTGTGTAGTTGCGTTCAGATGAATAGAGACAGACTTTTAAAAACAGTCTGAAAAGGATCAAAGGGATGTTGGTGTTTCACGCCATAACTCATGACTGGAGGATTAATCAGAAATACTCAGAATCAGAAATACTTTATTGATCCCCAAGGGGAAACTCTTTTAAATTCATTTTTGCATTATTATATAGTATTGTGCTGATTAAGGCATCATTATGAAATCTGATATTTTTGACAATTTCACTGACTTTTATAACGGTTCTCATAATGCATTGACCTTTTTTACCTCCCCAATCTTTGTTTCATAAGCTGTTTCAAAGGAAAATAACCCAATTACAGGCAAATCCAGTAAATTCCTTCCCCCAGATCAGTCCAAACAAAGCATTACTTATGCATCACTTGACTCCCAAGACGTGACCCTTCGGACAACAAACTGCCCTCCCATCTCCCTCGCCCTCCTCCCTTCTCCAAAAGGGTGTTAAGATCTGTCCCTATACTCTCCCCAGGGAATGCTGGGAAAGGAAGGCCGCCACATCTGTCCAAAGCCTCGGAGAGAAAGACAGTGGGAACGACACGGAGAGAGAAACATTCCTTCATCCACAAGAAAGAAAGAAAGAAAGAAAGAACAGAGAAAGACAGGTGACCAACAGAAAGTAGAAGGGAAATAAAAGAAAAGAAAAAGGAAAAAGTGAGGGCTTTTATTGCTGACATCAGAGAGAAACTGAAAGGAGACAGAGAGAGACGGACAGAAAATGAAAGAGTCATTTAAAGAGGGAGAGATTTTGTGAATGAGAGATGGATCTTGTCTCCTTATGAAGCCATCCATCACTCCTTGAATAGCCCAGTGGGCAGAGGGAGGGAAGCAGGCACCCCGGGCCCTCCTTCAAAAGCCCGGGAGGAGAGGAGGGAGGAGAGGAGGATGGCTGCAATGTGCTGGTGGAACTGTGATCTTTACCTCCCTCCCTCCTGTGAAGTCAGCAGGGAAAGTGATTAGGCCTGCCTCTCTCCTCCTCCTCTCCTCCTCCTCCTCCTCCTCCTTCCCTCTATTTTTCCCTCCAATGCAGGTTGTAACAGTTTTGGGCCTCTAAATAAGGTCTGCTGTTGATTTCTTCACCTCACTAATGTACTACTGATGCAGACTTCCTTCCCCCAATACACAAATAATACACCTGCAATACACAATTTAAAAAAACTACTCCCCCCTCCCTTTCGTGTGCTTTTCCTGTCATGTTACAACCAAAATAAAATGAAAGGAAAAAATAGATTTAGTTTTTTGCTTACTGCCAGAATGTTTAATCAAGTCTTCCAGATACATCCAGGATTTTGATTTGACTTTATAATTATCGGATTTGTTCTTGAAAAGTTTTGCTTGGGTTTGGAAAATCAATTCCATAATTTGTCACAGAATTCGAATTAAAAAATATATACATACACACTGTCAGAGGACCAAATGCTAAATGAAACACCTTGAGCGACCACACACACTGCCACACAGGTAAACAGGTAAAGAAGATATTTTTTCTTTATGAAAACATTATACTAATGACTATAAGATATTAAGAAAACAAAGACAGTAAATATGGGAAAAAGTGCCACTATTCATCATAAATCTATACAATTTTATCATACATAGAGCATTGCAGCAACATCCATATAACTCTGAAAGTATTAGAAGAATAAAAGAATGTTAGAAAAGACTTCTGGACCAGTACTTTTCATTTCATATATGAAATGAAAAGTACAATACAACAGCTCTGCCATAAATTCTACCTTTGTGAAGTTCAATTTTTGGTGACATTGTCGGAAATGTGTAAATTCAATTATATGTTTAATACCGAGGTCACAGTTAAAGGTGGTGTACTGAGCTACATAATATTGTGAGGTTTTCCTAATTTTTTGCCCTCCCTATTTACATACATGAGGGGGGAAGAATATTAGTAACACCTCTCAATATAATGCACCACTTACTATGACCTCAGTAATAAAACATATCATTGTTTAACACTTCTGTGACAGTGTAAAAAAAACTGAACATTACAGGCATCATATAAGTAGACATTAGTGTAGAACATTGCATTGGATTGCAGTTTAGATTAGATTGTATATGTGCACCTAATAAAGCAGACACTGAGTATATTAACCACACCATCCAAGGAATAAGATAAAAAGTAATGAGGGCATAATAATACAGACATACCAAAACAATCAAGTCTAATCAAAGTTTTTTTATATACTTGAGTCAAGAATGCCCCAACTGGACAAATATAGCCTACTAAGTACCTGGATTTAGCCTTAAAAGCTTGAATATTGGACCAAAGAAAAAATAAATTATATCATCACATTAAGTAAGAGTTCATTATTCTGTCCCGTTTGTGACAACGTCTGTAAAGTAAATATCCAAAAGGCTTCTCTTCTTTTGAGTACCTAAAAAGTAAGAATCTCCACACAAGGTAGCATTCAAAATATTGCCCTGTGTTCATGTCAAATGTACAAAAATTGAATCTTTAAAATCCCAAAATGACAAAAAACTGAATGAATCCACAATCAAATGGATAAAAAAACACCTAAAAATTGAAAAATACAAAATTTCTATTTACTTTTCTATGTTTCCCTGTCTATGTCTTTTCCCTTTTTAACATTCTAACAATTCAATTTGTTTAATCTCCATTAGAGTGAGCAGTGTTGATACAGAAATGAGATGTAAACACACTTTCACACCGGGATGTGACAAGTGTGAGATGTTGTTGACCCCTGTCTGTCCCCTCTCGTTCTGTTAAGGTCCCTTAACGTTAAGGTCACAACCTAGCAGTTTTATTGGCCCTCTAAAGTCATCAGTGCTTTGGGATTGGATGAAATCCCTCTAATGGAGTCAGTAATTGGTCCAGTTTATCGGTTTATTAGGTACTCTGGCTGTGGGAACAGCTTTGATGTATAAAGCAAAGTATACATCATTAGCAAATAACTGGCTCCAGTGGTCAAAACAGAATTGGCAAATCTACATGTTGTTTGGAAAAAGTGTATAAAAGGATTATTTTCAGGATTTTTAAAAAAAAAGTAAAGCTTTGAAATATTCATAGGGGCTACTGTCTTAAAAAAACAACCACAATTTTGAAAAATGTTGCATCTCAATTTAAGTCTGTAAAGATCCAGAGACCAACAAAACTCATCAGAAATCAACTAATAAATTTCACAAAAACAGGAGTCAACACTCACAAGAAATAAGCACCTTCTCAACTCCCGAAACACCTTTTTATTTTATTTATTAATTTATTTATTGTTGTTATTGACAACCCTATGCACACACTCTTTCTCACTATTCTTAAACCTGTAACAGAATCGGTTACAATTGAAATCACCAACTTAAGCTGTCATCTAGATATATTGTGTCCTATTTGTTGTCTGGTGCTCGGAGGAGTGACAGGCCGTCAAAGGCTCCGTCCATGACCTCCAGTACAGAGGAAAGTTTTGGTCTTTGGTCTTTTCTCTCGGGTTCCCCATTATCTGTGTGACCCATCCCCTTAAAACACTTCGGGCGAGTGAAAGGTCCTGACTCTGCACTGAGCTCTGGCATAGATGTCAACCTATTCAACCTGCATGCTCATACACCCCCACTGCAAGACGAGGAAGCACAAACACACATACAGAAACCTGCGAACATGCATGTAAGCAAACACAAAAGAGACAGAAACACACGTGATATATATAAAATACATATTTGATTCTTATATATATGCACACATATATCCACACACACTTGATAAATTCATTGAGGTTTCAGGGGGCCATAGGAACCTGGTTCTGGATGAGCTGTCAACAAAGAAGAGGAAAACAACTGTATAAAAGCCCCATCCCCCCACCCACTCACCATCCCTCTCCCCTCCTCACCCACTGACTCCTTTCTTACACTGACCACTGTTCAGAATTGCCCCCTCACCCCTGTGACCCCCCCATTGGGCCCTTTCACTCCTTGACAATGGCTGCCGGGGGCCGTGTTATTTGAGGCACTAAAGAGCCATCCCACCCACCCACCCCAGGACAATGCCCACCCCCACTGAGACCTTTCTTCCCCTCACCTCCCTAATAGCAGGTTTCATCCTCTCTGCCCTGACCCCAGGGAGGGGCTGAGGCTCCCGGCTCGGCCCACCGTCTTTCTGCCCACTGACCTGCTCCGCCAACAGGCCCACCTCCCGCTCACTAATACACATATACACACTTTCACTCTCTCACAATGACTGTATGCACGAAGGGAGCAGCGGTGGAGAGTGACCAAGTGCATTTATTAAAGTACTGAACTTAAATACAGTTTCACTTTACTTCCATTTTACTTTAAACCTTTACTTTTTACAGGGAAATATTGTAAGTTTTACTCAACTACATTAATTTGACAGCTATAATTACTAGTTACTTTACATAAATAAACTTTTACATAAAAAACACATAAGATCATAAAATACAATGCATTGTTAAAACAGGGTTTTCCAATCTTTTTGGCTTGTGATATAAAAAAGCAGTGTCTAGTTGGGGCTGCTTGTCATGTTTCAGATGTCTGTGTCTCTCAGATGGTTTCATTTCAATAACAGTTTGAGGCCCAAAGATGTAAAGATTAGAGTAAAGTCTGAAAAATGAATTCAAATTTGTGTAGCAGAACTGTATTTATTTTTATATTTCCAACCCCATTAATCATATAAGTACCAAGATTTATCTTGTGACTCTTTGGAGGGGGCCCGACCCCTAGATTGGGAACCACTGGACTAAACTACCTCACTGTATATACAGTAGTTAAAACTAGCTTAGTTTTTTAGTGGCATTGTATTGACTTCAACTTGTAGTCAACTTCCTACATCGAAAGATGAGAAATAAAACTGGTGGCCAGTGGTTCAATTTCAGCCATCTTAGAAGGAGGCACATTTGGTGGTAGTGTTTAAGTTTAAAGGAAAACTATTGTTTATTAAAACTTGTGTTTTATTTGTCATAGCTCTAACCATCGGTTCTATCAGTTATAACATTGTACCAATACAGCAAAATCGATAAAAATAGGACCAAGAGGGCAACAAGCACGAGCAGTCAGACAATCAGACGGTTTGTAGACATGTAGCTAACACAGATTAGCTACGAGATTAATTTGGAGATAAAAACAAACCCTGTAATGTTACTAATAACTCCTCATTGTACAGGAAAGCTGTGCACAATCCACGGCAAGTACGGTAGGTCAAATCTGAACTAGGAAGTCAGGCTCTAAGGTGTGGTGGATATTTGCAATGGACAGTCTGGGTAATAATTTTACTGTGTGCCTTTTACTTTTCCAAATAAATTTGTTTGTTTACAACCTGTACTAATGTCTGACCACTCATGTTTCTTGACCCGTCAGACCTATTTTGAGCTAAGTTGCCACATTTCTGAGAGCTCAGCAATCACTTTGGTGCGTACGGTGTTATCATTACCAATGCAAGTGATGGCCGAAGCAATGAAACTAAAACTCAAGTTGTAATAAGCAATGGTTTTCCTCCTAATATGATTCAATCCCCCTGTTTTTTTGTTTCGCAAAATATGTTAAAAGGTTTTTCAAGTGTGGCCATTCAAAACAGCAATAATCAATTTTGCTTTCAGACGGACACATCGTACAGACTAGATTGTTTCAAGCACACTGGCTTTAAGACGTAGCTGCCATTTGAATCTGGCCGTGGACTTTTGTTACATGTTATCTGCCTCTCTTTCACCACACTGTATGCATGCACAAAGAAGACACTGTCATTAATTAACAACTAATACCACAGCCACAGCAAATACTTGGTTGGCAGGTGTCAGTTAAAATTGCATTTTAACAGAATTCCTCAAACACAGTCAACAGTTTAGCCTCTCTTCTTAATCAGTAATAAAGGTATATTGATCTGATGTAACCATGGCTTACTTACAGTGTGCTTCATGCTGCATCACCAGTTAACTGAAATTGGTGAGGATTTTAACACAACTTTGCCATGCTATGAGTGTGATAATGCACTGAGGTATCCTGATATAGAAAATAAGGGACTCTGGAGGAAAATGTTGTTTTGACTCTTTTGTTATTTTTGTATATAAGGACCTGTCATCATGTATTATCACTTATATACTTTACAGTAGTTACAAGTGTTTGTTAGATTATGTCAAAGAAATATCTTGTCAAGTATTCACATGACAGTCGTTGAAGAATACACGTGGATTTGTCTTTAAGTTGGAAACCTGTCATCCAACCTTCAGATGCTTGAATGTCTTAATCATTGGAAGCATCTGCACTACACACACTGTGTAATGTCATTCTGCCAAATATTCACACAGGAACACACAGCAGCCTGTTCACCTCATTTAACCTCCCCAGAAACACAGCTTATGGCTGTTGACAGATGAAAACCACCTCCTCTCTTTTACCTGTTTTGAAAATGATTCAATGCCTTCCAGACACCCAAAGGTTCATGAAACGTACTCAGCACATTAACAGCCTCGCAAACTTTAAATTCAAAATTCAGTTGGACATTCTTCTATGACAGCTGCATTATTCTCTCGGACAGCGTGTTAAAGGAAATCTCTAAGTCATCACTTACAAGTTGTCACTCACAGGCTAAATTAGGTTACTGGTCATTCATTATCTAAGCCTGAAGCAGTGCAACACCTATCCTCACAGGGGAAATCGCTCTCTCTGCTCTTATGTAATGTCTGTCTTTGTGATGATGATGTATCACTGTCAAAGAGACCAGCATGTATTGGCTAATTTAGCAATCAAGCATGTAGAAGCTAAATTACCTTGAGCCAGTAAGGAGGACTTTCTGTAGTTAATTAATGACTGAGTGACTGAGAATGAGAAAGTTGGTTATGTTCAATCAGTTGCATTCTAGACACTTTGTTCCTGTCCTGCCCAGTCCCGGTGTATACTTCCTAATTCATCCAAGTCCCATGACTTTAAGTCATGATCCCATTTTAATCCTGAGTAATTATTTCCTTTGTTGAGTATTACAGAGCCCCTACACTGGGAACATAGGTCTAATTACAATAGGCAAAGCTTGTAGATGTCAAAGTGATATAGAAGTTGTATTGAACAAATAACCATACATCATGATTCCATACTGTAACTGCTGTTAATAAAACAACTATCAGATGATAATATAGATACAGTAACATATTAACGTTCACTCAAAAGAAGGGTACTCAGTGGCCAGAATGTGAGGATTGTAGTTGCACTGGGCATTACAGGTGTGAATTTGTTTAAAGGAAAAATCAGGCCAACCCTTAAAATGGGGTTGTAACTTTTTTTTAAAGGAAAAGAGAAATAGTCTTACTAGTGAAAAAAATTAAATTTGTACCCGTTACTCAAATAAGCAAGAGTGTCCCAAGTCTGCATTGCATTTTGTCAGTGGATAAATTGGTCTCTCTGCCTCCTCTATAGTGGATTTCTCTCTGGATTTAGAATTTCTGTGCAAAACGTTCAGATAGAAGCCTTTACCTTTTAATTCTGAGACTGCAAAACCTGCCGTTAATATTTTAGATAGCTGAACTGAACATTTTCCTGATTAGCGATACCTTAAAATGTGGTTTCAGAATCAGAATCAGAATCAGAAATACTTTATTGATCCCCGTAGGGAAACTCTTTGTTACAGTAGCTCGTCTTTACATCAGTCCACACCGGAGAAAGTACTAGAAAAAAATAAACACTATAAAACAGGTCAGAAATAAGTTAAGTATCCTGTCAGTATAAGTATAAGATAAACTAAGTGTCAAGTACCAAGTGGGTTTACTGGTTGGTGATGAAAGTACAGTCTAGAATACAATGTAACTCCTTATGTAATAAATAATATTAATAAGCGGAGGTGCATGTACTGTCGAAGAGTAATTGAGGTATATAGTTTCAGTAGCAATAAATAAGATAAAAACTAACAAGGGGAAAACTAATATTGCACGGAAGTATTACACAGAATATTGCACACATTTTGTAATGGTCATAACAGAAAGTGGCACAACAAAATTCATCTGAGTATCTTTGCAAAGTATTTCATTCTTGAAGCTTGGTGACAAAGTGACTATACTTGCCAGCCAGGACATGCTAGCGTTTATCCCCAAGCTTCTTTCTATTTTTGTCATTTATTTCCCCTGGCATTTTGTTCTCAGGGTTATAGATAATTTCATTCAATAAAGACTTATCAAAGAGGAAGAAAAAAGCTTTCCAGTTGGTTGCTAACGGGACAGTAAGTTCAAACTTTTAACGTATATTTAAGAGTAATTTTTGTACCATTGACTCTTGTCTCATAACTGTAAGCAGACCATGGCTCTTTTGAGCAGCAGTTTATACTCCGACAGAGGAGGTTAAATAAAAGTGGATGATGCAACACAGCTAATAAGTTACTATAGCTTCCTCC
Source organism: Siniperca chuatsi (assembly GCF_020085105.1). Taxonomy (NCBI): domain Eukaryota; kingdom Metazoa; phylum Chordata; class Actinopteri; order Centrarchiformes; family Sinipercidae; genus Siniperca; species Siniperca chuatsi. The sequence goes on along the minus strand of NC_058050.1, from coordinate 6,668,462 downwards.
ATTTTGGACTCTCCATCTCTCCGTTGTCTCAAAGATCATGCAGCACTGTCAAGATGGCTTGCTGTTGGTCAATGGCACAAATTCAAAGTTGAACTTGACGTGAAAACAATCGCAAGGACTTACTTTGCCTCTGTGAATGAATCCACTAATCTAATCCATTAGAATGAACATCACAAAACAACAAAAGGGCTCCAGCAGTACATATTAAAATCATATTAAATCACAGTTTTTTGGTAATATTATGGTAAACCATTTTGTTTATGTTTGTCTGAGAATGTAACGCATTTTGACAGTGACATTTATCATGTGTGCGTAGCCCAAACCCCACTAAAAGGCTTAAAAAGAAACAGTTCATCAAGAATGTATATTATTGGCACCAAAGCTTAAATTAACCCGACACATAAAGTCTTTGGGAGAAAGAGAAACAGTTGCTACCATTTAAAAGAAGTGGAGAGAAGTGAGTGGCGGTGGGAGTGTCGCTGCTGCCGGGCGCTGAGGTGGAGAGAGGGCGAGAAACACAGCCACTGACATGAAGGCGACAGGGTGTGACAGGATGAGCCATCAGCCTGCAAGGCGCACAAGTGGGAATCTTTCACTTTCTCACACAAAGACACACACACACACGCACACACACACACACACACACACACACGCATACATATGTACCAATCAGAGAGATCAAATGGCGGTACCACTTTCATAGAAGGCACCCTTTACAAAGAGTTTATAAGTTGTAACTTGTGGCTTTTACAATGGTTAATAGATCAGTTATCAGCCAGTAGGTTGTGAAAATGGTGTTTATCCTTTCTATTTGGAAATAATGTAGTTATAATGTAGTTATATAGTTGTTGCTAATCCACTAATAAATGCTTAAGAAGTTGTTAATAGATGGATTTTGGTCTAGAACTTCTGAAGCCCTTTTCTAGAGGGTAAGTGGTCATATGTTCAGTTGATTGGGTGTTTTCACAACCTGGCAACCAAAAAGATGTTCTTATTAATGGCTTATATATTATGGCTTATATATTATATATAAAGCATTAGCCTATATAAAGAATGCCTTATTAGAGAGTGGTACCCAAATTTTTTGACGCCCAAAGACATAAACAGAGAAGATTTCTGACACTGCCAACACTGACTCTGCATGAATTTGTACACATTCTCTTGCACACACCATGGAAATACCTGAATGGACATGCATACTCACACACTGGCAGGCCCAACCAGTCAAACACACGCATGGATGGACACACCTGTATGAAGTTGGATTTCTGCCTTTATCCTAAGAGCACTTACCAGCACTGCCTACCTGGAGCATCTGGGCTCCATTAGATGTACCTGCTGCACATAAATGCATTTCTGCTTCAACATGTGGTCAGTTTGATAGTTTTCTCCTCAGAAACATCTGATGTCTGCATTTGAAACCACTTGCCGACAAGATATGTCGACACTGAGAGCATTTTATACTGCGAGCACACAAACAGCCTCGGCATGGACAACGGAAACTTTCCTCAGGGTGTCAGCAAGTTCACTGAACCATTCTCAATTGTATTTGACAAATTTGTCACTGAGCCTGAGGTTAGGCTGGCGTTTGCATGTTCAGACAAATGCTATTTTGTTAGAAACAACTTTCAAAGGGTCAATACAATATCGTTTAATGTATTAATGCATAAACACATACAAATCTACTGTAGGCAAATGTTACATCAGAGCTCAGTTAGTTAAGTTAGCTCAGTGAGTTAATTATACAGGTGTGTGTGTTTGATCTGTCAGGTATAAGTTTTTACCAATAAATTGTCCTTTTAGGTACTGATACTTGTTGGTCATGGAGTTTCATGTACTGTAGTACTTGGCACCAGTGTCACATATTATACCCACGTCTTCACTCTACTCTACTACAACTACACACACACACACACACACACACACACACACACGCCTCACTGCTTGTCCAGAGCTCCTCCCTGGGGGGTCACAGTGGCAAGGAGGGGGGGATTTCACGCTTGACCTTCCCCTCACAGCTTTGTGAGCCCCTTCACTCCCGCCTTGATTCTCCTGACCTACTTGGTCATCCCGGAGCAAGCCACTTATAATACCTACATCTTGCCCAGCAGCACGCTCTCTCTCTCTCTCTCTCTCTCTCTCTCTCTCTCGCTCTTTCACTCCTCTCTTTCTGTCATACACACACATACACATCTGTCTCACACATCTGTCGGTTGGTTTCTCTCTCGCAGGGCTCTTCAGCGGTGGCCTCTGACTGTGAATGATGCAAACATTTAGAGATAACGGTTTAATCCCTTTGTGCCAAATATTGTTTTTGACCGCTCACTGAATTCTGGGAAATGCATTGCCCTGGCTGTCAATCCTTTTGTTTGTTTTTTAATCCAAATCCCTTGGGATCTCTCATGTGTTTTCACATGTGTGGAGGGCTATAACGTTCACATCAATTTATATGGGCATGACTTCCTTTGAAAAACACATGCAGTCCCAGCTAAAAGAACATAATTATAGAGATGTACATTATATATAACAATTCAACACTGCATTTCTTCCCTCAAAAATATTAGAACTGTTTGTCTGTGGTGGGAACTGGGAGGGTGTCATGATAATCAACTAGTAATTTGTTGTTGTTATTCATCATGTGCTTTGCCTCTGATGATGATATGCCATTTAGACTCCACCATTCACAGGCTGCTTTAGGGATTCCCCTCCTTTTCCCCTAACCCCTCTACACCCCGAGAGGAGGCGGACGGACTGTCGGCAGCACTCAGCAGTATCCAGACCCGCTGTTTCTCCCTCCGGCGAGCACCACTTAAGGCCTCCTGTCTCACACTGCAGCCCCGCCGCTAGTTGGGAACCATTTTCTACTCAGATGAGCGCAAACAAAGACATGCATGTGCAGGAGCGAGGGAAGAGGGAGGCAGGAGGGAGGAGGAGGAGGAGGCCATTGGTGTGTTTGGTAAACAGCGAGAAAGCTGCAGGGAGCGGCTACTCGGGTGGAGAAGAAGAGGGGAAGGGGAAGTGGAGGAGAGGGAACGCGACAAGAGGGACAGAAGGGAATCGTACACTAAGGTATGAGTCGGAAGCCGGTAAAGATTTGAGTAAAGGAAATTGCAGGGGCTTCCATGTCACAATCCCCAGTTGAGTTGATCACAAAGGAAGGGGACGGAACACCTGGCACTAAACAAACACACATGTATACACAGACACACAGCTGGAACTTTACATAGTGCTCTATGCGGCATGCACGCTTCCTCCTGCACATACAATGTAAACCATCAGATAGTAGAAAGTGCAATCAGAACAAAAAACAACTCATTAATTCCCACACTCAGCATTCATAAAAGCATTGCTCCTGCCACTACAAACCCACTCCAGAGAAAGTGTGCACATCCCTTAACGACTCTCTTCAGTGTGGCCCTGAGCCTTGCCCTATTCTGAGGATACGAGGGTTGAACCCAAAGATGACAAAGTCCTCATATCAAAGCCCACACACTCCCAGTTGACCCAGCTCTTCCCCCTGACCCTGTTGTTTTATTTGAGCCCTAATAACTCTCCTAATTAAAGCCCCTTCCTATTATTTTTTTCCCTCCACTCCCCTGTAAAAGGCCTGGGTTTCAAAGTGCTAATAAAATAAACTAGAGGGGGCCCATTTCTTTATTTGTATGTGTGTGAAGAGTGTGTGGGAGAAGGAGGCAGGGAAAGGAGGGGGGAGTTGGAAGGACAGGTTTTAGGTTCAGAGGGGGGTAAACGAAACAGAGGTCAGTGGAAACAAAGGAACGCAAGACCCCAGGGTCAAGTTGCCTGGTGTCCACAGTCACCGGGCTGGCGTTTTTGCAGGGCAAATGGCCATGCTTGTATAATCGCCGGGGTATGTTTTGTCCACGAGTGTAGGATAGAATATATCACGGCGCTGCTGACAGATGAACAATAGATCGCATTTTGTGGAAGTCCGAATGGAGCCTTCGCAGCTCCTTTGAGTTGGCTGGTACATCTGGAAGAGCCAAGATTAACCCTGCATTTACTGGCCTTGCGTATGGCTGACCCTTCTGACCCGAACTGCAGCTTCAACAATATCGCTTATGGGTTAATATAGGACTCAAAGACGCCCTATAGAGGTGGCATCAGTGAATCATCCTCTTAGAAGCAAATGAGATACAATCAATACAAAAGTGTTGCGTGTGGTTGAGAGATTACCAGCAACGGACCGTTTTCAGTTGGATAGAAAGTCAAACAAGACCAACGCTGTTGTTCAGACTACTGGTGACAAACAGGCTACAAGTCATTTTCAATGGAAGCCGGTGACAAGAAACTACACACTGAAGCATGACGCGCTACAAATCAAAGTTGAGCTGCCCTCAACATTTTTTAGCGCTCCAAAGATGCGGTGAACAATCCAGTCCCCTTCTCTTTCCCCATAATTCCTGTTCCGTTCCTTCTAAAAAATGGAAGAAAAACTTAACTACGACCAACAAGCGCTTGAGCCACGCTTGGCCGTTTTGTAGCTTTGTCGCTCGTAGTGTGAACATTACTTAAGAGTCTACAGCTACGCTAGTATGCTCACAATAACAATGTTAACATGCTGATGTTTAATGTTGACCATGTTTACCATCTTCGTTTAACATATGCATGCTAACATTTGCTAATTAGCACTAAACATAAAGTGCAGCTGAGGCCGGTGGGTACGTCATTAGTTTTGCAGGTATTTGGTCATAAAGTATTGTGCAAATTGAAAGTTTGACCTGATGATGGCAGTAGAGGAAATGGTTGATGGTTAATGTTATTACAATTCATCCTGAGGGGAACATGAATGTCAGTAACAAATTTCATGACAATTCATCCAATAGTTGTTGATACATTTCACTCAAAACCACAAATGTCAGCCTCATGGTGGAGATAGAAGAACACAAACATATATGTATGTCATCTAAAACTAGGGTACAGCAGGTGCAAAGTGACACCACTGCCCACATGAGAAAACCTGGTGCTAATCAATTATTTTTTATGATATTTGAAGCTCAGCCATAAATGTGCTCAATCTCTGTTAACTCTCCCTTTGGTTTTATGATGATAAACATGTTGGAATGGAGGTTTATGAGTGTGGCTGGGTCTTTCTGCAGCGACTATAAAAGCAGCTATGTGAATATCATATGCTTCATGTGTCTGCTGTGTGTTCCTATATGCTGGCTGTCATTCAAATCCCACAAAATATTCTAAACACTGGCGTTTGAATAACTTACAACCTCTTGACTAAAAACATCAGCACTGAGTAATACCCAAGGGGAGAAGCATTAACATAATATGTTAATATGATAATAGCTTCAGGCTGTGCATGAGATATAAACATGATCATATAGGGTGCTGAGTAGTGCAGGGGGTTAAGTAAATGTAATCCTCCTTGAGACACAGTGCTAAGGAAAGAACGAAAAGGAAGGCAGACAAAGTCATGTGTCAGGGTTCAGCCATGAGCAAGTGGGAGCCCTGGAGAGGCTGAGTGAAGATTTGAGGGAATCATTATACCAAGAGAGGGAACATGGAGAACATTCAGCTTAGCTACATATGGAAGGGGCTGTTTAAATTGTTGAATGAAAGTTGATATAAGGTCAAAAGAAGTTTATGAGGAGAAAGGGGCTTAAGCCAAAGGGTAACTAGCCAAAGTGTGCAAACTGGGTCATAGCTTGCACAGAAAATGATATGATTGACAGCGAGTGGAGATGGAGGGGGTGCACTAGGAATGAGACACAGGTTCAAAGCTAGCGAGCAGGAGTGGGAAGATCACAGAGGTTGAGCAAAAAGGTTGAGAGGGAGTTGAGAGATGGTATAGAGGGAGCTGAGAAAGAAGGCCTTGAAAGAGCCTTATCTGTGACCCATCTGTCTTGACATGCACACTCCTCTGGTTAGTGCCCTGGAGGGGAGGGAAGGGGAGCTGCATGCGTGTCAGTAACTGAGTGTGCAGGGCTTAGGGCTAAGGCCTTGGCCTGTGCACTCTGGCCCGAAAACCAGCCTAACCAGCCCCATGCCTTAACATCCCCAGGAAAAACTTCCATGATTTAATGCTGTGATCATGTGATTGACTGAGCCGCGCAGAGGGAATTGTTGTTACTGATGTTAGTTTCTTTGACAATTCACTTTTCATCTTTGCTGTCAGCTGATTTGTCACAAACTTTTTCAGTGGCGTCTCATTTCTTTTTGGTCATTTGAGAAAGACACAGGATCACCAGATCTGCAGCAGGGCTGGCTGATGACCACATGTGTATTCAGGTAATTGTTTTGAGTGAAAAACAAAACATGGGTGTTTGAGATGTCATCAATTGCAATTTTAATGTAATTTAACTTTGTTATTGATCGAAAAACAAGCATACGATAAATCACCTACATAGACACCTTGTATTCTTGCCAGTGAACCACTAAAGGCCGATATTCCAACACATGCCTGATTGTTTTCCTATTTTTTCTCTAAAACCTAACCACTAGTTTTACTTCATTAGATGCAAAGAAGGTAAGGTAAGGAATTACAACCAGCTACTTAGTTACTGATACATTTTGGGGACACTTTAACCTCCTGAAAGTAATTTTCAGATCCCCTATTTCAACAGTTGTCGGAAACCATACATCACAGGACTGTAAGTCCATCATTTCCATTCTCATGAAAGTAAAATAATTTGTGACTGTTCAGTTTAAATTACTATTTCACTTGATCTTATTTCTACAGAGTGGAATTAACCTCTTGACTCTCAGTAGTTTACAGAGTAAAAATATATATATTCTACAATAAATTGTTTGTATACATTTGAAAATTAAAATGTGTTGATAATAAATCTGTAAATAAATCTGTTATCTGTCATGCTTCAAATCTTAACACCCAATCTTAACACATAATTTTGGCTTTGGTCACAGTGGAAAAGCCACTTTTAATGCCTCAATAATCACAAAAAACAAGGTGCAGAGGTCGACCTGTGATTCTGTATCTGTGCCGTGCGGATAATCATGAGATGTTCAGCCTGTTTTTCTGCTACAAAAAGTTATTAAAAAATGTAACTTAAAATTGCATTAATAAGAATAACACTTCAGTTGTGATTTAGAATAAGTTTGTGCCAGTTCCCACCCTTACTGTCCACAGCAAATATGTGTCTGTCCAAGTTGTTTTGCATCAAATCCAACCTCCTAAGATGTTTGACTTTACTTGCATGTACAGCACACCTGGGAGATTTACCATAATGAATACCTGATGTGGTGAAGCAGTTAATTCCGCCTATAAAATAACTCCCTTCCTTCTTCCTGTGGGCCCCGACTGTTGTTTATCAAACGAGGTAACGTCCTGTCATGTGACCCCTCCTCCCTCCCAGCAAACCCACCTGTGTGGACTTTTCTCTTAATCCCCTCTAGCCCCCCCCCCCCCCTTTTTGCTGTGCGCTTTGAATACTTAGACTACTGAGTGTAACTAATTCTCCCACACAAGGATATTGTCTTCTCTCTATCTCTGCTTTTGTCCTTCCCTTTCAAGCTGGCTATTCACTGATTTCATTAGTTGGCAGTGTGGTGTGAGAGAGAGTTGGCGAAGGGGGGGCTTTCCAATTAAAAGGCCTTAATAGCCTATTACCATCACCTTAAGTTCAACTCTGTTTTTTTTTTACAACATGAAACTAGCTAAAGATTAATCACCAGACCAGCGTGGGGGCTTTTAAAAGCCATTCTGTGATTAATAAACTGTAATTAGGACTGATGATTTTGAGCTGCCTTCTATAATGGTTTTGCTACAACAGGAAGCAACATTTAGTACTATTCCAATTTTACTGGGTCAAAATTTTGCTACTTTTGACAGTTTCCTTAATCTCTATTGTGCAATAACATTGGGTTTAGCATTAAAGACAATAAATGTAATGATGTTGTCCCTAGTAGGGGTTTAAATTAAATGTGTTTAACAGGCTGCTCTCCCTACACACATGCTGCACAGATCCTTCAGCTGACCAGGGGGCCAGAGGACGAAGCCAGTCCCCTGGGATGACCAAACCACCCTTTCTCAGATACCCATTTGTTGTACCCACCCCACCTCCTCCTCCTCCTTCCTCCCGATGGATGACCCTGCAACCAGCAGGGGTCAGCTGCGCAGAAGGAGCCCCCCACACCACAGCCCTCGGTCCGGGGCCGCAGCGTAAATCAGCGGCTGTTCATCGCGAGAACCCTGCCCTGCCCGGGGTCTCAGCCCAGCCTGGCACCATCTGTCCCAGGACTCTGACGCAGAAGCAGCGCTGCCAAGGTGGGTTCCCACTGACCTGCTGCACCCTCCAGGCCATATGGGCCAGACCTGGGACTGGAGACAGATCCATCATACTGGAGTCTGGACATGGTAGAAGAGGCTTGGTGTACATCTACTGTAAATGAACTCACTGATACAGTGGACAAATTAAAGGAATTCCTCTTGCAATAAATGCAATCCATTACATCGACACCATAAATACACCAACAGCAGTTTGGATCATCGTCTCTCTGACACACCGTCTATAAAAACTGCAAAATGTAAGTCAATATTAAGCTAATATTTATTACAGATATTTTATCAAATTACATTAGTGGGTCCATCCCCATGTGGGGATGATATTGATTGGGCTTTCATTACGGTTAGCCTCAGTGGTGGAAAATAACTATGTGGGTTTACTCATGTACTGTGCTTAAGAATGATTTTGAGGTTGTACTTCACAGGCCCTCAGGTTCACATTGAGTACTTCTTCCACCACTGGTTAGCCTAAAATACTTAACATTTTAAACCAACCCTATTTGTAAACATACCATTCCATTATGGAAAAAACTATTCATAGTTTAATAATGTACATACTTGTATCAGCTTGTGTTTGTATAAACTTTAAGTTGGCGTTTTAATTGGATGGATTTAATTAAAAATTCATTCATAAATGGCCCTCTGCTGACACACCTGTGCAATAACATCTTAATAGACTCAGACATATTGCATAACAACTTCACCTGTATAAGAAAGCAATAACAAAGGGTGGAAAGAGTACTAGAATGTAAGTACTGTTACTTTACATAAGTATTACTGAAGTAGAAGATTACTTGTATAAAAAGCGACTTATGTAGAGAAGCGGCCCCTTTGAAGACAACACAGAGTACAATAACTGTGAAAGGACCGATGTGGCATCGTGATTGTAACCATTTCAATTCAAAGTCCTACCAATCATCACTCTGATGGGACCATCTTTTGTTTATAAGAAAGTTTTCTCAGAGACTCTCCTCCTGATTAGGCCTTAATTGCACAGCTGTAGGCTACTCTCACATTCTTGCTTTTCTTGCCAAAAGTAGTTGAGTAGATCACTTTGTCAGCTATTTAAGTGAAAGCTAAATTTCTGATCTTAGAATATACTAGAAACAATAAAAAGCCTGTCAATTAGAGCACTTGCAATTCCACCTCTTGCCAAAACTAGTCACAATCTATTAAGGTGACCTGACCGACCCTGTTATTTTGCTGGATAACTGCCACAGACTAAATAGATGATGAACTGGTCACACATGCAAAACAGTCCAACCTTTTAAGTGCAAGACAAGTCTCTACACTCCACCTCATCACCCTTGACGACTTGACGTCTTTTCCCTCTTCATAATAACAGCACCTGGAATTGTGACACATAAATCTTATCGGCAGAGACAGTCTGCAGGTCCCCGGGCAGTACAGCCCAGCTTATTGCTTTCTCCCACAGCCCCGACCATGCTTCTTGCCCCCTTAGGCCTGGCTCTAATGGGCGAGCAGCAGTCATAAAGTGGTTGTATTACTGTTTTCCTTTTTCTAAGCCAGTGACACCAGTTGTTCACCCTCCTCACCAGGGCCTTTTGTGAGGCCTTACAGCTGTCAATGCCAGGCGGAGGATGATTGTAGAAGACGACACACATTACCTTGAGGTGACACCACATTCCACTGAAGGCCTGTCTTTGTGAGCTAACAATAACTTTGCAGCAAAGCATTAAAAATCTGCTTTAGCTCTGTGGTGTGTCTGTGTGTTTGGTGTCGTCTCATTCTTGTGTTGCATCAAACCTGGAGTAATGTCTTAAAAAAAATTCGGGGGAAAAACCATCTCGCAGATGAATGATAATTGGGGTAAAGGATCAATGTTTGTTAAGACTCCCACCAACGATTTTTAACGAATATTTGTTGTCTTATTGCTCTCACAGGCTTGAGGAGTGATTTTTGGCCGCCATCAGGGTTGAGGGTAGGACAATAAGACCTTCACAGTGACAACCCCAAGACAAAAATAGACACGCACATACACACACACGCACAGTAAAGAGTGTGTCATTCTGAGAAGTGGGAAAGCACAGACTACAGAACATTTTGTACTTTTGGCCTCTGGTTTGATTAGCCAGTCATTTTAAAGCTGAAATAATAATGATCTAATAAATACAATTGAGCAATCGTTTATAGAGTCATAAGAAAACTGTATAAAACACTTTTGTCGCCCTTGATAACACTGAACTAAAACATTAGATATTGGATTTATATTAATTTTTTGAAGTTTATTAAATATATTGGGTGGTTCAGTTTCCCACAAATTAGCTCTGGGATTACTCATGTTATTGTATCACTGATTTGTGTTTTTAGTAAGGCTACATGTACAATCATAAGGAGAAAATTAAAACTGAATGGAAAATTGATGTTTGTCTTAAGGAGAATAATGAAGACATCTTGTATTCATCAGCCCGCTTGCCCAATTCAATTTGTCATATAATTTGTGCACATACTGCCCTCGTGTGTTGAGCCAGTGGTACTGACATTATCCTCCACAGCACAGGCATTTCATATGTCTATTACTATAGGCATTAGTCACTGTCAAACATCACTAAAATTGATTTTGATGTAAATAAGCATAACTGAAAATTGTAACTATTCTAGTTTCGGTGAAAATTACATTTAACACATTTGACCAACAGGGTGACAGGCCTGTAGAAGGCATACAAGGGTTACATACTTGGTAAGGGTTACTTGAAGACACCAAGAAAGGAATGTACCACATGACTGACTTGATCTCATGTATGTTTTTAAACAAGTAAATGCATTGAAGGCACAAAATGAGAACTCTTTGCATCCATGGCACCCTTTTCTGGCGATTCCTTTGCTTTGAGCATAACACATCACAAGAATGCCTGTTTTTTTTTTATTCATATATCTTGATACCATGTTAATTTCAGTTATGAAAAAGAACAAAGAACACTATAACTGAATTCAAGTATTACCCTGCCACTCGCACATTTTCAGTTGCCAACTGCATGTGTAAAGACCTCATTTTTAATAAGTTTTCTGCCTGGTTAAACAGTAATATCAAAACTTTCAATGATGAATACCGTTTATTTTCATTCACTTGCAGAAACGAAGCCATAACCAGTAACTCTTGACGTTTGTCAATGCTGCCACATTACATGCAATAAAATTACTATTTACTTCACAAACCTCAAATCACTGAGACTGAGATCTATGAGCAGGCGCAAATATGGAAAGTCCTCATATTAGCCAATGGAATTACAGCGTTTCCTCTGTTTTGAATTCATTCAATAACTGTGGGGCACCAGTGCAAACCACCTGCAACCACCTGTAGTGAAACAGGATATAACATTTGTTTGATGGTACAAAAATGACCTCTAAAACACACTTCTGATTCAATGTTTACAATTCATATTTTACTATGAAGCACATTTTTTATTGAAATCAGCAACAGAATCCTGACATTAAACCAAGGATGCATAAATAAAAAAATAGCTCCATCACAGCTATGTAAAATTACACAGGAAACATTCATCATTATACCTCTCCTAGAGCATTCACCTGCATTCTTCACAGTTCAGTCCAACAGCAAAAGTACAACTACTTAATGGTCCAACCCATCACTCTCGCCCGGCCTTCAGTTTCTCCTCCACTGTGTGATCTCCCCTTGAGCCTCCCATGCAGGGTGGACTCTTAGCCAGGGTGGGGTTACTCCCCCACTGCTCAGGAGTCTTTGCCTGGATAGCCAGTGCATGAACACAGCTACTCAACTCCTCCTTCAAAGCCTCATTAACCAGACGGTGGCGCTTTATCAATGGCAGACCCTCAAACTTGGAGCTGACAACCAGGACACGGAAATGGGATTCAGAGCCTGGGGGCACAGCGTGCATGTGGCTTTCATTGTGTACCTCTAAGTGGTCCGGTTTGAGTGTGTCGGTCAGTTTGGTTCTGATAGCCCTCTCAATGGGCCGGCTCGGGTCTGGGTCCATGTGTGGTCTGAAGTGGGCCAAAGGCCGGCTTAAGGCAAGACTGGTAGAAATGGGCCGAGCACAGCGGAGGACAGTGGACAGCATCAGAGGTTGTGGCAGGAGACCACCTATAAAAGCCAGATGGGTATACATACAGGTGATGTGCTATGCAATGATCTGAGAGATATTCATGTTCTGGTAGGCATTTTTATTTAATAACAAGCTTTGAGGTGTATTAACACACCCTACAAGGACCATATTGGAGTTACTCAGCCCGTACATAACAGTGGTAATTACCAACTGGTTGCATTTCTAATGTTTAGGTACAGCATCTCTTTCAGTTGAGAGATGGGTTATTCTAGGCCTTGTTATTTATTGGCAGTTTCTCATTTCACAGTTTTTGTGTTGATGTAAGCTTGTTCGTTAGATCATTAGTAGGGATGGTTGATACCAATACGCCAGATCGGTAACAGTGTCGGTACTGTCTTATTAAGTGGATCAGGGATCAGCCGTGATGTGACTGATCCACATTAAATACAGTTTCTTTGTCAATGTAATTATAAAATTCAATGTTTCCTCAATTAGTTGGATTCATAAGTCGCGGCAGGCTGCTGACTGTGCAGACCCGGACCTCATGTTCCTTACATCAATCAACCAATGAATAAGTTATATACAGTGCTGTATACGGATATTAATTTTGGAAAAAGGTACCACCGGTATCGGATTGGTATGTGGTATCAGCAGATACCCTAATCTTCATTGCCTTTTATAACATATATGTCTCAAAACTAAGGAAACCTCTTAAAAAGAGAATCCTTAGTAGTCAGGGATGCTTTATTACATTAGCCTGTTGGCCAGTGTTAAAAAAAAACAGCTCCCTATCCAACTATATCTTTAGCATTTTTAAGCCTCATCTGAGTTCTGTAACTAAAGCTAAACACAGAACTTTGGAAACACACACTCAGTCAGTTTAACACCACAGAATAAACCTAGACTAACAAGTCTCTATTCGTGTCATTGCTCTCTTCCTTTTTCATGTGAGCTGCCCATGTTTTTGTTGCATTTTCTTAGATAACATTAATTGTTACAGTACACTCAGTGGCCACTTTATTAGGTACACCTGTCCAATCTATTGCAATCCAATACAACAGCGCTGCCATAACATCTATCTTTGCGAAGCTCATTATGTTTTTGTTCTGAAGCTATTCAGACACATAACAATTGTAACCTGCTTTCCGCAAAACCTAGCTAACCCAGTAAATTAGCCCCAATTAGAGCAGTTTCAGTCAAAGCCTACGGCTAAATAAACTGAGAGCCTCTATTGTCTAACTTACTTAACGTTGAATGAATAATACCAGAAATTATAAGTCATTATTACAGTTTCATGTAAGTTAATGACACGACTTCCAATCATGGTAATACCTTTACAATGCTAGCTTTGCTGATAATTCCTGTAGGTAACTAAACATTCAAGCTAAACTTCAGCTATTTCACTGCTTGTTTGCTAGCATTAGCTAGCTGTTAGCTTTCATAATAAACATCACCCAATATATAAGAAAACTGAGACAATGTAACGGAGTCTATACACCGAACAGCTCAATAAAAAGATAATACATTCGTCTGCGTTTAATAATACACTTAGCATAAATAATAAGCGATGAAGATTACGTGAAAAGAGAATTTTGCTAACTAGCTTACTTACTCGCCTTGCAAGTTCAGTTGTTAACGTTACGCAGCTCTCACCGGAAGTGCTAGCACACTGGGTTGTGTAGTTTTTCAAACGCTTTGTAGTCCTGTAGCAGCATCGCTAGCAGCCGTAGGATTTTAACCAGTATGGCTCTTATAAACGATAAAACAATATTTATACACATAAAGAAATGACAAAGATTGACTTTTCATAATTTTTCCACTTGTTTATTCTTCATGGTTCTTTGTTATCCATTGTGATTCCAAAGGGTCAGTTGCACAGCATAGTGCAAACCCAATCAAAAATCAACAATGAGAAAATATAAGAAAAAATCTCACACACCTTTAAACAGAACTGATGTTGTCACATTTAGGCTAACTATGATTCATAACCGGTATTTAACATTGATGTATTTACTTATATTTCATTCTCATTTACAAAATACACAAAATCAAAGACAACATACAGCATTTTTCATTTACACTTTTTTTTATAACTTTTTTTTATATTCAGGGTTCCACAAAGTTTCTATACTTACAATCAACTACAGTTTCTACAGCACAGTACAGTGACAAAGGTGATAGATTCTTTGTTACATTTAATTAATGGCAATGCAATCTTATTGACAAAAGCTTCAAGACTTAGGGTTGTTTTAGAAAGTACACACGAATGTTAGCTGTTATGTCCTGTGTCATTATTAAGCCAACACTCAGCATTTTAGTGGACAAGGCCAGCATATAGTAATGTGCTCCAATTCCCAATAGCTTCAAAGAAGAGAATAAGAGACAAATACCCAAACACTTATTGCTTTGTTAACTTTTTGCACTCACGATTGACTGTTGCTCAGGCAACAAGTTAATTATACAAAAAACCCTGTAACATAAGCTAAGATATGTATCTACGAGAGAGACAATTTTGACTTGGACGGAGCCTGAACTGAGTCACTGAGACAGGTTAGCGCTTTAACAGCATTCCATGTTGAACAAATACAACAGTTATCTTGACATCGTTCTTAAATTTCATGGGTGATACAGGAAAACATACAGAGAATAGGACTGCTGATGTTTAGATTTTATATTTGTACAGTTAATGTGCATTTATATACTATCAATGTGCTTTTAAGAGGGAATCTTAAATCAAATTTTGCTTTCTGACTTGCTGGCCATATCGGCTTCTGAAGCAATCGTTTCTTGCAGTTTTAAAACAAGAGCACCTGGACTCTTAAAGACAGGTTCTCAGATGAGTTGTGAAAAATCTTCATTACCATAATAAGTCCAGTTAATCTTGTTTTACATGATCGATGGCTGAAAACCTACAAAGACTGACTGCAATATAGTATATTTCCAGGGGTCAAAAGGTTTGAAGAGCTATCGTATTAGTTACATTATAAGTACTTTTATTTACATATATTCATATCTATAACAGAGATTTGATGGTGTAATGTGTAAACTCAGGCCATACAAAATATTTGGCAATCATTAATGAGAGATGGCACACTCATAGATAATGGGTCAGATGTCAAATTTGGAGTTAGATCAGTGTGAGACGGAGGGGGTGAAATGTAAGGGGAGGGTCTTCAAAGCTCAAAGCACCTATGTTCACAACTGCACTGTTCACAATCTTGTCATTTGGAAGGTTTTGGTCTTTGTGCTCTTGCTAAATACTCACCTTGTTCTTCATTAAATCTCTAGCAAGGCTGCATCAGAACGTGTCTTGAAGAACTCAAGGCATTCACAATTGTGCATGTACGATCGTGTACATTTAGTGCAATGGGTTGTCTATTTATTCAACTGTCTTGAGTCTACGTATGGCTGCTATCCTACAAAATGGCAGTTTGGACGAAAACTTTTTTTTGTTAATCTTACATGTTAATGATTGTTTTCTTTTACCATGCAATTGTGAACATATCACCCTTGCTTTTTTAGATCAGGGGATCATTTTTGCCAAAACTCTGTGCTGTTACCATTGTGGGATATATGACAATCAGCCCTTGGCAGTGAGTTCTCTACGGTGAATCTCATGTTATATCTAGCTACATTTGTATAATAAAGCACAAGTAAACACAAGGTCCCAGTGCACTCAAAATACCCTCATACCCTCATTAGCAGAATAATCCTTTTCAACTGCAATTTATCCTCACTGTTCATGTTCAGCTTGTTATGTGCCTCAAGGACATATACATCCCAAATTAGGAACATTTTAAATAGAACAACTCTGCTGTACTTTTTCTTTGGGTGCAGTGTTTTCCAACAATTTTAATATTTATTCTACTGACATTAAATTCTACTTTTCCATCCTGTCTTGATCCAAGAGCAAAAAACAGGTTAAGTATGTCCAGTATGTTATCACACCATGTTCCATTATCAATATAAGACAGCTAACCCACAACCTTTCACATATCAGAAGAGTGTTTGCCAAATGTTAACTAAATAGTAATGAAATGGTGAAAGACATAAAAAATAAAATAAAATCTCAATATTGCAGAGGTTCAATATTGCACTAAGACGCACGCTCACATTAATATAAACATTCAGCTCACACAAATAATATTTATATTATTAGTTTATATGTCATCTCTTACACACTTAACACATTTTTTGCCTGCACTGAAACCATAAAAACTAAAAGTTTTTGTGTAACTTTTTTTTTACCCTTTTGATTACCCACTTTTCTTCCACATGTGATAGTATGATTTAAATTAATAAAGAAATATTTTTATTTTGAGACCATTCAGTGGGGTGTGCTCTAAGAAGAGTGTGATAAGATTCATCAAAGTTCATGGTATCACTGCTACCAACAGCAGAATCAATCAATCAGTCTTTTGTGGGTAGAAAAAGTCAACATTTTAAGGTAACTTAAGCCAGACTAATCAATGAGCAAATGCAATGCTGTTCACATATTGTATTCTCAATTTTCATAAATTTACATACATACTTTGTGACATGCATAACACCCTCCAAAACATATTTTTATAAGAGACAAACATACTGTATGTCTGGGAGGAGAGGTACTAAAAAGGCATTTCTTATAGAGGGATATACCGTATGATTGAAATATGTTGATTGAGTGTGAGATCCTGAACATTTTCAACAAGTCAAGAAAATGTTAGGGACATTCACACTGGCAAATGGTTGTGCTTTAAATGCAGCTTCATCTTTGTGATGAAATGGCAATCATGACTGCACAAAAGTTTCACTTGGCATAGGAAACGTATCCATTAACTGATTTGAATGATCTCATAACTGTTCGGAGGTGATCAGAAACAAAGGGAAGGGGCTCCATTGATCTCGTCACATTCTAACAACAACAAAAGCAAACCTGGAATGTTCTATAAGCTATAAAATGGCAGTTAGTCTGTACACCAACACAAGACCTCAGGAGACAAAGAATGAGGACGGGTCTTTGTTTAAGAGAAAGCCAAGAGTGTCTTGGTTTTACCCAGCAAAGTCAAAAATGCTTAAAATCAAAGCGTAAAATGTTGCATTTTTGATTCTATGTCCAACAATGGCAAAGTACTCAAGACTTGACAGGTGAGTTGAATTTGCTCAGAAGAATGGAAGTGACTACAGAGAACTCTGCAACAATGGCTAGTGGTCATTTCTATGAGTCTATTTGCATGGCTCTTTATCAAGAGCCACCATCCCCTGACCTCCAACCCTAAGTGTATAGTAGGTGTTTGTAGTCATATTGGGGGGGCCGAATCTAAATTTACTATTATATTTCAGGGGAATTAAATTTCATGCTGTCAGTGAACATGTTAATATTACTTTTGCCTCACGTTTCGGCAGCAATTCTGAGCAATCATCAAGAAATTGTCTCAGCTCAAGGTTTATTCAGGCCTTTGTCCCAGCTTCACTATTCTTAATAGCATGGAGGGGTACCTATAAAATAATCACTAATCCCAAATATTTACAGCACATCTGTGTCGCTCTTCTGTGTTGTCTAACAGTATGTGCACAAACTTTACTCTATCATTATGACGGAGGGGTTAGAGGGTAGGGTTTGGAGGGCTCTTGAGCTGTTCATTCACAGTGTGGCCAAAACTCTTCTGCCCCCCGGAAAGTTGTTGGTGCCACACTATTGCAGCACCTGGCCCCGCGTCTCTGGTAGTTTGAGGGCCAGAAAACTGCCCACCGCCAGCGCCCCCGAGGCAAAGAGGATGGGCACAGCCTTGGTGATACCAACGAACGAGGTAAAGATGCTTATTCCTAAAACAGCTGCTAATTTACAGAGGGCATTGAGGAAGCCAAATGCTGTGGTTCTGAGAAAAGAGAGGAGACAGATAAAGAGTACAGTCAGGTAATTGTCTGTTGTTTGATCATGTATTAAGGAATAATCCATTTTCTTTCTGAGATTAACTGTTAAGGTGAGTTTCAGAACTTAATCAGTTTACATGTCATTCATTGTAAATGGTGTAGGGACTCTATATAACCACAAGGTGGAGCTACATGTTGTAAAAAGAAAACTCAAAAGCTGTTCTCACACTGACAACAGAGAGTCATCACAAAAGATACATGTTCTTGCTCAAATAAAAAAAATATTTAATTATGTTCCACACAAATCGTCATATTTTATTTTATATTAGGTTGCATTTAAATGAATGAAAGGAAAGTAGATTTCAACCCACAATGTCATCCATCCCTGTAGGCCAACCAATAGTTGCAGGGCGACACTATGATATCATTTAACATGTCATTCAGCACCACTGACCGTGTCTTCACGGTGTCAAGGAGATTTCAGGGCATGCCTAAATTGCCTACCTCTTGTCAGAGGGGTAGAGCTCGACGGTCAGCACATCCAGGGCGTTCCAAGAAGCAATGCTGATTCCCCCAAACAGGCAGAGCAGAGCAATCATGGCTGACTCACTGTTGCCAAAGGACAGGAAGAAACAGCTGATGCAAGAGATCACACTGGAGCCCGCTGGAGATAGAGAAAGGGAAAAAAGAGAGGTGAAGGAAAAGAGTGACGTATGAAGAAAGGAAAGAAATCCTGCATATAGCAACTTAAAATTAGCATTAGCCTGTACTTTTGAACTGTAATGTAATTAGACCAGACAGTGCATGCCAGAAAGGTGTAATAAACATGGTCCCATCAGTGCTCTGTCCAAATCATTTAGCTGTTGTAACAAAACAACATAATGTAGACTTTTTGGGGACTTGAATCATTATAATACTCAGGCCACTAGATCTTTGACAAACCGTGACAGTACACATTAAAATGTTATTGATAAACTCGGGGTGACGTTGAGGCTGTTAAATAGAAATCAGGCCTGTTTTCCAGATCCTGCAAACTAAGAGTTGTGGAAGAAAATTTCCTCCCAGTCCTAGATTATGGTAATATCATCTACAGTATATGCTTGCATCAGCCCCCACTCTGAAACCGCCAGGTGTCATTTATCACTCTGCAATTAGATTTGATAGTGCACTTCTTATGTGGGCTGACCTTGACTCTGTGTCAGAAGAGAGCATCAGTGGCTTTTGTTTATTCCTGATGTTCCTCTAAATAGCTTACCATTTCATTAATCATCAAGTCTCACAAGGAGATCTGGAATATATCAAACTTGCTCTGCAGACTGACTTCAATAAATTCCATGAAATTCATACTTCAACTCCAGAAGTAAGCTTTACAGTCTATTATATACCCTACAAGACACAGTCAGAGTCCACCACAGGGCTACTACAGATAGAGGTACTCTGATTCACACCTGTGGAAAATATGTGAACAACTATGCTTTTGTTGACACGATGTCATTAGCTGGGGAACATTGAACCTTAGCCCTTCTTAATGTGAGGTCACAGTAGCAGCCACTGAACTATCCTACTTTTTTTTTTTACTTATTCTGTTATTTTTCAGCAACTTCTCTGCAGTTCCACAGGCTTTTATTTATTTATTTATATATTTACTTATTATTTTATTCGATAGAGGCGATCCAATTTAACATAGTTCCAACACAGAGCATGAATCTGATGTGCTGCACAGAGAATTTATAGCTATTGCTAATTTTCAACTCTTATCCCTAGTTGGGCTTTTACATGTACAGTGTATTTAAAATATACAGGTTTCAGTATCATAAAACCACAAACCACTTGTTTGGTACAAGTTCTGTCTTCTACCGACAGCAAATGTCAAAAATGCCTTGTTTGATTATATTTTAACACCCAGTACAAACTTAACTCTTCTTCTTGTCTTTCAATACACATGGTGCTGAGTAATGTGGCCCTGTGCTCATATTACCTAGCATCCTCAGCCGTCCGATCTTGTCCATGAGCAGCGCTGAGACGATGTTACCAGGCAACACAGCCAAGGTGCCCAGGAAACTGACAAAGTAGACCATGTAGGCATTGTTCTCATCACTGACATCACTGAGCAGGCAGCCCTCTTTGTTGTGCAGGAAAGTGCTGTTTATGAGCTTGCAGTTAACTAACCTATACTTGAAGAGATCTATGGAGAAAGGAGGGGGAGGGAGGAGTTGTAGAGAATGGCGAGAGAGAGGAGACAGAAAGGGAGCAAGGTTGAAAGGGTTGATTAGTACAGTACGCTTGTTGACAGGACGGGGAGAAAAGATGCCAATGGTTGTGATTAATCTGCTATTCATGTTGCACAAGGCACTTTTGGACATTTGTAACTATAATCCCTTCAAGTGAAGGCTTTAAAGTTTGGTTACCAACAGCTTAACATCATGAAAGCAACAAAGTAAAGTGGGTCGGAATGAATAAGAGATGGCAAGTGGGGAGATGCTTACCTCTTGTAACTATTAATTTCTGCCAAGGTAACAAAACACATGTAATTCCCCTTTTTGTGAACACACAATAAGTGACAGCAATGCTGTACTGTTGTTTACTGTTTTTCCTAATGATGTATGCTTATTCAAAACGTAAGTGTGTGTGGCATTAATAAACTCTGAAAAATGAAACAATTACAAAGTAAATATATTGTTTAAAGTGAATCATTTTGCCTATTTGCACTGACCAAACTTAAGAAAATACATGCAAATCGTTACTTTAATTTTAATATTTTTATTTGATTATATTATTTGATTATTTGATTATTATTTGATGATTTATGATTACATTTTTTATTATTCATTTTCTTTATAGCCTAATTTAGAGTGGGAGGAAACCGGAGCACCCGGAGTAAACCCAGGTAGACACAGGGAGAACATACAAATTCCACACAGAACTAGCTGTGAGGCAAGAGTCCTCCTAAAACAGTATGCCTATAAAGCAGTGGTGGGCCTGAAAGCAGCTGCTATTCAAACCATGGAAACATAGCAGCAATTTCTGCTGTGACCCAGTCAAACAAAGCCTGAATCCTTTCTTGTGCTCTGGAAAAAATAGCTGCAATTCTTGTGCGGGTTCTGGAAAGCACACGTGCCATTCTTCTTCGGGGGCGTGAAAAAGCAGCTGCAACATACTTGAAGAGTATATGAGGAGCTGTAATGACCCAATGATGCAGAGCTTGAAGCAGACCTTGCTCCGGCTCTAGGTCATAGTCACTGGAAATGACAGCTTCAGTATCTTCTCTGGTCGTGGAAAAACGAGCAGCAATTCTTGCGCGCTCTCTGGAAAACACACGTGCCATTCTTCTTCGGGGGCGTGAAAAAGCAGCTGCAACATACTTGAAGAGTATATGAGGAGCTGTAATGACCCAATGATGCAGAGCTTGAAGCAGACCTTGCTCCGGCTCTAGGTCATAGTCACTGAAAATGACAGCTTCAGTATCTTCTCTGGTCATGAAAAAATGAGCAGCAATTCTTGCGCAGGCTCTGGAAAACACACGTGCCATTCTTCTTCGAGGTCTTGAAAAAGCAGCTGCAACATACTTGAAGAGTATATGAGGAGCTGTAATGACCCAATGATGCAGAGCTTGAAGCAGACCTTGCTCCGGCTCTAGGTCATAGTCACTGGAAATGACAGCTTCAGTATCTTCTCTGGTCGTGGAAAAACGAGCAGCAATTCTTGCGCGCTCTCTGGAAAACACACGTGCCATTCTTCTTCGAGGTCTTGAAAAAGCAGCTGCAACATACTTGAAGAGTATATGAGGAGCTGTAATGACCCAATGATGCAGAGCTTGAAGCAGACCTTGCTCCGGCTCTAGGTCATAGTCACTGGAAATGACAGCTTCAGTATCTTCTCTGGTCGTGGAAAAACGAGCAGCAATTCTTGCGCAGGCTCTGGAAAACACACATGCCATTCTTCTTCGGGGGCGTGAAAAAGCAGCTGCAACATACTTGAAGAGTATATGAGGAGCTGTAATGACCCAATGATGCAGAGCTTGAAGCAGACCTTGCTCCGGCTCTAGGTCATAGTCACTGGAAATGACAGCTTCAGTATCTTCTCTGGTCGTGGAAAAACGAGCAGCAATTCTTGCGCGCTCTCTGGAAAACACACGTGCCATTCTTCTTCGAGGTCTTGAAAAAGCAGCTGCAACATACTTGAAGAGTATATGAGGAGCTGTAATGACCCAATGATGCAGAGCTTGAAGCAGACCTTGCTCCGGCTCTAGGTCATAGTCACTGGAAATGACAGCTTCAGTATCTTCTCTGGTCGTGGAAAAACGAGCAGCAATTCTTGCACGCTCTCCGGAAAACACACGTGCCATTCTTCTTCGGGGCCTTGAAAAAGCAGCTGCAACATACCTGAAGAGTATATGAGGAGCTGTAATGACCCAATGATGCAGAGCTTGAAGCAGACCTTGCTCCCGCTCTAAGTAATAGGTCCTGGAAATGACGGCTTCAATATCTTCTCTGATCCTGGAGGAAGCAGCTGTACTTCTTGCTTGGACCGCGGACAAAAAAGATGCAATTCTTGTTTGGGACATGTTTTGAAAAGTAGAAATTGTTGCTCGAGCCTGGGTGAAAACAGGTGCAGTTTCTTCTATAATCAAGAACAAAAACTCTGCAATTCTTGCTCGAGCAATTGCAAAAAAGATTACAGTTATTTCTCTGAGCCTGGTGATACGGGTTAAAATTTCTGTTTTGGTCATGGAATAAACAGCTGCAATTCTTGCTTGGGCAGTGGAAAAAACTGTTCCTTCTGACCCTCTGTCAGCAGGCTGTGGTGTCTCTGGGTCAAGTGTTTTAATATTTTCCCAGGCTCTCTCATTCACAGGGGAAGAATGGCACATATATGCAGACAAGTAGAGAGAGAGAGGAGGAAGCCTCTTGCTGCCAGAATGATTCCTGTGAATCACAGGGCCGCTGCATACAGAGGTGCTATCCTGCTCTTGTTTCTTTTGCTGAGTTTCATTACTCAGACAGTCCAAGCCCGTTGAATGGATGCTATTATCCTGATACAGCATCCTGAGGTCACTGTAGCTTCCTTCCTTGAAGTCTGTCTGGGCTGGTGGTGGTATGTCTAGAAATGATTCAAGGGGCACAGGTTCTGCTGGGTTAACTGTGGGTGAAGCGGGGTGATTAAGTCCCAGACCAGATTTGATGAGGCGACCAACAGCTGTGGTGACCCAAGGAACCACAACTAGACCCACAATTAAGACTGGCATGTCGGCAGATAGACAGAGTTGAATAGAGATAACAGTATATCTTCTCGAGTTTTTGCAGGAGAGCTCTGAACGCCTTGAGTTGAAAAAACTTCACCTCAGAGCAATTGGATCAGATTTGGGAGTTTACTTCACAGCAAAATCACAGTTAGGGTAAAGACAGGAAGCTGCTTTTTTTTTTAATTGTAGGCTTTAACACAAAAGGCAGAGCGCGTTCTGTCTGATTGGGCCGCACACATCAAAGAACAGCTGCATCATAGCGTTCTAGAATGGAAATGACCGTATGACTGTAGGTCAGCGTGACGTCAGGAGTGTTCCGAGCATTTTTAGAAATGCAAATGGCGGACCATTTCCCGCACATCTTTTTCGGTTTCATACATTATTTAGACTTATCATTTAAATCAGACTTACAGTTCCAGTCACGTTGGTGGCTGTGTGGCTAGACGGTTTGGATAACAGTAACAAAAATGTATGCATCGTTATGTTCAAAATCCACCACTCATATGTTATTATATAGGCTATAGTATGACGCCTATAACTATATATGCAATAGCTATATATTACAGAATACTGTATGTAGGCTATAGGTAAGGCTATATCGGCACCGTGGAAAGAGCCAGGAGCTTTCTGAATTTCCCCACTTTGACATCTAAAGCTGCACTGTAGCTTTAATACATAGGCCTATTGCAACTACGTATATATAGACTGTGTAGGCTATCTTTGTGGGATATTGTGTGTGCCTTAGATAACAGAGGGTAAGGCAGCATGCACGTACGTTTAAAACTTTGGCTACTCACTCGTGTGAATCTCTCGTATCGTGTTCGCTGCCGTGAAAGAAAGCGCTAAAAGGGCAAAGCGCATTTCAAAGGCCAGGAAATATTGTCAGACTGTATAGTAGCGTTGCTTGTATCGCCCTGATAGTCTCACTTCGTCTCAGGCCATTTTGAGAAGTAAAATTAATAAACTTAATGTGCTTTACACACGTGGCTTCAACTCTTTATGTAGCCTAAAACACTGGTAGCAAACTGATACAAGCCTAATTTCTGTAAATTCTGAGTGTTACATTTGTACAAATTTTTTTTATCTATAATGACAATAAAATTTACAGTGAAACAGTATTCATCCCTCTTAGACTTTTTCATGTCTTATTTTTTTAAACACACTGAAACACAGTTATGTAATAGGCTTTTTGACAATGGCAAAACAAAAGCAAAGTGGCTTTAAAATAAGAGTGGAAATAAATCTCTATTAAGTGCTCTACACTCCTTTACAACAAGGTATCTAGATCAATTCAATTTACATCAATAAACTTTTTACAGAAGTTCCATAATAGACTACATTAAATGGAGATCAACTGTGTGTAATCGAGGTGTGCCAAGCACTTTAAGCCTCTGGCTCATTCATACAGATTAATGACAATAATAACTAATCATTTATTTGTATAGCACTTTTCTAAGTGTTTTACATACAGTAAACCCAAAAGCAGTCGCAATGAAGAATCAATTAAGGTAATATATGAGGTACAGCAACAGAACAGTACAGAAACAGATACAGCTAAAAGCAGACCAACAAACAGAGATACTATGCCGAAAAATTATGAAAAATGGGAGTAAAGGGTAATACACGAGAAACGCAGGAAATACAAAGACCCCTCAGTGATTCCAAACTCCGAACAGCAGTACATAGGGAGTGAATTCACATAAAAGCCTGTTTATACAATTGTGTTTTTAGAAGCGATTTAAAAGATGAATCTGATTTTGCTAGCCCAACATGATGCCCAATTGCATTTGTGGTTTGTTCCCATCATGCCGCATTGTGATAATAAGGTACACTATGGCAACTATCAGACAGCCTTAAGTTCTGAACAGGGAGCCCAATGAGAGATTAAGCATAAATAAGCAAACAAGTTTCTAATTCTCCTTCTAATGAGGAACTCCTGGCCGGCACTGATAGCAGCTGTGAGTGATTGCTTGACGTGTGTTAAGACTGCAAACAACTAACAAAGCAAACAGAAGGTCTGGCTGATACATCTATTGTGTGTAAGTGTATGTGTGGACACAGCTGCTGAATCTATAATGGACAGTGTCCCTTTTCTAAAATGTACAAAGATACAGTTCTCATCGGCTTTTTATGTCATCTTCATATATATATATGACATCTTTTCAAATCAACCTTATAGTCTGAGATGAGAGACAGCTCTGCAATTTATAGCTAGAATAATGGAGGAGGTCAGTCTGGGTTGCTAGGAGACGTGCAGCTCTGCAATGCTGCATTTGGTGTAGCGCCAGTCAGTCAGAGGAGTCAGTGGAGAGAAAAAGAAAGTAATTGAGCCATTTTCACAAACAGTTGGAGCTGATTTTGCTGCTCTTTTACATATCAGCAGAAGGAAAATACTGTGTCCACTAAAACTGAATATTATGATACAAAAAGATGGTCAGGGCTGTTGTACTGATAATAGAGTGTACAGGTGACACACTGGCAACTATGTGCTTACCAGACAGGTGTAAGAAATTAACATTGCCTTAACAGAACAGATGACACCATCTTCAACACTGAACTCACACAGTCCCTTAATACGTTTGCATTTGTAGACAGCAAACACAAAAAAAGTGAAACTGCACCAATAGCTCTACTTAAAAGCAAGTGTTTTATAAGGAGATCTCTAAAGCACTATAAATAGCATAGAGAGAATAAGGGCAGAGAGCGAGAGGGAGAAAGACAAAATCATATTTATAGTGTATGGTTATTTGTCAGCAGTGGTCTAGTGGAGGTTCAGTGCACATTTCACACCACATTTTAATTTTTAAAATAGAGTTTATTATCAATTAACCAGCATCAAAATTATGTAAGTTGTAGAAAAATGTGTATTTCAAAGGCAATATAAATAAATTCAGTGTTTTCTGAAAATATTGTGATGATCCTCTGTGGACAGGATTCCCTAACTTCATGACCTCTCCCTGCAGGAGCCTGAGGGACTGAGACAGGCAGCCAGTCTTCTGTTTTCCTCTGTTTGTTTGCTTGCATTTATATTATACACCATACCACATCCCCACAGCTCATCCTCCATGTTTTATGTTCAAGTCAGTGTGTGACCTGTGTTTCACCAGGCTGCAAGACAAATTTTCCCTTGAGGACATTTAAGTTAAAGTTGAACGTTCATGTTATACAGCTATGTCCACATTTGTGCCTCATTTTTTAGATGGAAATAAGACTTTTAGTTGAAACTCATGTATGAACTCCCTTTCCATCCTTGCTGGACCTGTGTTGATTGATTCAATGTTGATTATAATTTGTCGGTTACCTAATGGTGTTCACTGAAATAAGGCCATAGTTCCCCAACTTTTATTATTCGTTAACCATTATGCAGTAACAACAGTGTGTGTGTGTGTGTGTGTGTGTGTGTGTGTGTTCTACCTGTGTTGTAAAAGAGGGTGGCAACAAAGGTGCAGTTCTTGAAGAAGGTGTTGCTGGAGGTGATGTCCTCAAAGTAACACTCCTCAAACAGCGAGTCCTCAAACACCATAGACCTCATTTTCAAGTTCATAAACCTGCAAGTAATTATAGACAGGGATGATGGAATCAAGAAATGGAGGCAAAAAGACAATGGAGTGGATGGATCATGGGAGTGGGGAGTGGAGGGAGACAAAAGGAAGATGCAAAGACATAGAGAGACGAGTCTTTCATCACAAGGGTTTGAAACTATTAGGCTGTCAGATATTCTATTACCATATTACTGTTTGAATTTTAATAACTCAAATCACATGCAGAGTTCAGGCTGAAAAGCTAAGGTCAAAGGAAAGATCAAAGACAGGCTTGTTAAACATGAACAAGTCTGCAGGGTTTTCATCCAATTAAAGCAATGTTCAGAATAAAACATTTGTTGAAGCCTGTCATATTTTCATCTGGTTTGTTGTCATCCACCACAAAGTATTTACACTTTGTGAATAAATTCATCCACCAAGTATTGGAGATATGTAAAATATAAAAAATGCCAAAATATCCTTGGAATAAAAGCACCTGACCATCATGTAACCAAATTCATTCAACAGGCCGACACTAACGAGGGTATGCAGGTAACTAACTTGTCATTGAAGTACTCTCCCTGGCGATGGATCTGGTTTTCCAGGGTGAAGTTAAAGGTGATGTGTTCTACTTTCTCCTTGACGAAAACCTTGGTTCGTGAGGAGTACTCCTGCTTCTGCAGGTACTTGATCATGTCGGGGAACCACACTGTCAGACCGTAGTAGCTGGACGAGGAAGAGGAGGAGGAGAGAGAGACAGAGAAAGTGAGAGTGCTGCTGTCACAGAAAAGACAAACCTACAGTAACAGGCCTACAGAGAAAAGATGATGCCTCTATCGAAGAGGCACAGAGCAGTGTTACTGTCTGCATGAATATACCAGGGACACAGATATACAGTATTTGTAACATATTTTGCCTGTGTACTATGGCTTACTGCTAGTCTCATATATGTTGGCTGATGTTTTCAGTGGTGGAAAGTAACTACAAAGACATTTGTTAATTTAATTTATTAACATGAACTTTAAGGAAGAGGAATAGGGAATACGCTTATTCACTCTCTGGCAGAGTGTTAGATGAGAAGATCGATACCACTCTCAAACTTGAAAATTAACACTGCAGCAGGGAGGGTGAAAGGTTACCAGCAGGTGGTGTAAGCCTTAAGTCAAGCTTTACAGTTTGTTGTAGTTTATGAAGCCTCCATTTTTTCTGGTAAGGGATTTGGTTTAAAGGCTCAGTGTGTAGGATTTAGTGACATTTAGCGTTGAGGTTGTACATTACAACCAACTGAACACCGCTCGCCTCATCCTCCACTTCCAAGCGTGTAGGAGAAACTACGGTGGCCACTAAACTCACGAAAAACACGTTCTAATGTAGAAACATGGTGGTGCAACATGACGGACTCCGTGGAAGGGGACCCGCTCCCTCTGTAGCTATAAAGGGCTTATTCTAAGGTAACAAAAACTCAACAATTCATATTTTAACGATAAGCACTTTCTCTGCATTAAGATCGCCCACAGCAAGGGCGACAGCAAGCTGTTAAGCCAACAAACAACCAAGCTCTTTTTGGTTAGCAAATAAATTGACTTCACTGACCGGTTAAATAACTGGTAGTGTACTGTTAAGTCTCCATAAGACCCAGAAAAACCTGCAGTAGTGCACCATTCATTAACCTAATCTTACCTGAAGGACATAGAGAACCACACGGCCATCATCATGTAGGTGGTACGGCGGTACTCGGGGGAGAAAATAGTCAGAAAATTACTCCATACCTGATGAACACACACACGGACACAGACACAGAGACACAGGGAAACACAAAAAGAAAATAAATATATAGTGCAGTCAGATAAAAAGTAAATTTACACCAGACGTCTCTGAAAACAAGTTTCTTTCCATCAGCTGCAAGAAATAACCACCATGTCCAGAATCCCTTTCCAGGCTAGAGTAAACAAACTGTGACAGCCTCAGCAGTAAGATGGGAGACAAACACGTCCTGTCACTAAATACACACTGTCCACAAAGACAAAGAGAATAAAGCCTGGGCTGAGCAGTCTTGCAAAATTTTCATCTGAGTTCTTTTTTTTTTTTTGATTGTCTTGTCCTTAAAAATAAACTCTTCTGTTTGTTGAATGCGCTTATAAATTACAATAAAATAAAATAAATAAAACGCAGATTCCCTTGATTATAATATCTATTTGTGATGCTTTGATGGTTTAAATTAAATTTTCGCAGTCAAACTCCGAAACAGACGGTCTGAAGAAAAAGAAAGAAAGTCTGCAGTAGATAACCAGTTAACTTATAACTAAATAAATTTGACGTGTACTTTGAGTTTTTAGTTTGGCCCATGTCCCACGCACTAACATAGAGGGGGCAGGGATTATGACCTATACTGCAGCCAGCCACCAGGGGACGATCGAGATGTTTTGGCTTTACTTTAGTGGAACGGTGATGTCGTCCACGTTTATATACAGCCAATGATTTTAATATTTCTAAATAAGAAACAGTGAATACAAATACTGCAGGGTTTGTCACCTGATGGAATAATGAAGTGAGCTTTGTTCTCCATTTCTCATGCCAGGCAGCACCTTCACCCAGGTTCACCAGTTCATCCATCTGCTTCACTGTTTTGATGGTGGTCACCTGCAAGCAACAGCATAATCATTCAGTATTTTGATTGAATTGATGTGTTTAATGATTGTTAATTGTGTTTTCCTTCAAAGCACTTTGCAAACTTGTTTTTTGAGAAGTTTTCATAATATTTATTTATATCAGCCAAATTATGCGCACATGCCATTAAAAAAAAAAGAAAATGTGGCTTTATATATGTGAGAGAATAACCCATGCTTTGATATGTATGTGATATCAAACGTACAAAATGTATAATTCATTTATTATACCCCTTTTCATCACTGCTTAATTTGTCAACCTCTGTATTGAAATATTACAGACATTCAGTAGAATTAATGTTCCTTCCATATTATTATTGATCCATATTATTCAAATTATACATGAAGAAATGCATAACTCTCAGTAAAGCTGTGCAGTACATTTTTACAGTACTTTACAACAGCTTGCAAAGTAGCTTCACCATAAAGGCACACAATCCCTGAGACAGTAAAAAGGCCTCATCCCAACTAAAAACGATATAATGAGATGTACCTGATCTGCCTAATGTCTCACCATTAACATTATGATATATTAAACATGGCCAGTTATAATAATTCATTTTACTCATTAATCTAGTGAGAAGAGGTTATAAAGTATTTTTGTCACCATATTTCATTTAATATGAACTGTGTGGCTTGAAGCATTAAGAGATTACAATAGTTGTAAGAAAATCTGTTTTAACTTATTAATATGCAAATGTATGCAGCACAGACCTCAAAACCTGCTGCACTGTATTAGCCTACAGGCAGACACACATGCACTGTATGAAGACCTTTTTTCCTGCATTCAGACAATAGTGACAATAAGATTCTTGAGTGTGACTTACAGAGAAGACCCTCTCTGGGTAGCCCTTGGCCCTCATGTTGGTGTCATGGACCTGTTTCAGAATCATCCACGCCTCATCGTGTTTCCCATTCTGGAGGAGAAAAACAAAAAACAAATTTACGTTAGTCAGCACTCGTGTTGTAGTACCTGGAAATTTAAACCACAGCAGGGAGGGTGAAAGGTTACCAGCAGGTGGTGTAAGCCTTAAGCTCAATATTTTAACATCTCTTTACAGAACGGGGTGTCAAGGAAGCCATTTTTGTGGAAAAAGAGAACCCCTCTTTGAACAGAAATGGTGGTCTGAGATTCAATCTGCCCAAAGTCTATCAGAGTGTATTATCACCTTGGTCACGCCAATCACATGCTAATCAGGTACTTAACAGTGATGAAGTAGATGCAGCCAGATAACAAGAGGCCTGATTACTGATTACTGGGCCATCTTGGAAACTATTAGGTCAGTTTCAGGTGAAACTAGCTATTAACAGATACTCAGGCAGATTCCTTCCTGAGGACAGGGCTTATGTAACTCAGAGTAGCTTAAATTTCTAGTTCCCGTCCCATTTTTTCACAATTGAGAATGACTTCCGGATGGGAGCCGAAACGTCTTGATTCTGAAAACAGTGTCCAGATGACTACGACTGAAACCTTTTCTATGATCTCTTTACAGTTTGCTGTAGTTTGTGAAGACTCTTTTCTGGTAAGGGATTTGGTGTAAGGGTAAAGTCAAGTCAATTTTATTTATATAGTCCAATATCGCAAATCACAAATTTGCCTCAGGGGGCTTTACAATCTGTACAGGATATGACACCCTCTATCCATAGACCCTCGATTCAAGAGTGATGTTTTGATTCAATCATTAATCAACGCCTTTTAAATGTGTAAGACGTTGTGATGTGAGTGCCAAACAGCCAATTAGGGAAAATGTTACCATACATTGCCATTTTTCATAAAGTTAAAATCAAGATGTGAAAACCGTGAAACGGCTTTGCTCTAGTTTGATAAACACATTTTATTCAGAAATTTCTGCTTCACATACATATAGTTTCACTGGTACATACTGTTTGTATCTGGTGTACGTGCTTAAAGGAACAGTTTGACTATTTGGTAAATACAATTATTCACTTTCTTATTGAGAGTTAGATGAGAAGACTGCTACTGTACCACTTTCATGGCTGTAATATTAAGCTATGGCCAGCAGCCAGTTAGCTTAGCTTAGCACAAATACTGGAAACAGGGGGAAACAGCTAGCCTGCCTCTGTACTAAATCTGCCCACCAACACTTCTAGAGCACACTAACACGTATCTTGTTTGCTTAATCCGGACTAAAACCAAAGTTTAAAAACAACCCGTTATGATGGTACGGAGAGTTATGTGCTGGACCTGGAGTCTCAGCTGGTTGCCTAACAACCTCACAGGTGTGATGTAAAAACAACCACAACATGTAATTTTTACACTTTGTTTCTAATACAGATTAAACAAACAAGATGTAACGTTGTCATTAGTAAGGTTTGGAAAGGTTGGTAGGCGGATTTTGTTACATCTGTTCCCAATCTTTATGCTAAGCTAAGCTAACCAGCCGCTGGCTGTAGTGTGATGAGAGTGGAGTGAGAGTGCCATCAATCTTCTCATCTAACTAATATTTTTCAAAATGTCTAACTATTCCTTTAAGGCTCAAGGACATGTCAGCTGGTGTTGTTGAGGGAGCGCTAACTGTGACTCATTCAGTTCTTATGCACACATTTGCCAAATTACACTGTGACACTTAAAGCAATTATCTTTCAATCAAAACCTAGACTAAATTAAACATATAATGCAGTATTTTATGTGGAAATGTTGAAAAATGTGCAGTGTGTTCCTATATCAATTTACATTTTTTTCCCATGTCTATTTCCCGTATTTCTGTATCTCTGCAACCAGCTACAACTAAATTTACTTAAACGATTCACTGACGCCTTCTGATGTCAATGAGTATCAAAGGAAGTGTGGGTGGGTGTGTGTGACAACAGGGGACTTGAAACATCAAAGTTAAACCAAATGAAAAACCATGCAGGAACAAGTGGGTAAATTAACTGAAGAGTTTCTGTTTATATGATATAATTTGCTGTGGTTAGCTAAAAGTGGCTTAGTAGCACATAAACAGAGCTAATGTAATATGGGGATGGTAAATATTTAGGACTGCAAAAATCACCATAACACTAGACATCTACATACTGTATACTAGCTGTGAAAGATTCCTTCATGTATTGAACATTTAAAAACATCTTAAATATCAATCATCTTAAAAATCTTTCTGTTTAGTTTTTGGTGTGTCAGCATTCAAAATATACTGATACTATACTAGGAATAAAAAAACTTCAGCAGTAATTTATGTATGTTACAGTACCTTGCTGTTTAGCCTGCTGCAGGATGTACTGTATGTATGCACATATATTTATTTATTCAAAATATTCTGGAAAACTGTGTAAGCAGCACTTTGTCTGCAGCACAGCATCTTCCATTTTGCAAATGCACGGATGCTTTCTGTTTTCATGGCTGTTTATGCATTCAAGAAGTCAGCATGTATTCAAATACTATTTCCACAAGGTCTGAGCGTGACGAGAGCTGACAGGCTGACCTCAAGGTAGAAGCGGGGGCTCTCAGGCATGGTGGTGAGGGCACAGATGGCCGCCACAGAGGGGAAGGCGCACACCAACACAAAGACACGCCAGCTGTGGAATTGGTAGGCCGAGCCCATCTGGAAACTCCAGCCTAGACGAGGAGAAAGAGAGAGAGGGGAGGTGTCCTTAGGTCTTGAGAAAACAAGACCCAAGAGGGTCTTTTTTGTTGTCAAGTCACACTCCTTTTACTACTATTTTACTTTTGTTTGTTGTTTTGACTAACCCGTTTTCATTTCACTCAGCACTTAAAGAGTGTAAAGAGAAGTATCAGTAAGTTGAAATTAACTGAGTTGAACTGTACCGAATGCAAAATTCTGGGTAGGTGCTTGTCACAAAAAGGAAGTTACCAAAACAGAAAGAACTTGTACTTGATTGAAAATATTTATAACATTTGGTCTTTGTCAAGGCATGTGATACTAAAAATAACACTGAAGTATATCCACCACCTAGCTTTTCTGACTCACACTTGTCTTGGTCTCAGTCACTACCAGATGTTGACTAAAATTGACAAAAAAAAAAAAAGGGAAACACATTGTATTAACTGTTTTTGCATTCATTTTAATCCCTAATATTCATTATTAGGCATTTATTTATTTAAAAATACTTCTATTTCACTATTTATGACAACTGAGCCAACTCTATCCATTGGTACAAGGACATGAGATGTGGCTGAAAGCTAGCAAGTGGACCTTGAGTTAAGACTTTTTTAAACTCAAACTACTGTTTGCAAGGTCAAGAATGAACATTTAACATGCCTTAATGAGTTTTGAATACATTTACAAACAGTTTTAAACCTGCCTGTAAATGATTTGTAAATACTGTATAAACAGTTAATAGATGCTATGAGGATTTGGTCGTGTGTAATCAAATCAACTCAAACGATGCTCTTGCATAGCTGCTGAAAACATTCAGACTGGTATTTTCAGAGATTCTTCTAAGCAAAGCAAGAGCTGCAGTTTACTTACAATTTTTTTTTACCAGAGACACACATCTGAGAGAATTTGGTCTACTGTTAGAGTAGAGAGGCTGAAACCACTGATCAAATCAGTTCTGATTATACCAAACCATATTAAGATAGCTGCTGGCAACTAAAGTAAACAAGATGAAATTAAGGTAATACTTGATTTGCAACCCACTCAAACATCTCTGAACCCGGAAAGCCACTAATGTAGTTGCTCCATAGTGATGCATCAAACAACAGTGGTGAAAGAAGTATTGAGATCTTTTCCTTAAGTAAAATCAGAATTAGAATCAGAAATACTTTATTGATCCCCGAGGGGAAACTCTTTAAGTAGCAGTACCGCAGTTTAAAAATACTCCATTACAAGTAAAGGTTCTGCATTCAACTACTAGCACCACAAATTACTTAACAGTAAAAGTACTCAATATGCAAAATGGCCCCAATCAGAGAATTATATTTATTATGTGTGTGTATAAATAGTATTGTTGATGTATAAACATGTTAGCAACATTTTTATGTTGTCAAAGTGGAGCTAACACATGACTAACACATTAACAAACTGGCGCACAAATTACCTTAAACAATGATTTCCTGACTGAGCGATCTGTTTGTTTTTCTCACCATAGTGTGGGATGATGGCCCAGGCCATGGCAGATGCGTAGATACCACCGATCATCCAGAACATGCAGAGCCAGCTCAGATGCTCTCCTCGCTTCTCCTGGGCCAGGAACTCAGAGTAATAGGAAAACACAATGGGGATGGAGCCGCCAATACTGTGGAGTAAAGAGGGAAGCAGGAATGAAAAGGGAAAGACAATTTAAAGAAGAGCAAGAGAAGGAATCCACGTGAAGGAGAAGCAAATGGTGGGTGAGATAAGAGAGAAGAGAAGGGGAAAGACAAAAGCAAGAAAGATGAAAATGGTAATTGAAAACAGTAGCAAAAAAGAAAAAGGAAATAAATGAAGTAATGTTGTGAAGAAAGAAAGGAGTGGAAAGAAAAACAATATAACAAAGGGGGGAGGAAGGAAAAGCAGAGAGAAAAAACACAATGAATTCAAAGAAAAGGTTTTAAGAACAAGCAGCAGGAGAGTGTGAGATATGAGAGACAATTGAGCAGCCTTGAAGCTGATTAAGAATGAAGATTAAAGTCTTAAAACCACCAATAATGGCCCAGCAGACTGCAATCGATAGCACCATCTTTATGGCCTCTGTACATTTTCCGTCACAACAATTTACAATCCGATGGGAACACATTTAGACTCAGAGCTCTGCACTCAAACAGCAGCAGTGTTGTTAAAACAATGGCTCGATTTGGAAAAGTTTAAAGTTCGCCACACTGCAAATGGCAGCAATATCCATTATGAACAGGCCACTATGTACATTTCACCAGAATAACAGAGATTTAACAGTTTCACAGTCTTCAGATCATTTTTAATTGTGGAAGGCAAGCTCGGAAGAACAGTCAAAGCTTTTTTTCTGATTGCTGAGCTGGGCTCAAATCTGAGCTAAAATATCTGTATTAAATATTACTAAAGTGAAGCTCTAGCAAAAATAGTCAATTGCATGCCGTATGTAAATTAAAAAATAATTAGGTTTTTACTGCCAGATTTCACTATCATTGTACATTTAAGCCATTATCTGAAGAATTTGAAAATATCTGACTTTGATGAAGCTGTAGTATCAATCAGACTAAGAGTCTACAGGCATGCTAGCGGCTCTGCAGAGCAGTAAGTTACTTAAACACAGCAGTGCTTTGAGCTAAATGCTAACCACATGATGCTAACATGCTCACAATGACAATGCTAACATGCAGATATTAAACAGGTGAACATGTTCAGCATCTTTATCAGTTTAGTGTATTAGTATGCTAATTCGCCTTAAACACAAAGTACAGCTGAGGCTGGGTAGGTATAAACCAAGTCAAAGTTATTACAGTTCATCCTGTGGGGAACATTACCGTCTGTACCGAATTTCATGGAAATCCATCGAATCAAGACATTTCACTCTGAACCAAAAATGTCAACCTGCTGGTGGCGCTGGATGAAAAGTCAGGGGATCACCAAAGTCATTAGAATACATCATCTAGGATCCATAAATGTTTGTACCAAACATTGCACCAATCCATGTGGTAGATGTCAAGAATTTCCACTGGAGAGTTGAAAACTTTGACCTGCTGGAGGTGCTAAATGAAAACCATTCAAAACCAAACTATAAACTTTGTGGTGCCACTAGAGGAGAAGTCAGGGAATCACCAAAGCCAGCAGCATTCATCCTCTGGGGGCCAAATATGACTGTACAAAATGTCATGGCAATCCATCCAGTTTTTGATGAGATATTTCAGTTTGAACCGAAGTGGTGGAACGACAGACATTGCCATCCCTAAAGCCATGCCACACACACACTGGCTTGAAACTAAAATTAGAGGTAAATAGTGCACGTGATAGAAAAATAAGAACTGTATTCTGGGTCCGCTTTGTTTTTGGTGATGTGTTTTTTTATTCCTTTGCATTACTGACAATATCTAGACAACAAGATGTCATATAGAAATATTTCTAGTGTATCTTAAACCTGGTGAAGGTCATGTTCTAAAGGTGCAGTGTGTAGGATTTAGTGGCATCTAGCTGTGAAATTGCAGTTTGCAACCATTATATTATCTTCAGGTGATTATACACTAATGAAAACATACTTATAAATATTATATTCCATTTCTGCCAATTGCTCCTCCTAAATGTTACACACTGGACCTCTTAAGTCAGAAACTGACAATGAGAGCATCGGCTGCCATTTCACTGACATTTTGTCTTAGCCACCAGCATTCAACAACATAGGCAGAAATAGCCGTTAGAGACCAGAATGCAACAAAGCCACAAATTAATTTCAAATAATGAGTGTGACTATAGCTACATTTAAATGCCTTTACACCCAACCTCAATCTAAACATCACAGACATCGAGTATCTGAGGGTGGATTTTTCCTTTTAATATACAGTAAGCACAGTATATTTATCTGTCCTCTGACATGTGGCATTGCTCTGCTTGTCAAGTCAACTGATGTACCACAGTGGTCGTGACGGTCTCATTTCCAGCCCTGGCTGCTGTGCCTGTGTGTGACTCATCTGTCTTCTTACCCGACACCAGAGGCCAGGCGGCAGAAGAGGAAGGAGACGTAGCCCTGGACAAAGGACGAGAAGAAGGCAAACACGCTGTTGATGGAGAGGGAGATGAGGAGGGTCTGCCGTCTGCCAATCCGATCAGCCAGGCCGCCCCACACGAAGGCCCCAACCATCATCCCCAGGTAGACGATCAGACCTGAAGGGAGGAGGGAGGAAGAGGGAAACAAGGCAATGGAAGAAAAAGGGAAGAGTTGGTGTTTAAGAAAGAGGAGAGAAGAGAGTAATGGTAGAGGAATGTGATGGGAAGAGATAATGAGGGAGGGAAGACATGATAATGAGGTATATATTATTCATCAGTAAACTCATTGATATTACTTTCAGTCCTCACTTTCACTCTCATTAGATTTCCAATGCCCAAAAAATATGCTCATTTGGCAGCCTTATTGGATTACTCAAGTATTTTGCATAAAGCACAAAACAGAGAGAGAGAAAAGAACAGCATAATCATCTGAACCGTATACTACCACAGCAGAGGGGTGGTGGGGTCAAGATCATGATAATAATAACTTTTTTTTATACAGCACTTTTACAAAGTGATTCACATAAGAAAAAAAGAAATAATAGAAATAATTTGACCTGTACAAAGAAAATGAACATACAAGAAACAGAAAGACCACTTCTTGGAAAAGGCTTATTTAAAAAATAAGTTTTTAGTCGAGAAAGTCACTGAGGTAGCAAGGCGGATTTAAAAAGGGAGGTGGTTTCAGAGCTTGTGGGTCCTGACAGCAAATGCATAATCTTAGTTTTAATCTGAGAACGGAGGAATGCTAATATTATATTTTTGCAAGTTCTGAAGTTGAGTGAAGGTACTTATGGGCAAAAGGGCTCAATTCAAAGAGGTTCAAATGGGGGTTATGTGATTGCTTTTATTTCTTCTAGTTATGGTCTGGCTGCAGCCTTTTGCATGAGATGAAGATGTGAGAGGGCTTCGCAACTCAGGCAAATAAATCAGATGAAAAACTGATGAAATTCTTTAAAAAAAAATGTAACTGATCATTCAAAAAAAAAACAGGACTACTTTATCAACATGATAATCAAAAGTATGACTGGAATCAAACATAACTCCTGACATCTTACAACTTCTGCTTTAAAGGAAAAGTTCAGCATTTTGGGAAATACGCGTATTTGCTTTCTTGCTGAGAATTAGATTCGAAGATCAGTACCACTCTCATGTCTGTATGCTAAGTATGGAGGCAATTAGCTTAGCTTAGCATAAAACTAAGGAATAGTGCACCCTGTGATCCCTGTAAAACCTCAACTTGTTGTTTTTACATTTCTGTCTGAGTACGGATTAAACAAATGAGATATACATGTAAATTAGTGAGCTTTAGAGGTGCTGGCAAGCACTTGAGCTTTGGACAGAGCCAGGTCAGCTGTTTCTCCTGCCCTACAGTGTTTGTGCTAGCCTAAGCTAATCACCTGCTGGCTGTAGCTTCATGATTAGCATACCAACATGAGAGTGGTATACATCTTCTCATCTAAAATTCAAAAAAGCGTGTTTTCCAAAATGTCAAACTCTGTCATTAACAGTAAGTAAATCAAAGGTAACTCCTAACATCTTACAACATCTTTCTGCCCCCAGTTTCATCTCACTTGACACAATGTAGACTGAATATCATGGAAAGAGCCGGTGCCTTCTTTCCCGCATCAGGAAGTCATTGCCAGGGAGCAGACAGGCTGATAACAGAAACAAACAACACCGTCAACCTAGTCTTGTGATTTGAGGTGCTAACATGACTCACATCCCATACACTTATCCAAGCCAGCCTCTTTCTGTCTGTCTGTCTGTCTGTCTGTCTTTCTAGCTTTCTCTCTCCCTCTGCAGCACTGATGATGCTCCCACACACACACACACATACATACCATTGCTCGCTTGCAATCGCTGCCTTATTGACATCCTGTCAACAGTCTTCAGTCTGCCTGAGCCTGCATTGATACAAGTTATTGTTGAGATCACTCTGAATGAATAAGGAGGAAAGGGCTGGTGTACAGTGCCTGGTCTTGACATCTGCGTTTAAATCTCATTTCTCAGTTTTCTGTATGTAAAAAGCTAGGAATCTTACGTCTATGCTCTATTCTTTTTATTAAATGGGCAAATTAAACCCTGTGTGTATGTATCTCCGCTGAACCCTACAGCTTTGTCAAATACTCCATTCTGATTGGACAATCAATGAAATCCACTGTTTCACAGCTAATCATACTGTATCAGAGTAAAGGAGTTGATTTTATTGATTTTAGCTCAATTTAACTGACAACATCTTTTGCCAATAAGACGATACTACCTCATTACCGTAGGCAAACAATGGATGGATGAACAAAACATCAGACTTTTATACTGGAGACCACGTATCATTTCCTGTTTCCAACTGACAGTCAACGTTGTTTTTCTACAGCATGACGAAGATCGTTCCCTAAACCAAACCACGATCTTTCCCTAAACCTAGTCGTTTTAGTGCTTAAACCTAACCAAACCTTAACCCTAGTGTGTCAGATCATAAAACAGATTTATTTATCAACAGTGACGTTTAACGGTTTTGAAAGGTATAGACAAATGATGTTGTCCTGCTGATAGTGGCATCAGATCAGAAAACACTTCTACTGTATGTGTCATTCTAGAGGGGAGTGACAAACATAGATTTTGTTGTTTAATTTGGAGGACTTCTTCATATCTGCACATGGCAACTACAATATGGTTAAGGTTAGGGAAAGATCATGGTTATGGCAAATGAACTATGATTAAGGTATGGTTAGGGTTAGGCAACTAAAACACTAGCTTAAGGTTGGGAACGAGTGTGGTTAGTAAAAAGCCAAACATTTGTGTCTGTGAAAGGATGTGAATTTTAGTCTCCTCTCATGAAAGTCAGACACGCTACACACCTATCCACCACTGCAATCTCACCACTTTAAGGCCACACTACTTCCTGTTTTGGACGTAAATCG
Source organism: Siniperca chuatsi (assembly GCF_020085105.1). Classification (NCBI taxonomy): domain Eukaryota; kingdom Metazoa; phylum Chordata; class Actinopteri; order Centrarchiformes; family Sinipercidae; genus Siniperca; species Siniperca chuatsi. The sequence goes on along the minus strand of NC_058050.1, from coordinate 6,628,307 downwards.
TGAGGTGCGGAATTGTTCAATACGGAAGTTATTCCTAGGATACTGGGCTGTTGAAGTCCATGGATACTGGGCTGTTGAAGTCCATGTGATACAAGCTCCGGAACAAGAGAGTAACTGGACCTTGAGTTGAAATTGTTTTGTCAACTGCTGTTGACTCAAGAAAAGAAAGAACTTTCAGTTTAATCTGCAAGCGTTAAAAGTTTACGTGGTGGTTAGAAGCTGTCGTCATTTTTGTTTTATAGTAGGTTTACTATTAAGAAGGCAAATTTGAAACAGATAATAGCACTAAACTATCTTATCTTCACTTTCCTTCACTTCACTTTAATGGCCACTCAGCCTGAGTTGGTGGAATTTGTTGGTTTACTGTTAGATGTAATAAGTAATAAGCTGTAATGACCAGCTTGCTGTAGACTGCTCTTTACCTCAAAGCACTAACAATCAAGGAGACTAGCAGCAACAATAAGGGCACAAGTTGTTTCGCCACTCGATGGGAATTGCACAACAGCTGACACGAAATCAGCCCTGGTTTTATATTCCTAAATGGTGTGAATGAGCCAGACAGATAAGCCATCATGGGGTCAATTACACAAGAAAACAGAAGAAGAAGCCTAGAGAGGCTTTAAACTGATCTGTTGGATCAGCTAAAATAATCCATCACACAGTTAACAAGCTAACTGCTGGGATGATGAAGTTGGACCCAAAGTTAGTATTCGCTAGAGTTACAATATTGAGGGAGTGTGTGTGTGTGTGTGTGACTCATTCTCTCTGTCTGTCCTGTCTGTCTGTCTGTCTGTCTGTCTGCGTATTTCTGTATAAACACTGCAGTGCCAAATTGGGGAAGAAGGTGACCCTTTGATTGACTAATTGCAGGGGATACTTTGTGTGCATATGTTGCAGTGTTTCCATGATCCCAGGTGTGTGTGTGTGTGTGTGTGTCATAGAAAGTGAGTAGTACCACGTCTGGATATGGAAACTCCTGTGAGCATGTCTGTGTCAAAATTCCCATTTTCTCATGCACTGTAAGTGTGTACTCCTACTTGTGCGTGGGTGGTGTGTGTGTGTGTGTATATATATATACACATACACACATATATATATATATATATATATATATATATAGAGATATATATATATATATATATATATATATATAGACATATATATATATATATATATGTGTGTGTGTGTGTGTGTGTGTGTGTGTGTTCGTGCATGTGTTTCACCGTGGCAGGGCAGAGAGACAGATGTGAGCCACTTCTCCTGACAATACAGCTAATAACAGCAACAAGAAGCCAGTGATGATGACTGGGCTCGATAGCCGTCGCCGCAATGCAGCAGCATCGAGGTGGAAGGACAGACAGACAGAAAGACAACCAGAGTGACCAGGATGGGTCATACAATACAGTATCTCTTCTCAGGCCCCCCTATAAGCTGCAGTCTGGCAATCTGACTGCTGTGCTGACCTGTCACCTTTTTCAGCACTCACTGTAACTGGATCATTATCTCTGCCTCTCTGTCTCCCTCTGTCATCACATTCAGCCGTCTATCTGTGTAGCTAGAAGGCATTAGCAGCTGCATTTGGTTCAAGGATAAATGATCAATTTATCTCATATATCTGAGGGGCAAAATGATTGATTAGGAGTCTAACTTTAGTGCAAAGCTTGAACGAAAGCTAAATCTTGCTGTCATCAATATACAAAGGGGAAAGCAGTTTGGGAGTTCGCAGTTTGGCCACTAAATAACAGCAATTAGGACAATTACAGAGAGGTTAAGTAATGAAAGCCTGAGTGTGTGAGTTTCTTTTTCTTTATTGCAGCAGTTTGACAGAACGTTACAAAGCTTATCTCAAAACAAAAGGAGACAATATTTGTAGCTAATGAGCACCATAAAGGTACAACCTAGTTTCTTAGAAACAAGTTTGTACCAATTTAGCCTGAACTAAAGGTAAAGTTACTTAAGGCTGCTATAATCAAAATGTTTACATTAACAATGTATTACTTGACTACTTGTATGTGAAACCAGTCGCTTGGGGTTTTTTATGGCCTGCTGTTTTGGTTGAGTCTCAACACTCTCACCACCAATGACTGCAGTGGAAGATGCAGTGAAAACTGTAAATTAGTGGGGAAAATGCCCCCAAAAAGGCAGCACATAGATTTTGTGGTAAACATAGTCTGATGATGTTTTTTAAGGTTACCTCCACTTGTATACTGCCCCAGCTACAACCTTCTGTACTCGAAAATATTGTGCTTCTATTTTCTGAGTGTACAGTACGTCAGGCATTTGCATTTATCTGTTTTCAGTGTCATGAAAACAGCAACAAGGAGATTCAAAGGCCATAACACGGTTTGAGGGTGTGACACAAATTCTGCCGACAATGATTCTGCTCTCATCAGCTTTTGCATTTTTAGACATCTAGCAGTAGTAGCTGCCATCCATTGATTAATGTTGTATTCATTTGACAATTTCACACTGACAATTTCACACTGACAATTTCACACCTTAAATTATAATTTTTTTCAGATAAATTATTTTCCTATTGGTGTTGTTAAGCGATAATGTTGTTTTTATTCCAGTGCTTTTCTGACTTTTGATGTGAGATGTTTTTTTAAGCCCCTGGGGCTTTTATCGCCTTTCAGTATCTACATTTGTTTCATGCTACATGCTACACCAAACAGTAAGGTGTATGGGGATGTGCAATATCATAAACAACTACTCCTTTCTCTTCCATTCTTTAATAATTCATATGATATGCAATATTATGAGATAGTGTCAAATCTTTTTTTTCTGACAGAGCTGAAACAAAATGAGAGGTAGTGTATTCAGAAAGAGAGAGCAGAGCAGGATGATGAGTGAAAGGACGAAAGAGAGAAAGAGGCTGAGCACCTCAGCACCCTGGAGAGGAAGTGGGGGGAGGGGAGGATGGAGAGTGAGGAAGAGAGAGAGCGGGAAAAAAAAAGAAAGAGAAAGAGGAGGAGAGAATAGTGGCCAGTCTGCGCTGTGACAGAGCTCCTAAAGGCTTCAGGGTAATGTGTGTTATGTATGTGTGTGTGGATGAACATGGAAAGAAAAAGTGTGCCACTGCAGGGTTGTGTGTTTGTGTACATGGGTGAGGGAGGGGGATGGGCAGGGGGCCACTATTAATAGCCGGTTTTCCCTTTCTGCCAAAGCGCACAGGGCTTTTTGAATGAGCCGGGGGCTGAGGCTCTTCAGCACCGGAGGAGAAAGCAGTGGACTTGACCAGTCAGCCATCACACTCCTCACTGGTAACTACGGAAAGCTGAAAAAATAAATGATATAATTGTTTTACAGCAGCAGTCTCACCCTGTGACAGGTTTTCATGCCAAACAAACAGTGCAACAGCTGATTAACACACCTTCAAAGGGTGGAAATAACTTGTGAAATAAGCTGCTTGGTTGAATTGTTACCTATAGCTCTATTTACATGGACGGAAGTTACACCATCACCCTCAGGTCACCTTCAATGGTGGTGCAACACTCACTTTACTGGTTGTCTGTAGCTCTTGTTCATGTGGTATTTAGATGCATCTATTATAGGGGTGCTTATTTGTTGTAGTGTAGATGATGTAGGTTTGTATTCTATTAACAGGCTTTATTATTGTCGTTTACTCTGGATAAGAGCATCAGCCAATCACCTAAAATGCAAATGAAATGAAAATGTGCAGTTGAACTCCTGATCAAATATTCTGGGCCTTTTAAGTCACAGCTCTATGTTTTGACAATTCCATTAAAACATTATTGCCAACAGAATGAAAACAAAATTAAACCATCTGTCGCCTGATAGCTTGCATATTTATGTTCAGATGTAAGTTGAATAGTTCATATGTAAGCTTAATTCCTTTCTGACACTCATTTCCATCAAAAATAATGTGTACTAAGATTTTGCTGCTAGCAAAAGCTAATTATATCTAGTAGGCTGGTTAACTGGTTTGCCTACAGTTTCCTCTGCCAGCATCTCACACAGGAGCCATTAAATCAAACAGACACAGGTAGTTCTTCTCTTCCATCTTCTCTTCATCCCTTCTGTCTCCCTTCATCCTTAATCTCAGTTTTTGATTCTATGTTTATTAAAAGGCCAAGGAGACATTCTGATACACAAAGGTTACTTTTAGTCCGAAGCAACTGTGCAATGCAAAAAAAAAAAAAAAAAACAGGCTCCTTCCACACTTTTTTTTTTTTTTTTTTTAACAATGTAACAAACCCCAGTTTCTTCTTCCCATTATGGCAAACTATGCTGCAGATGCAACCTCTGCAGCTTCATAACAGGGACAAATCAATGACAACCACTCTGTGTGCTTCTCTGCTGCCTGTGAAAGTGTCCCCTCTATAGCTCATCGTGCAAAAACGCTGCACCACAAGCATCACTGCTGTCATTTAAAGCCTCATTCTGGTTTTCCTGATTTTAATTTCCTTACTTAATTTTAAATATATGTGTTGCTGGAAACATGCAATGATTATGGGGTCCATGATATGTACTTACAACACATCTAACAAAGTCAAAAATGTCTGGATTCCATGATAAAGTTAAAATGGCAGAGAGAATTACTTTTTTTGGATGGAGGGGCTTTTGTCTAACTAGCAGTGATATGTTTCTCTCTGGGTACATCTGAATGCTTTCTGCTGTAACGGACTGAATATTCTGCAGGCAATCACAGCTCACACGTGTGCAGACGTTCACTGTCACACACTGCACACACATACAGTACAAACGTACGCACACAATACAAGTTAAAGTGGCTGGCACTATGTAGGCAGAGGAAGCTCCATTTAGACCGTGTGGAGAAGAAGAGGGTGAGGGTGGGGGTGGGGGTTGGGGGAGAGGACACTAGGAATCATGGGATGCAGAGATGTATGAGCAATGGAGGCTCTTTAGCATGAGTCAGGCGAGTTGCGTAACAGGGAAAGGGGGGGAATCGGGGGCCGGTCGTGTCTCCCTCCTGGCTCCACCCTAGCATGACACAAACCCAGCCAGAGAGAGGGGAGGGAGAAAGGTGTAATGGACCAGACTCAAAAGTAATGTAAGTACAAATTTGAGGTAGTGGTTCTACTTTTACTCCACTACATTACAGAAGGAACTATTGTACTTTTTACTACACTGTTTATCTGGTGGCTGCAGCGACTGGTTACATTGACAATATCAAGAAAATCCTAATTTTTTCTTTCTTTGCTCCCTTCATTTAATTCCTTCCCCCCTTCTGTCCCTTTCCCTTGCTACAGTATACTGTCCTAATTTTTTCTTCTTGCTTCTTTACGTCTGCCTTCCTTCTTTCCTTATTTTTATTTCCAGTCTTCTACTTCTGTTCTCGTTTCTTCCCTTCTTTTTCTTCCATAATTTCCTTTTTCCTTTCTTTCCTTTATGAAAATGTGAGAATGTGATTCCTAACTAAAGGTACAAGTATTGGGGGGGTACCCCAGTAGTGTAGAAGAATTACGTATATAATCATGTTTTTATCATCATATCATAATGATACCTTTTTATCAAAATCATATTCTCTAAAATCGTTACTAGTTTTGTGCCGTTCACCGGCTGGTTCAGAGTTAATCAGGAACCACTCGTGAAGAAAGTGCTCAGAATGATAGATAGTATTTTGAATTCAATTATCAAACCAAAGTCAAATGGTTAAAGTAAAATAAAAAATAGTAAATGTAAAAGTATTTACAGATTATGTTTGTATTCATATCAGTTTGTATTAGCCTGCTGTTAATTCTACATTGGTTATGTTAGCATATCAGGACATTTCAGATTGTAAATGTCTACTTCAGTGAGTGTATTTACTACACTTCCCAAAATACTTGTTTCTTTCAAAAATCCACCAAAGAATGGGTGTGAACTTTGCATGATGTAAAATGTCAATAATGCTTCATGCTAGACATCTATTTTCCGCTAGCAAGCTCCAACAAAGCTGGACAGGAATATCTCAGTGTGATGGAAGAAAACAAACACAATATCTTTTTGGGTATCTCTATGTGGAAGATCTTTCTCTTTGTATCTCCTTACATGTTTGATAAAATACATACTTTATATCTCAGTTCTTTAAAATAACAGTATGTTTGAATTTGTTATCCTCAGGAGACTTCTGGCTCTTGTTCACGCTGTCCTTGCTGGGCAGCCAATGACAGATGGTGAGGCAGGTTTGGACTCTGATTGGACATTGGCCCTAAGGCTAGGAAATGATCACGAGGTCTTCACAGCACAACAGAAACACAGACACAACGACAGACAGGCAGCATATCGTCTGAAGAGGCAAACAGGAGGAAGACAAATAGAATACATGGGCATTTTGAAAACACTGTGTCCCCACACAAACACACACACACACTGAAGCAGAGAACGTTGTGTTTGGATTGGCTGTGAGTTCGATTTAAAATTCTAGTGCTGTTCAGAAGCTGCATGGGCAGTTGAATCTTAAATAGCTGTAGTTCCTCTGCCAACGAGACTGTAGAAAAGCAATTACTGGGGGACAGGCTGCAAAGGTAACTGCTAAGATAAGACAGAGATAAAATGTGAACCAGTGGCATAAACTCCCAAAGGAGGCACTGAGACAAAAATAAACAGAAAAAGAAGACAGTAGATGAGTTGAAAGAACAGTTGCTCAGCAGCCAGAAAGACAAGACTGTGTTAGTACTGCAGAGTTCCCATGTGTGCAATCCCTCCTTCCATGTGTTACAAATGTTTTAGAAATGTTTTTAATAGAAGTATCACATTTTTTTATTCTACTTGGAAGCAAGATGCTGATATCTGCAAATCTTACCCAGCATTCCCTTGTTGGGCTCAGATAGACACATGTCCTTCTCTGCACTGGGCAGCACGAAGCCGACCACGAAGATCTCCACGCCATCCGCCATCAACGCCAGCCCCAGGACAAAGTAGAGCGTCCACTGGAACTTCCCATGGCCACACTCCTGCAGGATGGTCTCGTACTGCTGGGCCAACTCCTCCTGGTCTTTCCTTCTCTCATCCTTGTAGGCTGACAGATCCCTGAACTGTTGTGCCTGGGCGGCCGCCACTCCATCCATGTCGCCAGCCTTGCCCGAGTCCGCCCTCGGGATGCCCTGGTACTCGCCTTCATAAATCTCATCATCCTCATCGTGTCCTTCAGTGGAGTCGCTGTGACCTTCATCATCATTGGCCCGGCTGTCATTGCGGTAATATCCGCCGTCGTTGCTTGGCACACCGCCGTAGTCTTCATCATCATCTTCCTCCTCAAAGCGTTTATAGGAACGCTTGGTGTACTCGTCGGCCATTTTGTCCACGCCGCGCCCCACCTTCTTGCCGACCTGTTTCTTGGCCACTTTGGCAATGTCCTTGGCGCCGCGGACAAAGTCTGAGCGGCCGTCTCTGTAACGCCCGTCGTCATCCATCTTGGATGTGGAGGTGGTGGTCAGTTGCTGCTAGGAAGGCTAAGAGTATCAGGAGCGGCCCAAGCACATGAGTGTGCAATGGGGATATCTGTTAGCTGATGAATTCAGCACCACGGACAGCTCCCTGCTCCACTGCTGTTGGACTTTGGCCAGTGTGTGCTCGGATACCAAATCCTGTGAAAAAGCAAAGAAAAGGGTTTGTATTAGCATGATTCATCACACTGGCAGTGTAGTGCATGTGAGGAAGAAACATCCATTGTAAGCACATTTTTAAACAATGTAGATCGGAGCCAATTTATACTGAAACACAAAAGACCATTGGCATTCACTTTGTGTTGCCATTTGCAGGACACATTATCTGGCTCAGCACTAATGGCTGAAAAAAAAGGACATGACAGCTTGAAGGTGCTGGAATCTGAGTCTAAGAGCTCAGTGGCCTATAATGACCAGTAGTTATCTCAGCTCTCTCCTCAGCCCAGCACAAATCACAGTGTGGCATTTACAGTGGCACACCATAGAGCCAACATATAATGGACCATGCTGCGACACAGACATCTGTAATTAACAAGCAGTGCTGCAATGTGGTGCGGTATAGGTCAATGTATATAGAAGGTACTACTACTGTTTGGGTTAGATTGAAGTTCCCACTGAGAACACTTGTGATTACAATCTGTGACTAATGTTAAAACCAGACATTTATTGGCAGTCAGAACATAATATTACTTCATGGTGTTCAGGACAAATGTCAGGAGTGAAATTTGTGAAACGTGTATTAGTAATTTTAGGAGACAGATCATTAAATATGAAAGCAATATAACATTTTTAAAATATATATTAACAGAAAGATTCCCTGCACTAATGGTATAGAAGATAATTTGGTCTTGTACTATTCTTGTTGGTCCATTATTTACGATATCTATGTCTCAATTTTGATTAATCTTCCTTCCTTCTACTCATCCATTCTGTGATATCCTCCCCTCCTCCTGCTCTCTCACACATCACCTTGCATCACTACTTTTAATTTCCTGTCTCCATTAACTTAGTCCTCATCAAGTTGAGAAGAGACGAGAAGAGAAAAATACAGAACATTAGCAAAAAAAAGGGCCATCGTGAATCAATCAGCAGGCCACCATGCTCATTTCCATGACACTTCTGTCCCTGTGACGCTGACCTTGTTTGTCTCACTGACGAGGACATGTTGCGCCAAAGAAAAAGGCTGCAAGCACTACAAATAGGCAAAACAAACTCAGCAGGGAGAATGTCATCAGCATGTGTTTCAGTGAGTATTTGACATGCAATGAATTGTTCAAATTGTAGCTTTAATACACACACAGCATTGATGCAGCATGAAATAAATCAGTTTAAATGAGAAACCCTCTTCTTTTTTAGGCAAATTACTTTCACTTTAAAGGAACAGTTCAGCATTTTGAGAAATACGGTGATTCGCTTTCTTGCTGTGAGTTAGATGAGAAGATCAATACCACTCTCATGTCTGTATGGTAAATATGAAGCTACAGCCAGCAGCCCGATAGCTTAGCTTAGCATAAACAAGTGGAAACAGCTAACCTGGCTCTGTCCAAAGGTTAAAAATAATCTGCCTACCAGAACCTCTAAAGCTCACCAATTAACACATTGTATCTCCTTGGGATAATCCATACACAAACAGAAATGTAAAAACGACAAGTTGTAAGTAAGTAACATTTTATTTAGATAGCACCTTTCAAAACCTAGGTTATAAAGTGCTTTACAACAGGACAGCATTAGTAGCTCACTAATATATTCTGGAGCAAGATAGTTGTGGTTTGACAGGAGTTTATGTGCCGGACTATTTCTTGGCTAAGATAATCATCTCCTGGCTCTAGCTTCATATTTAACGGACAGATACAAGAGTAATATCAATTTTTTGGGAGCTCAAATTCAATGTGCGGACACACTATACACTGTAAATATGTGCGTGTATAAATCATTTAAGGTTAAGGTAAGGAACAGACATCAGCACATTAAAATAAACACTAATAGTTAAGGGTCAATGTTGCTGATCTGGGAAATGAGGCTGTGCCTGCTAAGGATGTGTCAGTCGCGAACGAGTCGACTTTATGAGCCGGCTTACATTGACATATACTCTATGTGTCTGTATGGAGTTGTGTAATTATTTATTAACCATACTATTTCATTAGTAGGATGATATTAAAAATTAAAAGTAAATGTTAAGGACACATTTTGTTCGGTACTCAAAAAAGGATTTTGGTTCGATATCCCAAGCCCTAACCTCTGCTTGACATGTCCAATGTCTCTACGATGAGAAATTGTTTACTGCGTGTCTGCAAGAATTACGCATCTCCAGCATGTATGTGCTCATCATGAGACCAAGCAGAGATGATGTGTCCCCAGTGAGCAAGTCTGGGGAGATTGACTGCAGCTGTAGCCAACACTAAAGTCATTCTAGTAGCTTCCCTCAGTCTCTTTAAAGAGAGCAGCAGCAGCAGCAGCTCAGCATGCGGGAGAGAGAGAAAATGTTCAGCCTGAGGGAGCTGGCAGCCAACAACACGACCACAAACACTGCAGAATAGTGTCATGTCAAAGGGAATAGCACCGTCCAACCCTGTCTCCTAAAGTGTTGTTATTCATTTAAAATAAAACTTTAAAAAAAGGCTTACTTGCTTGGTACCTAATTTTTCATGCCATGTCATATACCTGTTTACACTGAAAGCACAAAATGAAAAATTATATTACTTGTGTCTTATTTTAACAATACCCCATTACTTTTCCTTCCTGCATTACAGTTAATGGTTGATGCTTCACAACAACAGTCACTTCAACAGTTTATCTGAGAAACCCAGAACCTCTTGCAATAAGCAATACAATATCAAACTGCAGACAGTGCCAGTAGGTGACATGAAACCTTTATTTTCATGTATTTTAAAGTGAGTGGCAATGCAGAGTATTCCTCTCCCTCGGTCCACTGCCCGTAGTAATAACAAGGGTGAAGAAGGTGTTGCAGGAGCAATGCAGGCTAACATCCAGTTTATCTGAGTCATCCTCTATGTTTGCTCTGGCCCAACACTGCCACTGTTTAACAACTACCCCTCCCCTTTCTTATGCCCCACCCCAACATCCTGCTTCAGCTGGAAACACAGGAAATTAAGATATTAGCCCATATCAGATCTTAGCTTACTTTTACTGTAAAATATGGCTCATATCTATTTATGATACAATGTATGTATTTATTTATAGTCAACATTTAAGTTAGGAATGGTGGCTGCTACAGAGTTTAAACAACTGCAACTGTTAGTTTACTGTTGCTACACCTGTCAGGCTTAGCAGATTTAACATCAAAATTCTTAGTAATTTATTGAACAAATGGGTCCTTGATTTCAGACAGAGGCAAAAGATGGAGATGATTTGTGTTTATTGTTTGTATATTCAAACAACGTTGAATATTTACAAGAGAAAAGGATGAAGATGAGGACCATCTGATGTGTTTGACAAACATAACGCTGTCTCATGTAACGAGTTTGGCTGATGTTGCTGGAGTGTAAACTTCCCCAAATCGAATAAAGAGCAGGACAGAGCTGCTAACATTAGCCTGACATTCGCCACTCAGTGAGGAAATGCTACACAATGGATAGAGTCCTAAACCTGTTTTTTCTCATGCGACCTGTAGTCCAACATGATATTGTAGTTAGCTAATTAAAATTCACCTTGGTTTTGGAAGTAACATGGTTACTATTTCAGGTAGTAAGCTAGTAGCAGACATGCTAATGATTGCAGTTTATGTTAGAGCAGATTAACATACTGTTTAATCCATTCCTTATGCTTTTGTTCCTAAAGGCTTCAATAATACCCTTTCATGTTGTCAGATTGTGAGGGTAAAAGGCACTAACAAACACCTTGTTTGCCTTAGACAAGACCACTGTAAGTTTATTAATCTAAAATCTTGGCCTTTACAAACAACATCATGGTGACAATATGCCCCCAGTGCTCTCTATTTATTATTGTCTCAGTGTCTAGAAAGTGATCACATTGCACTAACAGTGTAATGATCAATAAATCAATGAGCCATGTAATTAATATCAAGCACGATGGAAAGGCGGTGTACACCGGATAAGTGCCAATAAACTGCAAACTAACCTTGGTGACACCATTATTATCGATGTTCCTGTTCATTAAAATATTTTTAACCAATTTGTGTAACAATATTTGATTAACAAGTGCACAATAATTTTATCGTAGCAAGAAAACAACAGCAGCTGTAACTAGAAAAGTGGAGGGAGGGTAGCAGGCAGTGGGAAGCCAGGATGGAGGGGATTTTTGAAAGCTTCCTGTGCAGCCTCAGGGGTGTTGAACAGACACAGACTACTGCCAAGCCAACATCATACGACCCAAAGGTCTGGTGGGACGCCTGGGTTTCTAAGAACATGCTCACTGAAAGCCAGCTGAAACTAAAACCCAAGTGGGGGGGGGTTCTCTGCTTGTCAGGATTTGCACAGAATAATACAATAAATACAGAGATTACAGAATACAAATCTACTTTAGTATCTCTTTGATCAGTTGATAATGTGTAATGACTGCAGCTTTGGCATGATGCAACCAGATGTCAAAAACTGAAAGCTTTAAAAGCAAGGATTCATGTTAAAGAGTATTTAACTTTCTGAGGAATTAGATTTCAGAGTATTTCAAAAATTAACATTAATATTCAGAATTACATATTAAAAAATAAGGATGTTAAAATTTGATATTTGGCTCTCATATTCCCTCTCATTTATTCCCTCCAGGCTTACTAAGACCCAAGGATCTGAGAAACCGATACTTAGGCAGAGCAGTGCTCTGGGCTACATGCTAACATGCTCACAAAAACAATGCTAACATGTATCTTAGATTAGCGTGCTAGCATGTTAATATTTCTTATTAGCACTAAACACAAAGTATGGCTGAGGATGATGGGAATTCATTTGTTTTGCAGGTATTTGGCCATAAACAAAATATTGGACATATTAATTAAATACAATTTTGACCTGATGATGGTGCAACATGAAAAGTTAAGGAATCACCAAAGTTACTACAGTTCATCCTGAGGGGAACATAAATGTCTGAACCAAATTTCATGGTAATCAATCCAATAATTGTCGAGACATTTCATTCAAAACCACAAACATCAACCTCATGGTGGCGCTAGTGGAAAAGTCAGAGGATAACCAAAGTCAGTAGGATTCATCCTCTCTGGAGCATGAATGTCTGTACAAATGTTCATGGGCAAATAGTCCGACCGACAGACCAACTTTGCCATTGCTCGACACTGTAAAATTATTTTATTATACTCTCTGTTATTTAAAAATTCAGCCCTGATATAAAAACGTATTCCTATCTGGGGTTCGACTCTTCATCGTCTGAAATAAACTGATCAGTAGACACCACTACACCACTATGTTGGATTGAGCCATTGTCTCTTATTTTTATATATTACTCAAACAGGCAGGAGACTTTACAGGTTGCTGAACTGCACCAGTGACCAACATTTGGGGATCAAAAACACAAACACTTCAGGCTGAACTGAGGGAACAAGAGGCCAGGGATAAATCAATTTCTCGTGCACATCACTGACTAGAGCCTCAGTGGCATTGCCTTTAGGTCAGTTCTTGCTCAATTTCTCACTTAATCGCTGTGTTCAAACTGACTGCTATAAAGAAATATTTGTTGCTGAATAACAGTTATTGCTTCGGATTTTCAGCCTCACAAACGTCCCTCAGGCCACAGGCTTTGGATGGGACTGGAAATGTGGGTTTCAGGCTGAGCTCAAATTATATGGGCCAGAGTAAAGATCTATAGTACCTCTGATGGTTTATCTGACATCATTTAATAATCCATCTATCCATTTATCCATATCTGCTTATCCTTCATTTTGTGGTCATCTTAAGAAAAAACAAACTGCAGCTCTTGTTTCAACAGTTTCTCACTCTGAAGGGCGGCATCGCATCATGAGCAAATGTTGTGAAAGACATTTGGTGCTTTGTCACCAGCCTGGATCTCATCTTATTAATTGCTCATTTTAGTTTTCACTTGTATGTTTGTGATAACAGAATGACCAATTCATGAGGCTCCAGCCAGGAGATTCAACCATGTGCCATAAACAGGAAAAATTAGCCTAGATGTCCTAACTAAGGACATACAGCATGCAGACAAAATACAAACTGATGGAGTCAGTTGGATAAAGGCTACAAAGTCATATTAAGAAATTGTTTTGTATTAGTTGCTCAGATTTTAGTCACATGTTCAGCTGCTGTGAGTGAATCTGTTGCTGGGTGAGTCAGTCCCAAAACATTTTAGAAAACTAGGAATGTTGCAACACAGCTACACAGACTTAGACCCGTGCAATTAATTTGAACACAAACTTTTCAAGGAGTCATTTAGGCCTGCAAGGAATTATTATTTTCATTCTCGATTAATCTGACGATTATTTTTTCAATTAATTGTTTTGTCAATAAAACGTCAGAAAATTGTGAAAAATGGCTGTCCAACAGTCCAAAATCCAAGGACATTCAGTTTACTTTCATGTATGACAAAGAAAAGGAAAGTCCTCACGTTTGACAAGCTAGAAACAGAAAATTTATGAAATTACTAAAATGATTATTCAATAATCAAAATAGTTGCAGATGAATTTTCTGTCGATCAATTAATCGACTAATCGTTGCAGCTCTCGACTAATGTCATTGCCGGTTCTGCCAGATTGCTTTGAAGGTAGGCCAACACTATATATAGTTTTAAAGCGGCACGGATCAAAATGTTTATATTAACATTGGAAAAAAATTATGCATTGAATGTGAAAGGTGATGCTCGTAGTAACGAACACGCAAAGAAATATCATCCGCCTCTGCAGTTCCCCTCAGCTCTACAGAGCCTTTTAGCATCTTTCAGCTTATTGTTTTGGTTTTACAGCTCGCAACTTTAGTGTTTTGGTTCAGTCTCACTGCCCTCATCAATGCCATTTCCAGCTGCAGCAGGAAGCTGTTTTCAGTGAAAAAGCTCTAAAAACCCATTGTACGCTACCAGCTCAGCGCCAAACAACAGAGGAAAGGACTTGCTTGTGAAGTGGAATGTTTAGCAGCTGAAGAGCCAGATATTTCCTTTAGTTGGTGGAGACCAAAAACACAGCTAAAAGACAGTGAATATTGGACTACTACGACTGTAGAAGGCAACAGTTTTCTAACACGTTTGCCATCTTGTGTTTATCAAAAAACATCAAAAATAAAGTAATGTAGGTTGGTTTCAGATGAACTCCCAGTTGCACCCGAGCATTGCACCTAGATTTTTTTGGGGGGACATGGCATTCTTTTTGAAAATTACCACAATTTATTCATCTAATATATTAATACTTATATTGCATGTTCATTTTCATGTAACTTTTCATATTAATAGCAGTTCTACATAGCGCAAGCATACCACATGTGGGAGAGAGTGCAGTGAAAGAGTAGTATCTACACCATTAGCTTCAGTTAAACTGAGTTGGTCAAACAGAGATGTACCATGAGATACAGTAGATCACCCATTTTACCCTAATCCAGTTAATTTAGCACCAAACTGGTCTAGTCATAAAATGCATGCTATGAATTTCCATTCATGGGGCAATCACCACAGCTGAATTTTGAAGCAAATGCATACATGCCTTAAGATCTAATGACTACTAAAGGCTGGCTCCAGAAAGCCCCACAAAAACTAACTGTATATGGAAGCGAATAATAAACCCCCAACTTCTCCTCCGAAGTACAGATATATGTTTTTTCTCCATTAGAGTCTAAATAACTAACTTCACTTTCTCTAATCTATGTCTTGGAAGCAATTTGAAAAGTGATTGCTCCATTAAGACTATATTAAAGGCCGTGTCAGCCATGATGGTTGGGCTTGCTCACTCCTCTCAGCTCCACTCTGCTGCAGAAAATTGGATTTCATGGCTCAAAAACAACTGCCAAGAGAGCAGCAAGTGATAAACTCAATCCAGGCTTCAAATCCACCGTCCCTTCAGAAATGTATGGACGACATCACCAGCAGACACTATGTCCATGTTCTGTTGCCTACAGACAGTTCAGTAAACCTACAGTGCGGCAGAATGCATTAAAGATAAGGTCTGTGGTGGAAAAAAAGGAAATGACCTTGTTTGCAGTTTTCATAAATGCATTAAAAAGGATAGAGAACCAGGCACAGGAGTGGTGTGTTTGAACATGTTTAAATGCTCATCCTTACTGTATGCAGGCTTCAGTATAAGAATTAATTCATTTTGAATGACAGCAGCAAGTGAAAACAAGCAATCAGTTCAGTATGTCTCTACATCAGGTTTGACATTTACTCAACCTACACTGCTCCCATAGAAGACCAATAATGTTAAGGGCACAGAGGAAGGTTTTACAGCCATGTAAATATGTTGTATATGGAGAACAGGTGAAGGGAAGCTTACTGTGTATGTGCGTGTTAGTGCTAATAACATCACTCCCCAGCAAGATGCATATGCATTGTTAGGATTAATGGTCTGTCGGGTGTAACAATATTCATCATGGTGCTTATAAAAACATATAGCAAGATTTACTACATCTGATCCATTATGACTCCCAAAAGGTAAAAATGTTTGTTTATATATGTGAAATGCTTTGGGGCGCAATTGAGAGTCATTCATTGACACTGTGACCTGCGAGAGGTCTGCTGCCTGAAAACACTGACAAGAAAAACTGCTTCATTTCATGTTATCAGGCAAATTCTATTTACATTGTGCACTAAAACCTTCAGAAAAAACAATTATTGTTAAAAATTTTAAAAATGGTGAAACTTGAAAATGCATATTTTACAATGCACATTTTACACTAAGGAGGAATAAATAATTAATTTTGGTAACGCTTTATTTTACAGGTCCATATTTTCCTAATTATTTCCCTATAATTTCCAGGGAAATTTCCCAAAAAGAACAATGTAATTTAGTACTGATTATTGGGAAAATAGAGACAGTGTTGGTACATTGGTACACAGGTTAGCTGACGTTTGAAATAATAATAAACATACATCTAACATATATGGATAATCAAGTGTCCAATAACAAAGGAATACTTAGTAGTATCAAATGACTCTGTCCAGGAAACTTTCAAGGAAATTTGGGAAATTACAGACCTGCAAATGAAAGAATTACAGTTTTCATTCCAACTTTGTTAAAAATATTGTGCATCGTACCAAACCATAGGGTGACTGTATAATTACATTCCTACTCTATAGTACCTCACACTGTACTAGTCTCCTCACAGTGGATGGTGCAACTGGGGCTCATTTTATACATTTCAATCTTATCAGAGGTTATAGCTCAAATATATGAAGGTTACATACAGTAAATTGAGAAAATGGCAACTATTGATTTCCTTAGTGTTTGGAGAAGTCATTCCAACTATGAGGAACATATGTGGTTTATATTGTGGCTTCTTGTTGCAGGTCCTTTTGTCCTATGTGAGCCTAGAGTATCACCTCTGCCACCTGCTCTACCAGTTTGATGCAGAGGCTGACAATAAATCTGTTTCCTGTTTCTAACTTTAGACATTGTACAGGAATCTTCTACATCCATCTCTGCACAGTGACTCAATCAATTTTCTATTTCTCGCAGAGGAGTCAGCCGATTGGTTGATCCTCCTTCATCACCATGGTCATGACCTTTGTCATGTACCAGGAGACTCTTAAGGCCCATCTGAATGCAATAAGGGAGCCCATCACAGTCCAATTAGCCTTTCACGAGCCGGAGATTCTGAAATGAGAGTGGCTGTTGGTTGACTCTCTACCTATGAATAACAAATACTTTCCTAGTGTGCATATGTAGACTTACTGTGCAGCTGTGGCTGCTTTCTCACCGCAGTGAAAATATCACCATGATCACTGACTGTGTATACATTTTATATTGGTGACGTCTTTGTATGCAACTGGCCTTCAATGAAAGCTAAATGCATTTTGGAGTAGAGAGAAAACAAATAAGCTTACAATATAAAGATTTATTGTGAAACAAAGTAGTTTTCCAAACTGTTCTGGGATCTCTAATGAAGTGTAAATTGATAATAAATGAATAGTCGAGGGGCGGGCCGAGCAAAAACCCTGGCTGTCGTTTGCCGCTGATGAAAGACTTAATTATGTAATCCCATTTTCTTCCAGTGAGCAGAGAAGACACCAGAGGGATGAGAAGTGTAGCCTCACAAACTCTCACAACAACACACACTAACACACGTGCAACTTACAATGTGACAGGCTGAAAGCATGCCAACAAAAGATAGCAGGAAAAAACATGGGATCTAAATGAATTATGATGTCTTGGAGCTGCCTTAAGTCCATGCCGCACCAAATAATCACACATTTTTACAGATCGTCCGGGGATGGAAACATTGAAAAGAATTTGGAAATTGTTTGTTTTAGAAAATATTAAAACAGTCTCTGTTGAAACATTTTAATACTTGATTTTAGCTTAACTTTAGCTCTTTTTTTCCCTTTTCCTGGAGTGGATGCACCACGCACATCACAATGGGGTTTGGTCTGGTCTGAATGAAGGCCTGGATGCTAAAGGGAATGAGTAGTAATTGCCTCAAGGTCCATTGCACTTAAAGTTGCACTATTCAATATTTTTATATTTACACTGGATCAAATGACCATGTCTAATGTGAAAAGGATGACTCGTAGTAGTCGACAAACTCACAGAAAATTATCACCCAACTCTGCAGGTCCCCTCAGCTCTATGGAGCTTTCTTGCGTCTTTCTGCACAACTTTACTGTTTCTGTTCATTCTGTCATGGGGCAGAAACACAACTCCATGAACACTGTTGTTACTCTGTGTGCTGAATGTGTAAGTAGGAAACTATTTGCTAACACATTTGATAAAAAAAACTTGGTGATAATATGTCGGCATTGTGTTTACAGCTTGTTGCATTGCCCTGAAGTGACCAAAAAAATCTAATAATGTAGGCTGATTTTAGCAGCACCTTTGCGTTGTACCTGGATTATTAAGGTGATAATATGTCAGTGTTGTGTGGCCAAAAAATCAATAAATGATCTACAACACAGATCCCTCTTCAGTAAAGTAGCGTATTGGGAACATTATATTTCATTTGTAAATCGCCTGCCCACATCTCAACTATTTACCTTTCAGAGGAGCACTAGATTTCCACCTGCCACTGAGGGAGTTATAACCACATTAGTCCAACTCTGACAAGGCAGTTCTTTCAACACCAGTGCATAACCGCCATTCATAACTCTCGCTGATAGCCTTGAGCATTTAACAGTTACTCTTTACTGCATCTACTAAACTGAGCTGCTCAAAATAGATTTCCCCTTACACATCAGGCCTTGGCACTCGGTGATAGGGACATTTTATTTAGTGGAAATACAAGACCCATTTAGCAGCAGACAGTTTTTGGCAGGGAAAAAGACAGGCAGTTACTGGGCTCCGAGAAGATGGATGAGGGGGAAGAAGCCAGTGAACAGTTCATATACAGTACCGCGACCATCGCCCTTAACCCATCGACTCACTGAAAACATCCTCTGAATAAACTAGCTTTGATGAAATCCCATCACACTCACAGCTCAATTTATTTTCTTGACAACACAAGGTAGACAGTTACTCTTTTCTTCTGCTTTCTTTCTTTCTCTTTCCTAAAGCCCAAGTAAGACCTATGGAAAAGAGTACAAGATTAATCATGACTTAGGCTGCTTTTTATCCCTGAATTTGACGGTCACATGTTTACATCTCATCTCATTGCGCTTTTCCTGTAGAGTCTAGACCGTACTCTTTATAATTTATAAAGATGAAAATGGTATGACCACATTGTGTTTTTGTCACTTCATCTTTTTGTAAAGTAGTGTAATCACATTACTCATGTCTACATCTGGTTCACCTACTGCACACTTTAGTTTGAAAGCATTATGACTGGTGGATTTATGTGTGCAGTGTGTAGCAATAAGCTAGGTGTCAAACTACCAGAGGCCCAGTTGTTGTTTCAGCATCTAAAAAGATCCAATAAACATGTTTTCATTTGAGCTGGACAATAAACTGAGATGCTACAGCTGAAAAATATTAAGTTTGAACAGAATTAAGGACAAATTATTTGCTCCTTTCTGCACAGTTTAAAGAATGCAAGCATTTTATCATCCATAAATCATCTAGCATCACACTACGACAAATCAGGAACATAAATGAAAGGCTGCTGTTCTGTGTAAAAATACCTGAGAGCAAGAACACACTGTAACGAGTCAAATAGTAATGTTGAAAAGCCTTTTCAACAGAGAAAACAAACATACCCACAGCAACACCAGGAAGATGCGGTGGGACAACCAGCAACAACCTCCAACAGGAAACAATGTGGATTTTAGGAAATGTGGTATTAAACCTCACTGTGTCATGCTGGGTAACCAAACATTGCTCAAACCCACAAAAGTGTATTTCAAATTCTAGCAGAGATCCAAAAGATTCCGATTGAGATTCAGATATGCCAGGCTGAATTTGGAGTAAATGTGCATAAAATGATGCACAAGACATCCAGAATTTTTCCATTTGACGGATTTGAATATTTCAGTCAGTGTAAACATCACATAGCTTCAATGAAGAGTTGGAACAAGCCTGTTTTAAAATAGCGATTAAGAGGCATCTTCATAATGATCTCATTGTCAATGATTTATTTACTGTAATTCAGTAAATAACAGAGTTGATAAGAGCAAGAACTACATTTCTACTTCATGCCTCTGAAAGGTCTCTGTTACAGTAGCTCTCTGTGCTTGAGGTAGAAAATTTTCCATTTGAATTTCTTGCATCCACAAAGTTGCATCCAATTAACAGCCCGTCGTTTGTTGCTAGGATGAATCATTCCTGTCTCCAAATATAACCTCAGCTTTCATCACCACGCACATTAACACACCTTCACACATACACATTAGCACACAACTTCATGCATAAACCATCACTCTCCATTAGGGCTGCAACTTTTCCTTATTTATTAATCTGCTGATTATCTCCTCACTTAATCATTTGGTCAATGAAATGGCAAATATATGCAAAATCACAATGTATCGAATTGATGTTCAAAATGTGGTCTACTTTTATGCATTACATCAAAGATAAAATAGACTTTTGTATAAAGCTAACATGACATGCTGTGCACAGCGCATATACTAAGTCTTTACTTTAGTTTTTTGTGTTATTGCTCCACTCTTTTCTCCACTTTCATTCACACATTTACACACTGAATTAAATCTTGATGCTCATTTGACAGCACAGACGCTGCAGTTAGCTAGTGTGACAGAGATGAGTGATGATAGTCTTTGTCGGTGAGTGTTTCGCGTGTGTGAACATAGAAATGCATGTGTGCAAAAGTGAAAGATTAATGCACCATGTGTGTATGTGTGAGAGAGAGAGAGGTGGGTGGGAGCGATTGGGTCAGTGGTGAATCCTCAGAGCTGCAGATGGCTGGTAATGTCATGCAGTGCTGAATTAATTTCTCTTGACATCTTTGATTTCTCGTCGCAGTGAATTTTCTCCTCTGATAGATTGTCCCTGAGGCTCAGCACAATCCTGATCAAGATGACATGCTGATAGAGAAAGCATGGATGCTCAATGAAATATGATGAGTTCATTTCTGAAACACTCCATTTTGACAAAAAAAGAAAAAAAAACAAATCATCAGCTTAAGTTTAATATGCAGTATCTTTCAGAGATACAGGCTGGTCTTCAAATTACAAATGATGTTCTCAATCTATG
Source organism: Siniperca chuatsi (assembly GCF_020085105.1). Classification (NCBI taxonomy): domain Eukaryota; kingdom Metazoa; phylum Chordata; class Actinopteri; order Centrarchiformes; family Sinipercidae; genus Siniperca; species Siniperca chuatsi. Next base: position 6,607,178 of record NC_058050.1, on the reverse strand, counting down.
TTTTTGGTGGATTGAGAGGGTGTCTGAGGTTTTTTCCAGACTCATTGTTGATATGTCATTTTGGAACAAAACTCTTCACATAGTTTCTTAGCAACACCAAGCACCGCAATCATTGTGGTGAGAGATGAAGTCGTGGCCAGCGTTCTTTCAGAAGTCAATAAAAGTCAAGCTCCAGCACTAAGCCACAACATCAGTGACTCATGTGTCATAACTACTTAACAGCAGTTGTGTCTCAAAACTAGCGTTTAGCACAAGTTCATGTGCTTGTTTTTGTTTTTAAGGGTTATTTGGTGGAATTTTTTCTTGAAAATGCAATCACAACTGGAGAACAAGGGAAAATATGTCTATGTAGATCATTATTCCTCACAGCCCACTGAGATGCACATAAAATACTCCTGAAGCACACAACAATAAAATCTGACTTTGTATTCAGGCTCAGTCCACTGGATGGCCACTGATATCTCAGTTGGAGAGTATTGTCTGCTCTCATGAGTGCATCAGGAGTGTTGCATTCTGGGTCGGGTCAGTACAGCCCACGCGCTTGGTCTGTTTGAAGATTTCACCCACAAGACTCAGTCAACAAACACCTACGCTCATAATAAAGCACACTGTCTGCTGCCATGATGGGCTCAGACCACAGGAGGAGATTACATTCAGCCGTATGTTCATTTCAAATCAGCTCGCCAAAGTGGAAAAGAGAGACAAGGCAGCTGATTGTCTATAACATTAACTGTAGGAGGATACACAGACTGCTGAGCAATAGGAAACAAGCTGTTTAAACTGTTGACAGAGTAGTTGTGATCAACTATAGTCATTCAACTTATGGGCAGTTCATGGAAGCTTTTACACTCACTGTTTTAAATACCTTTTAAAAAATTGTTTAGTGCTAATTAGCAAATGTTAGCATGCTTACACGCTAAAATAAGATGGTGAACATGGTAAACATTTTACCTGCTAACATCACCATGTTAGTATTGCCATATATATATACATATACACACACACACACACATATATATATATATATATATATATATATATATATATATATATATATACTATATATATATATACATATATATATATATATATATATATATATATATATATATATATATATATATATATATATATATATATATATATATATATATATATATATATATATATATATATATATATATATATATATATATATATATATATATATATATATATATATATATATATATATATATATATATATATACATATATATATATATATATATATATATATATATATATATATATATATATATATATATATATATATATATATATATATATATATATATATATATATATATATATATATATATATATATATATATATATATATATATATATATATATATATATATATATATATATATATATATATATATATATATATATATATATATATATATATATATATATATATATATATATATATATATATATATATATATATATATATATATATATATATATATATATATATA